>NC_092591.1:43092500-43467500 GCF_047663525.1 Anas platyrhynchos
ATGACAACCTCTTCCTCTCTACCTTAGATAGAGTCATGGAAAGATATGTAATAACAAGACAACATTTCTGAAAATAAGTGTATAAGGAAAGACTGAAAATGTTTTACTCTTTTTTTTTTTAGGGGAAAGATCAGGGTGCCATAGAAAATTTAGTAACAAAAACACTTTTTTTCACTCTCTTTGACTATAAAATATATAGTGTTTGAAAATGTCTCTCAGATATGTAAATTTATATTTGATTTCTAAAACTGTTTTTCTCTTTGTAATTAGCCAAAGTTTTTAATCTTCCTTTAAATATGATCTTATAACAGCCAAATCCTTTGACAATATGATATAATTAGTGCAATAATTGCACTAATAAGTATAATTCTTTGAAACCATGACAGAGTTTAACCCTAGTCAAGAGGTATAACTAATTTAGTACATTTTTACTGTGCATTTCCTTGTGTAAGGAAATGTTCGGAGAGTGACAGCACAATTCTGTGTGTTTCAAAATATGGTTTTGTACCTCTGGAACCTGGAAGATCTTGATATTACTTTGTTCACAGATTTGTCCTTTCCTCACATGTTTCTTGCAGGTTGCAGAGGATTCTGTTGCAGGTATTGCAGCTTGTTTGATTCTGGAAACAAACTCGAGCATGAATCTATGATTATTCTAGCTATACATTTCATAAAACCAGCCAAGACCATTCTTCTTCCTCTTGCTTAGATCTCTGTGCATATATATTTCTGTATGTGGCGTGCAGTGAAATAAAAAGAAAGTGCAAAAGCTATGTGAGGGGGAAAAAATGTTTACTAGGAGTTGAGGTGGACATGTCTAAAAAAACCTTCTTTGCATTGTGATTATTTATGGCTTGTTTGGGGCCTGTTTTCTTATTGTTAGTTTTGTTTGATTTTTCATAAATGACTTTCAAAAGAGGAGTAAGACATACTGAGCGTATTATGATTGTTTTGTGTCTGAGTCTTGCCAGGTATACTCTAGGTGTATAGAAATTAGTAACTACTATATTAATTGCTCCCCTATTCTTGAAAAGAGACAGCGCAAGGAGTATTTTTTTTCAAATATGTTCTCCTACATAGAACTAAAATTGAATATAATGTCTATCCCAAGGAGTCTAAATAAATCAATCCTTTGCTCAAAATCATTGTAAGAAAATGTGTTATAAAACCATTCATTTTTATTAACAGCAGTGATACAACTGAATTAGTGAGCTCACTCTTTAAACTATGCAGCGTTCAGCACAGGAATGGCAGGGCGCTACTTTGTGAAACCTGAAAAAATCTAGAACTTCTGTAGTTCATAGCTGGGAAGTTCAAGGACTAAAAAATCACAGAATTCCTCTATGATCCTTATGTGTCTCATATATCATGGTATAATGAAAGGAGACTGGATGCAGAAGGAAGTAGCTAATGTTGATGAAACACAACTGAATATAACCCTTCTGCATTTACGAAGAGTCACAAAGAGACTAGACTCTAAATCAGTCCTTTCCTCTTATTCTGATATAATTCAGTGAAGCAGCTTCCAGAACAAAATTATTTCTTTGAAAAGACTACAACGTACATCTGTGAAATTAATTCATCCAGTACAAAACTGGCAGAGGTATGATGTCCTGATGTTTCATCATAATGGACACTGCACAGAAAACTGGTGCCAGGACACATGCAATTCTACTAGCAATAAAGGGACAATAATAGAGAGTCTTTAGGAAAAAATAGTATATAAATAGCATATGCAGAGACCGCTTGTACCAAGGGGTCCTATGACCCAACTGAAGATGTCTGACATTGTAATAAGTTTTCAATTTAAAATAACACTTTTGATACAGAAAGTAGGGAAGCAAAACAGAAGGCAAAACATGTCTTACGTGGGGGGGGGGGGAGGGGGGGGAAAGACAAGTGATGTACATTTATTTCCTCAAACTGTTAATTTGGCCTTTTAGCTAATAAGCTGAATGAAAAAATGTTATTTACTCACTCAGAAAATCAAATGGAAAAATATCTGGTTATATCAAACATTGTAATGAAAATACAGTGTTGAAGGTGAAATAATTATAATAATAATAATAATTTAAATCTTACATTAGAAAAAAAAAATAAAAGAAAAATAGATACTCTGTTATTGGGTAAAATAGATGAACACAGAAAGTCTAGAATTCAGAGAAACAATGGCATTTTTAACTTTCCAATTCATTTGCAAAGATGCAGCACTATAATCAAAGTGATGCATTTTAAAATAGTTCATCATTCTTTAAAATAGGTGTCAAGCACATTAGTGGACTTTATTGCCTTCTGTGTTTCAGAAGGTATGAAAACCCAGAGAGAGCAAATGTGTGTAGGGGTGTTTATGTATGTCTACAGAGACTAAATTTTATTTATTTATTATTACATATCATATAATAATATGTATAATATAATATAATATAATATAATATAATACAATGTTATATTATAATATTAAATGTTATATTATAATATTAAAAAAATATTATTACATAATATAATATAACATTGTATTATATTATATTATATTATATTATATTATATTATATTATATTATATTATGTAATAATATTTTTTATTATTACCTTTTTATTATTACATTTATTATGCAAGAAACAGATGGCAGCATACAGTTATAGCATTCCTATTTTTTCTTAAGATAGTAAAGAAAACTATTCAACTGGAGTAGTCTGAAGACTAGTGGAGGTATTAATTTTTAGAAGACCGAGGTTTTTCTTCCCAGACAGATATATTTTTTAAGTATCTGACTTTTTGTGCAATCCAGTTAACCCCTGTGCTGGTTTTGTCTGGAATAGAGATAATTTTCTCCATAGTAGCTAATATTGTGCTATGTTTTGGACTTGTGATGAAAAACAGTATTGATAACATACCTATTGCTGAGCCAGGCTTATACAACATCAAGGCCTTTTCTGTTTTTCATGCTACCCCCAGTGAGGACATTGAGAGTGGACAAGAATTTGGCAGGGGATGCAGCCTAACCTACAACCTAAACTCAGCTGACTAAAAGGATAATCTCATGAGGTTTCCCAAAATAAAATAAATTTTGGAGGAAACGAATTAGAAAGATATCAAATCTACATACACAGATTTTTTGATGTCAATTCTAACTGAATTTTATTTCTAAGATCTGAAGATAGTCCACACATTTTACAGAACAGAGATTTTTATAACCTCAGAAAAAGTATCTTTATTTATTGTAAAGTTGTCATGATATTGCACTGTAAAGAGAGGAGGTTTAAGGTTTCCTTTTCAGTTCTGCCACTGCCTTGCCACAAAAGCAGAATGAAGTTATGTAATCTGAAAAAATAAATCAGCCTTCTCTGTAAATGAAGACAATATAGACCTCCTCTATAAAGTGATTTTAGAATTACTAAGAGTATTATGTAACATGTAAGTATGTCTGCTTGAAACATTAGATATATATTTGCCAACTTTGGTTGTTGCATGGATAATTCTTACTGAAAATGCTATTGCCTTGGGTGAGACCCTAAATTCTCATATTATAAACAGCAATGGGACCAAAATGATTTACTATTTCAAAGGAACATTTCTTATTCAAATCTCCTGATGGATATCACTAGGCTCCATCATGCTTATATACTTTATTCACAAGATGACACCATATCCCACCAGAAACTGTCAAAAAGAACTAATTTTCCATTCATACTTAAGTTTGCTGGGTATCATTTCAGAGAAGCAAGAAGAGTTCAGTTTCCATTGGTACTTTTTGTCTTCTCATTTCCTGCCATGTGCATTTCAAATGTTTAAGTGTGTACTGTTTTCCTCCCTTTGTAACAAATACCTCCATACAGAAATAAACTCTACTATAGCTGTTACATTTAATCCATTGTGATATATTTCTCTGACTAAGCATTCCAAAGTGGTAATAAGGTGACCTAATTTGAGTCCTTAGTGTGTATTTATAGAATATCTGGAACAATTCATAGGTGTTACGGGGCTATTGATAACAGTCATCATACAAACTAACAGTGAAATTAAAGCATATTACTGTATGTCAGTCTCACCAGGAAAAAAAAAAAAAAAAAAAAAAAAAAAAGTCCATCTATATATATTTATATTTTTTTCCTACAATAAAGCTAAGAGTTAAAAGAATTGTTTCTCTTGTGTTTACAACTCAAGGCCCAATTCTGACATGAGTTAATGATTCATGTACAAATCTACTTACATTTTTTTCTACTACAGTAAGTACTAGTTTACATTTGAATCATGTGCTTGAATGCTTCAATTATAAGTCAAGACTAATGGGTATGGAATATGCTTGCATTTGTGAATTTCAACAGGAGTATCAAAGAATGGTTTCTTTTGGAACGGACCTTAAAATCATCTAATTCTAACCTCTCTGACATAGGCAGGGACACCTTCCACCAGACCAGGTTACCCAAAGCCCCATCCAACCCGGCCTTGAACATTTCCAGGGATGGGGAATCCACAACATTTCTGGGCAACCTGTTTCTGTGCCCCACCACTTTCTCAGTAAAGAATTCCTTCCAAACATCTAATCTAAATCTTCCCTTTTTTAGTTAAAAACCACTATGCCTTGTCCTATCACTATGTTCCCTGACAAAATGTCCCTCCCCAGCTTTCCTGTAGGCCCTCTTTAGGTACTGGAAGGCTGCTTAAAGGTCTCTCTGGAGCCTTCTTTACTCGAGGCTCTACAACCCTAACTCCCTTAGCCTGTCTTCATAAGAGAGGTGCCCCCTGATCATCTTCATGCCTTCTTATGGACTCACTCTAATACTTCCATGTACTTCTTTTGCTGGGACACCCAGCAGAACTCCAGGCTAGTTGTCAAAAGAGCAGAGTAAAGGGAAAGAATCATCTCCCTTGACCTGTTGGCCATGCTTCTTTTGATGCAGCCCAGGATATGGTTGGATTTTTGGTCTGCAAACACACATTGCCAGCTCATGGTGAGCTTCACGTCAACCAATCCCCCCAGGTCCTTCTCCTCAGTGCTGCTTTCAATCCATTCTCTAACCAACCTGTATTTGTACTTGTATCTCTAGGTATGTTTTATATGCAAAGCAGAGATATTAATTTTATCCAACCAACTTTGTCATATTGTGTCTTAAAATTAAATTTAACATTTACCTTTACCAGGATCCTGAAATCCTTGCCAGCTAGCTGAAAAATAATTTTGATCCCATCTCTTTCTTTGGCACGAAGATTTGAACGCACAAAATAAACAATAACATTAACAAAAAAAAGCAAGAAGCAAATGAAAACGATCAATAATGTAATTAATAAACTAGAAAAAAATCAAAGAAAGACTGTTTCTCGGGGCCTGGGTTCCGACTACTGTCCAGACACCTCCTATCTGTCTCCCTCAGGGACTCCCAGGAGCCCCTCAGGCTGCCAATTTCTTGCTGCAGCCCGGCCATCTGCACAAGCAGTTCCTTGAGCAGGGCACACCTGCACCCATGACAGCCCTATCTTTGCTCAGGACACAGAGGCACCTCCAGATTCTGGAGCTCCCCGCAGTCTCCAGCCTGGACTGCCACTTCACCCCTCAGGGGATACACCTGGGTGCCCACATGTGCCCAGAAAGGCAGTGTCCCCTCAGCTTGTGTTGCTGCTTTGGCCTGGCCTCTACAAAGGGGTGTCCACCATGGTGAATTATAAGTTGCAAGAGGCGGAGTTCCCAGAGGAGAGGAGAGGAAAAGAAAGGAAGGTGGGAAAGGGAGGAGAGAATCCTCCCTATGCTCCTCCCTGCCCCACTTGAACTGCTCTGCCTGAATTGCACTGGCTGCCAAGCCAGCCCTGTCCTGTTTGCACATCCTGGATCAGGGCACTCCCTAGGGACTGCCTTTATAGTGTCAGGGGGATGGCTGCTGCCGCCCTTGGCTCTGCCTTCAGCATGTCAGCACAATTGGTGACACAAGCACAGCTCCTGCTTGCTCGAGGAGTGGGGCCAGGGCAGCAGCTCTGATCAAACAGCTCTGCGCCGCATTGCTGGGGGGGGGGGGGGGGGGGGGGGGGGGGGGGGAAACAGGGTTAGGGATTGGCTCCATCCACCTCCCTGCCAGGAACCCTCGCAGTAGTCAATTCACATGAGGTCCTCGCTAAAAAGATCATCTAGTTCCAACCCACCTGCCAAGGGTAGGAACACCACCCAGTAGATCAGGTTGACCAGGGCCTTGTCCAACCTGGTCTTGAACATCCTCAGGGATGTGGTTTCTCTGGGCAAAGTGTTCCAGTGATTCACCACCCTCTGCGTGAAGAATTTCCTCCTTACCTCTAGTCTAAATCTCCCTTCTTTTAGTTTAAAACCAGTCCCCCTTGTCCTGTCATTATCTGAATGAGCAAAAATCTGTTCTCCATCTTTCTTTTATAAACCCTTTTAGGTAAAGTTGCATTATGGTTCCCCCTTGAGTCTTCTCTTCTTTAGTCTGAACCGTCCCAGCTCTCTCAACCTTTTTTCAAAGGAGAGGTGCTCCAGATCTCTGATCATCTTCATGGCTCTCCTCTGGACCTGTTCTAACAGGTCAATATCTTTCTTGTACTAAGGACCTCAGACCTGGATGCAGTACTCCAAGTGGGGCCTCACAAGGGCAAAGTAGAAGACCACAATCACATCCCTTGACGTGTTGGCCACTCCTCTTTTGATGCAGCCCAGGATGCAGCTTGACTTATGGTCTGCAAGCATGTACCACTGGCTCATGTCAAGCCTTTTGTCCACTAGAATTCTGCAGAGCTGCTCTTGATGAGTTCTTCATCCAGCCTGTACTCATGTCTGGGATTATCCCGACCCTGGTGCAGCACCTTGCACTTAGACTTGTTGAACCTCATTAGGTTCATATGAGCCCAATTCTCAAGCTTGTCCAGGACTGCATCCCTTCCTTCTGTTGTATCAACTGCACCATTCAGCTTGGTGTCATCTGAAAACTTGTTGACGGTGCACTCAATCCCACTGTCTATGTCATTTGGTGAAGATACTAAACAGCAGCAGTCCCAGGACAGACCCCTGAGTGACACCACTTGTCATGAGCCTCCACCTGGACATAGAGCCATTTACCACCACTCTCTGGATGCAACTTTCAAGCCAATTCCTTATCCAAGTCCATTTCTCTCCAATTTGGAGATCAGGATGTCATGTGGGATCATAAATATCATCCAGGTCCAGCACCATCCAACATCATCTTGGATTTGAATACATCTTTTTCTGAGATATCTAAACTGTTGTAGTCCCTACTATTAGCTATCTTTCTTCTCCCAAAAGTCTGGCACTCATGGGAATCTGCAAGAACATTTTGCTCATGAAATGTGAGGCAAAGAGGCATCGAGTGTTTCAGACTTACTGTTTTCTCCCATTGCTACTTCTCTGGCTGCCAGCCCTCATCTTCTGCATCCTGTTGACGAGGTTGTTGGTAACAAACTATCACCACCACAACACCAGTGTTCTTTCCAGAGTTTTGACAGCCATGTCTTTTTGGCTGTATGCTGGAGCTCAGCATAGTCAAAAAGTTACTTACATATAACATAAACACCTTCCCTTCTTCCCTGCTTATCCTTTCTAAACAATCTGTACTGATCTACAACCATGCCTGATATCCTACATCTCATTTTGATCATGTCATTCATAGCATGCATGACATGACAAGGGGTGACTTCCAAAAACATTTGTATCCAATATCATTATTAAATACACTATCTAGTGTGCTCCCAGGTAAAAATTATCAACAATAATGCTTTTGTAAATTGAAAGAGCAATGTAAGTTAAAATGCTAATGTAAATTAAAATAGAAGAAGAAAAAAAAAACTAAAATGGCAAAAATAGTATTTTTCAGTCCTTTCATTTTATCCTTAAACAATGTTACATACAGAAAATTTTAAGTCAGATTATCTACATAAGAACTAAGAATTAGATTAATATAAGATTACATCCTTTCCCATGATATTCTAAAAGAAGTATTTTGTTTTGGCTGTTGGATAAGGTGTATGTATATATAAATGCCTAGAATTACGGCAAAAACTAATTGGTTTGATACCTTTCACTTGTTCAGGGGGCTGCAGGTAGCAGCCTGAAGCCAAGTTGAACACTGAAAGATGGAAATGACTAGGAGGAAATGAGTTGACTGTGCTGACAGCTAAGAAAAGTTTTACAAGCCAGATTTATTTATTTTTCTTCTGAGGGTAAAGTGAAAGGCACTCATTCAGTTGAAGAACTAATGGACTTTGTAGGCATTTCCATATCACTGTATTTAGAGATAGATGGAATCTTTCAACATGTTTATAAAAACCTTTTGTCTCTTTCAGAACTGTGACAACTGCAGAAAACTGTTCCCTGGAATAGAATAATTTTCTGAGTTGTCTGGCAAGGCAACATCTAGAAATGTTTTCTGGATGTCTTGTCTGACTTTATGATCAGTAATTACTTATTCATCTAAATATATGCAATTTGTTTATTGCATAGACCAAGCTGCCATTCAATAATTCCCTAATTTATTGCATAACTACATAAGAAGGAGAAGGACACGCTTTATAGTTATTGTCATGCTGTTCAATGTGTAGGGTTCAGGAATTAAAAACTTATTGCATCTGCGTATGTGGGCGCGCAAGATAAGCTGGCTAAAACCACTATTCAGTTAAACCTTTTGCCTGTTTCTCAGTACAAGTAGTCATTTCTGTTTGTCATCTTGTGTATTTCATAATAGAGTGATTTGAATTACTTTTGTAGAATGATTCCTATTTTGTTTTGCTATAACCAAAAGAAAATGACACCACAATTAAGGTTCAACACACTACAAAGGGTAATAAAATAACTTCACAGCAAATGCTTACTATTATGAATTGCATTATAACTGTGTTAATGTTCATGCCTCTTTATAAATCAAAATTCTAGAAGTTATTGAGAAATGAGAGTGGAAAAAATGTTATAATGGTTATAAAAATATCATCAGAAGGAGCTGATCTCTTTTATTTTGGATAGAGTCGACATGATCTGTTGACATCTAATAAACAACTACAAACATATACATCTTCATGAACTTGCATGAAATCATAGACTAAATGTTGTATAACGACTTCTTTCAATTTACAGATTCTTATGTTTTCTACAGAACTGAAATAAGTGCGACATTAAAATCCCTTAGTTATTAACTTTAGTATTGTCACAACTTGCATCTCCTGAAGAAGTGTACTTCCATAAATCTAGGACTTTATTAGGATATCTTCATGTTCTCAACTGAAAAAAAGTGGAAAGGGTAACACTTGCCTGGAGTAGTACAATTGCAGTCTGGATGACTGAAAAATTTTTATACAGATACATGTAGCTTCCTCGACTCACAGATGTCAGAATCATAGGAAAAATATATATAGTGTATGCAGTTGCATGCATGTATGCAGTTGTCTCACAGACTGAGAGACTACAAGTGAAGATTATACAAGTCTTCTCTGGTTAGGGTCTAATTGGGCTCAATGAACATGTTCAAGTTATATAGTATAGCTTGCCCTAGACATATTGCTTAGGCACAATGGGAAGGCATTTCAAATTATTGTATCACCAGCTGTAGACAAAGCCTTGTCATTTCCGTCTGTCACACATTTTCTTTGCCATTTTTGAAATCACACTTTAGTTTCATCTCCATCTGGGGCAGAAGCAGGGGCGTTGTAACATTTCAAGAAAAACTGCTTTTTTTTAGTATTTTTAACTTGATTGGATGATGAGAGCTCTGAAAATGCCATGACATAGGCTGGTCTTTTGATGGTTATACAGGAAGTTTATAGATGCAATAGGCTGACCAACTGTACAGCAAAAAGAAGCTTGGGATGACAAGTACTACATTAGCACAGCTCATATGGGAAATGACATTTTTTCTAACAGAGATATATATGCCTTGCTTACTTCAGCCAAACAGGATTCTTCAGATCTGTTCTTTGGCTTTTTGCGTATGTGTTCATCAATTTTATACATGTCATTAGCACATTTTGTGGAAAGCAGGAGAAATGGTAAATCAAATTATGCCCCAACATACAAATGTAAATGAAGTTTGGCATTGAATATGAAACTCAGGAGTTAAACAGCTTATACAAAATGAATGAGAGATAATTTTTCAATGTTAATTATACTGAATTAGATTTTTCTGAGAACAAGCTAACAGCAGAAGTAAGAAAGAATTTTAATTTTGTTAATTATTAACAGCAACCTTATAATATTATCGACATTTAACCTTTTGATAATTTGTTAAATTTACACTAAGGAATATGCATTTTCTTCTTTCATCAGCACAGAAATGGAAGCAGTAAAACAATTTCTGTTATTCTTTAACATGGACACTGTTAATTATCAGTAAACCCAAGAACTAAATTACAGTAATATCAAGACAGAGTTGCTGATTTTGGTAGAACTGAACAAACCTTCAGTTCTGTAAAGATTTGCTGGCTTCCTCCCAATGAACCTGCTGGTCTTCTTAGTCTAAGCTCTTCTTCACTCTGGGGAACACCACTTGTGACCAGTCACCAGCTGCCTTTAACTCCGTTTGCCACCACTCTCTGGGCCTGGCTGTCCTCCCAGTATAATGGAGGCTCTAGGCTTTACCTAGAGCTCTGGGACCACAGTTAGCAAGTTATCAAATGAAAACCTGATATTGATATCTAGAAACCTATTAAATGGATAATACAATAGCAGAATAATATTAAATATGACTATGTTTCAACATTAAATTTAAACAATAAATATTTTTATGTAAAACTTTCTACCTCCAGATCACAAGGACATCTATAAATTTTTGTTAATAGCTTTTATGAATGTGAAAACTGCTAGATAGAGAACCATAGAGGCTTGACTGAAGCAATACCCAAATCTACTCTCTTTTTCTGGACAGGAAAATAAATTTCTAAGAATTCTGTATCCTTTGAAGAAAATTTTGCTTACATGACATACACTTTCTTTAACTCCTGAAAACGCATTACACCTCTACTTCTATCTCTTAAAATAGAAATGTAAAAGAAAGACAGAAGAGCAACTGTGATAAAGGATTCCGGTGATATAGAAGTGCAAAAGCTTCAGGTTAACAGTTTAGTCTATGTCTGCAGCTTCATAATCAAAGACTTTTTTATCAAAGAAATAAAAACGATCTTGAGTGGGAAAAAAAAATAAATGCAGTGTTTGCTTTATCAGGAAAGCAGAATACAGTCACAGTCAAGTAGTCACTGCTCCTTCAAGAGCCACTGCTCCTTCTAAGACCTTCCTAGCAAGAGATAGAATATGAAGTTTTACAAACCCAACAACCAACTTATAAGTAACATATTCTTAAATGGTGAATGGGATGTACCCCTCTGGGCAGTCTAAATCTACTGATGAGATCAATAAAGCAAAAGCAGAAGTGTTTTGGCACTATTCCATTTGGCACTATTTCATATCGTACAAGAATGTAATTATTTCTTCTTTTCTGTGTAGCCGCCAAGATACTGTGAGCACAGGAGGAATTAGAAACCTGTTACTGCACTGCAGTGAGTGCTTCTGAAAAGTTTAATTTATAAATTATCATATAATTTGTAAACTCAGATATTTTAGAATGACTTATGCCTCTTGACAACTAAATTGTAAGTATACTTAATAGATAATTCTGTTACTTTGTATAAATATTGTTTTATTAAATGTTGTGAGAATAGAACCAAGTAATTACTGAATGGTAATTTTAATATACTGGTGCTTAGCTTTATTTTCTCACTCCACTGTGTTTTTTTCCCTCATAGTTAAAAGAAAAGCAAGCAAAAAAAAACAAACAAAAACAGTAGTGAAGGAAGGAAAACGTGCCATAGATTTATTTTTCTCAAAGACTATTTGAAGGATTCTGGCTACCATTCAGAACAGTTCTCCTTATCTTCTTAGTATTTAAGAATTTTCTATATGGATTTGATATCATTAGTGAACCATTTTATGAACTTGTAGGAGTATCTGTCAAGTTGTTGTTTTTTTTTTCAAGGAAATTTCAAGACTTTTCAAAGTAAAGAAATGCTTAGGAGAATAAGAATTTCCTGAATGTATAAAGAAAGACATTTCTTCAAACCGCATATGGTGACCAAGATTTAAAGATTATTTACCAGAAAATATTCTGAGACATCTCATAGGCCTAACAAATGTCTTCTGTAAACCTTAAGTGAAGGTAGAAAAAGTACCTCATACATTTACATTTTTCTCCCTGTTTTCCGGGCATTATTTGCCTTTGTTTCAAACTCTGAAATACAAAATCTGATTTCTTGTAAACATTAGATAACAGTACTTGCAGTTCTAGTGTGTCAGAAAACTTTTTCACGCTAAGAGTAAATTGCCTAGTTTAAAGAGATCAGCTGTTGGGGATGAACCTTGATGACTTGTATTTATACTTGGTTAAGAAGAGAAAGCTCATATAACAAAGTGATGAAAATAAATGTTTAAATAAAAAGAAATAAGTTTCATGATTGCCTATGGTATCTAGGTTACTGGAAAATTTCCCATAATTCTAAATAATTCTATTTTCCATAAACTCAAGGTAACAGGAGCATCTTTAAATAGATTATTCCTTTGTAAGTTGTATATGTCCTGACAAAGACTGATGGACTTGAATATTGGCAGCTTTCCACCAAACAATGGAGTAAAAACACGATTTCTTAAAGTAACAGGAGAAGGATTTGTCTGTTACTAGCACACAGCTAAGTAGAAACACATAAATCATAATAACAATATACTCAAGAACAGATCATACCTACTCTATAATTAACTATCTTCACTGGTTTTGCATATCTTTAAGATTTTTATATATAAAACCTATTTTTAAGATAGATTGCACAATGTAAAAATAAATCTTAATATTTTGAAAAAGCTTTATTTAACATTAAAACAAGTATTAGAAAGTCACTGCAAGCAATAATGTCATTATCCAAAATAATTAGCAAAATAACTATTTATCACCTTTGAAATCCCAAAGTACAAGTTAGAGAAGGGTACAGATTGTGATCCCTAGGATTCAGCAATGGTGACTACTTATAATTCATAAAACTAACATTATCTAAAATCCATTCTGAAAAACAAATGATCAATAACATTGCGTCCTTTTGCTTATTACCTCATTATTTTAAAAGTTCATAACTTGCACTTTTGATAATTTCATTCTCAATTTTCATTCTCAGAAATTGTTTGTTGGTGTTTTTTGTTTGTTTGTTTGTTTGTTGTTGTTTGTTTGTTCTTGTTTTTCAATGAGGAGACAAACTGTAACTTCCAAGTGATAATTTCTCTCTAATTATTTTATCAAGCACTATAATTTTAGAGGAAAATAAACCATATCTGCATAGTAGCTAAGAGTCTCTTAGAATTGCCCAGTATTTCTTTCCTCTCAGTATTTTGGAGCCTCCATGCTTTATTTCTCCTGGCTGAGACTGTCATCTCCTTAGTAGCTTCCATTGCAGGGTGATTTGACAGAGGTGAGTGGTACAGGAAGAGAAATACCTCCTCCTGCTTGAGGAAAAGCTATAATCTCAAAGTAGATGCTTTCTGTGCTGTGGATAGATGTCTGTATTAGATGCCCACACAATCTGTCATTTGAAGGATTATATGGAAGGAATAGTGTACAGTAAAGAAGACACCCAACTGTTTCTTAAGCTACCACAACAGGGAGTTGCCATATGATTTAGATCCATAAGGTCTTAAAGGACCAAAAAAACATAGACAACAGATGAATACTTTGACCCAGTACATATACTTATTAAGAAACTATTCTAATATTCCATTTTGCAAGTGGGAGGAAGTTAACAATCTGTCTTAGCATATAGATCTACATAAAAGATCTACAGCTATTGTGGATGATGTTTAGCAGCCAGGAGACAAAAGGTGGTTGTGGAATCCTACTAACAAAATCCAGTGTTTGTAGGAGAACAATATTTGGTGATATGGACATCATCTATGATTGTCCATGATGCAAGTTTCTGAGGCAGGTGAATGTATGTTCAGGAAATGCTGTAGAGACTTGTAGATTGGCCACATAGACAGTAACTGTATCTAATGAGTATGCATTTGTCCTTCTGCCCATAGAAATGGTGTTAGCAGTTTTAAATATATTTCACAGTACAAGCTGGTAGCCAGACTATTCATCTGATTCCCTTTCACACAAAAACAGGAAAGCATGTACTATTTTTTGTTTTTGTTTTTATTTTTGACAATGGATAGGCAGCAGCCTAAAATCAAAGCATGTTATATGCCTCTTTAATGCTAAGAGACAAATTAGTTGCTAATGGTAAATTAAGCACATATTAGTGTTTCTTAACGCTCACAAAGAAGTCTTGGTTTCTGCCCAGCTCTACAGTTCCCAGAAATAATTGGTCTGTAGTATTATAATCAGATTAAATTTGCAAAAGTTATTTTCATGTGATTTATTTATTTATTTATTTATTTTACCTTTATTATCATCATAGTCTGAAAGATCAAATCACTAGTCCAGGGAGTAGTAGAAGACTATCAGTTTACTGGGGTATACACTGTTTCACAAACTTTTCCGAGCTGTTTCAGAAAAAAAAAAAAAAAAAATTGCAGGGACAATAGAGGGAAAAACTGCTACATAAAGGCAGCTTATTCCTGTTTCATCTATTAATTGACTTTTGCCCTGAAGTGAGCAAATTTGCATTGCATCTATAAATCTTTGTCTGATGTAAGAATAAGTGTTTCAATTAATCATTAACATAGCTACCTTTCTTGAAATTCTATCCTGTCCTCATTGATAGTCCCTGCAGGAAATAAGAACTCAATTACCAATGCAATTGCTATCAATCAATCTTCAACAGAATAAGCTGCAGTTCAGGCTCCAACAGTTTCACAACAAACACATTATTGCTCTGCTATAACAGTAGCACTAAGTAAGTTTTATGAGTCCTGTTGGGTTTTGACAGTTAACCGATAGGATATTTTTAGGAGAATTGCAACTTCCAAACTACTCCATTTCTATCTGATATATTATTAAGAATTATTAATTTTTCATAAATTCTTGAGCTACCAGTGAAAAGAAACCTATGCTGTGGCACATTTGTGTCTCTATAACATTTCTTTGTGGATTATTAGCAGCAGTATGCATTTTCAGTTGATGGGTCAAATACATTTAGTGTTATCAGGGACAAATGGCACCAAGGCTGGTGCGAGGCAGGGCTCCACACATGCAGATAATGGCCGTCTATTGCTAGGACCAGAGTATCTTCCTGGTTTTTGTGCCTCAAACTCATTTAGAACTATGGTGACACAGGGAAGCCAACTGTGAGTCCACCATGGAGGACTCTGATGAGAAGCAGATGTAGGACTTTGCATCTTCATAAGGTTTGCAGATGTTTGCAGACTCTTTTACAGTTCTAAACTTTAGCTTTTCCTTTCTGATAATACTATGTCTGTAGACACTTAAAGAAGACTTTCCTCTTAAAATAAGTGAAAGGATAAACATTAAAATATTTTCTTTATACTTAGTTGCTTTTTAGGGATAAGATTTGATGATTTGACATTATATCAAAATCTTAGTCAGATTGCTAGAGACATCTCTACCGAGGTTAATATTTCCCTCAGAATATAATATCAGAGTATAATATCAGAGAGCCCTAGGCAATAGTGTGTAATCCCCTGAAGGGATTGTTACCAGGCTGTGTATTACACAGGCTTACATTTTCATAGTTCACTTAACAAGGCAAAAAGACATACATCTGGTACCTTACATCTAGTTTGGCACTCCATTAGAATAGCTTTAAGTGTTTCATTTTAGACTTTAAGCTCTCTCTATCCAATACCATTTGCAAGTATTTGGCCCCTAGGTTTCTCCTTGAATCTGTCCTCCACTGTCTTTTTCTGCTCTTTTTCCGTGTGACATTTTCTACACCATAGCTCTCAGCTATCCCTCAACCACAAAGGTAGTTGAAGCAGCTTCCAAAAATACCAGCTCCCATGAGCAGTCCTTCTGTGCTTGGAGTCTCCACTCTGTGCAATAAATGAATTCATGATTTTCAATTCCCAGCTGACATTAATAGCAGCAAGGAGCAAGAAGCAAGTTAATGTTAATTTCTTCAGGTAATGTGTGAAAGCAGATAGGGAAAGCTTGAAAGGTCAACATCTGCTGTCATGCGAGAAAGTTACAAAACTTGATTGGTCAGTAAATGTCAACATCATGTTCTAAAATCTACATGCTATCCTTTCAATTTAATCTTAGCTTGCAGCCCTGCTAAAGATCATGCAATGTTTCTTTAAGGGTTTCAAAAACCCTTAAGTTTGAAAACGGAGCTGTGTGATTGCCTTCCCATGGCAATAAAGCACTTGTAAATTATAAACTTGTCATTTAATCAACACAGTAGGTAGTACAACTTCTGTGACTTTTTTATATCAATTTTCAGGGAATGCTGAAGAATCCATAATGATTATATACCATAAAGAACTGCAGTTCCAACTGTTGCCATGGTATTACATACTCCTGTTCAGTGACTAGAATGTAAAACAGATTATGAACCTAATTGATTGTCCTCTGCACCTCACAGAGATGCTTTATTTTGGTCCCTGCTCTGTTCTCTGTTTTGTCTCACAATATATCAGACATAGAACTACATTGTTTAGTGAATTGATGGCATTAATTTAGAGGAGAGCAGATGCATTTTCTAAAGCAAAAATATGATGACCAGCTCTAAGCAGATGGGAGTGAAAATTACATCTCCTTTGTCTAGATGGCAAATAGCAGTGGCTGTTGGAAAACATATTCTCAGCCTATGTTTATGTAAAATTTTCTGTAAGGTATAAGGCAATATTGAACAAGTGGAAGCTAGAGACAAAGAGGGGAAGAGTGTGTGTATGTGTTTTCCCACATCCAAATAGCATAAACAATTATGCACAGCTCCAGCAGTAAGATGTGACTGCAAGCTTGTGGTCCTAAATGTTACTCAGATAATCATGTTAGGTGTTGTACTTTACTAATTGTAAAGATGCACAATAGGGATGACTCCAAGTGAAGGAAATTTCATCCTGTGAAATGCTGTGTCCTGTTCTGCCCAACCTTTCTGGGCTTGGCTTTACATCACCTAGCCTTGTTGAATCTTTTAATTTCCCTGGCTTGCCTCAAAGGTACCATGATATAACTTACTTGATCCATCTGATGATGGAGGAAGGAAAGCTAGAGGAAAGATGCATTCCCTTCTTAGTGAGCTGAAGCTGAATTTTTGAGTGAGTCAGTATGGGTAAGGAAGTAGAAAAGAGAGAGGATTAGCAAATTTCACTTGTACTCACATGACGGAATGGTGGTGCCGTCTGCATGGTGAGGAAAACCCTATGCTCTTCAATTTTCCAGCAAGTTCAGGTAAGATAGGAAATGTGGTGTACTGAAGTAAGAGGGATAGGCACAAAGCACTTTCCACAAATTAGTCAAAGTTATTGTGCCAAAATAGACTCCAAAAATTTAGTACTATTTCAGTACCTGATGTGACACTGAAAATCCCCTTTTAATTTTTGGTATCAGCTTCATGTGAGTTCACCAGTAGATAGCAAGCTCCAGTTCACCAGTAGATAGCAAGCACCAGTAGTGCAAGGCTCATTAGATGAGCCAAAACAGTCATTACTCCTTTCTGTATTAAAAACATATCGCACATGGTTAAGGAAAGGAATTATGTCCTGTATTTCTATATATTCAAACTAATCTGTTTTGCTTCTATATGTGCCAAAAAGCAGAGATGGAGGAGAGAATGAGACTATAGAACTGGTGTCTAGTTTAATAATTGTATTTTTCTTACCAAAAAAAAAAAGTGGAAATTTAAGAAGAAAATCATAGAAATAATATTTGTGAGTACTAGAAAGCTCTAAAAAGTTCTAGAATTTAACTGATTTCACCTTTCTATTTACTCTGTCCTTCTCTACTACTACTCCATGTAAGATATGATGGTTTCTAAGATACAGAAAGCCAAAGAGTTACTAAGGTTTTTAGAATTCTAGTACTAATACTGAAGACCCATTCCCAAAGTCTCCAACTCCTTTCTAAATAGCTGCTTTAAATTATGACTACTATTCCAATATTAGACAAGGTTGTCTGTTGTGAAAGTAAATCAGGAAAGTAAAAGGGGAACTCCATAATTGTTTTTGTGGGCACATACTTGGGAGACAAAAAAATAGTTTTCTACACATCCCCAGTACCACCATCAGAGGTGGTCCGGAGGCAAAATATTCCCCAACAGTTATGGCTATCTGCATATCTTGTAGTCAATGTGACATCATGCCTGAAAGATTCATTCAGCTTCCAAAAGGTCATTCTTCACTGGGAGCATCCACTCAGTCAATGCCAGTAATATAATCTTGAAAGGATTACAGAAGTTATACTGTTCCTGCCACTAAATAGGTCAACAGATTTTCCTACTCTTTTAGTACGATTTATTTAACTTATGCCTTTAATTTAATGACACTACTTTTTCTGTGTCTCTAGTGAAAGGCACTGAAAATAGCAGGACTGGGGTTTTGGCACAAGCTTCTCTTATACTGCCAATTATTTTGCCTCTCATTGATCTGGTAATACGTGCCAAGTCAATGGTGCATGGTTACTCTAATAGCTCCTCTCATCAGTTGTTCTCCTTATCTCAACCACAATCACTGAAGCAAAGAACCTTACTCTACCTTTTAAATATAATTAGATGAGTAATTTGTATATGGATTTGCTCATTATTGATTTTCTTTAACACTCCCTCTCCCCCAAAGTTATGTGTACTAGAAATGGTACATCTGCTCACACATACATTTGGATTGTTAATGATTCTTTTGAACATCTGTTATACTGCTACTGAACAGTTGTGGTTTCTTTAAGAAGACACAAGGGACTGGACCTGTGCCACCTCAATCTTGGCAATTTTTTTGAGAAAAACACCTCTGGGAGCCATTTATATATATGGTGCCGTATCGACACAAACTATGGCTCACTGTTTCATCACTTCTTTGCCCATTATGTTATTGATCAGTCTGTGCACTTATTCACTACTGGAACACAAACTACCTCACATTTTTGTTTCATTGCTTGCCAATCAGATGTGCTGAATATCAAAATGCCATAACTATTAAGTCACTTAGTCAAATAGGATATGTAGCTGAACAACAGCTAGGATGAGAACCTCATATCAGAAGATTCATCTGGGCTAGGAGATGCTGGCAGCAATTTGTATAATAATGTAACAGAAACAACAAAAACTAACCAAGCATATTTATGTGTGGGAGGAGACAAACAATATCATGCATCCACAGAAGGTGAAACATCCTTAAAGCAAAAGTTTAAGCTGAAGACAGTCAGACCAGAAGCTACTGCACTGTAAGAGATTTGAGGTCTGTCACCCCACAATGGAAAGTATGATGAGGCAACAAAATTTCTTTTATTAATTCTCAAATAATTTCTTTGTAGGATATTGTGAACAATAGTGAATATCTCCTAACATGAACGTGCATTTGTTTTCTTGCTGGTTGTCCCATGTAAGCAAAAAGTGCAGTGATTTATGTGGAAGAATCATTATGGGCAAAATTATTGATGATTTCTAGGGTAGATTTCAGTAGCTGCAATTGAACACTAGCATAGTTTTCACTGCGTGTGTGCCACTGCAGCTTCTGTTCAACACAGGGATCAAAAGGGAGAGAACACGGATGGGGGACAAAAACTCTTGGAATATGCTAAACCTTTTTTTCACATGGATTTGATTTAAAATAAATAAATAAATAAAAAGTTAAAATCTAGCCAACTGCAAATTCATCTATCAGATACTGATAATTTAGATTTGGAAGCCTCCTTTCTTTTACTTGAGCAGAGATAGTAAACAGCTTTAGTAGGCCTCATAAAGGATGATGGACAGTTATTCATTCCTATCTTTTATGGCCTCCTTGCAACATTAACTCTCTCAACACTCACATCACTATTTTTCCACTCGACAGAAATCCCAGGAAGCAAGGGAAAGACTTCATGTGATTTAAGGTCTTCCCAAGAGAAGTACCCAAAAAGCATGCCCAGATACCTCCAGCTCTTATCTTTGATTTTCTGGAATTTCATGGGGATCAATCCTCTCTCCTATTCGACATCTGTCTAAAACCATTAAGAGAACCAATGAGGTAAAGGACTGAAATATAGAAATGCTTACAGGTAAAACACAACTCAAAATATTTTTTACAATGCTTGACTCTGTGATTACTGCATGACTACTGCTCAAATAAATAAATATATATATATATATATATAGTTGGTTAAAGCTTATCTCTAACAAGGGAAAAATACAAGATTAAAATTTAGTAGTACTGAATGTTTAGCTAGTTTACAGCTAGTGGGCATTGAAGATTCTTCCCATTCTGATAGAACATTACTTGACCTAAAAGATTTCTTTCTACTCTAATAGAGATTTGTAGGTTTTCGTAAGTTTTAACTCAGATTTCAGTAAACTATTCCTACAGCAGCATAACTACTGAAGCTGTACATTATATCTAATCTTTGTTGTTTGCTGTAGCTTCAGATTCAATGATCTTTGGTATTAGATTGGCAGAACAGAGATCATTCTGAGGGAGGATACAATGAAACATTTGGACCTATCAGATTCTTATTCTGATTTTGCCAACTATGAGTTTAATGGAAATTTTTCCAAAAAAAAAATCCTAAACACGTACATGGCAAGAAAGGGCAATTATCATGACTTAACCAGACAAATTCTTGAAGAACTCAAATCCCAGAATTTCAACTAATTCAAGACCACATCTATGGTTTGCAATTGAAGTGAAGTAAAATTTTTATTTACAGACTTCAAACACCAGAAATTTCACCACATTCTACATTACCTTTTCTTCTAGTGATATAATCCTGATTTATTTATTTATTTATTCTGGTTTAAAACTACAGAGGTTCCAAGCAATGGACCTTTTAGCTTCGTCTGCTAAATTAGATAGATTTGCACTACAAGGGCACTAATATTCTTAATTTTGACCTGTGCATCTGTGTATTACTGGAATAGTGTGGATATACTTTGTGTATCTCATTCCTCTTTTTATCAGTAGTTATTAGATGAGAAGGGCAAATATCTCCTACTTCAGTTATATATCTGAAACTTTGGTAGTTTTTTTTTGTTTTGTTTTTGGTTTTGTTTTTTAATCTAAATTTAGATATCAAGAGTTGAGGAACATTGCAATATTCAACTTTATTTCATTTATGAGACCAATTCCTGATGTGAGAGACTTACAGCATTATAACACTTGTGAGAATCCCTGTAAATGGAGCCACAAAATTTTCAAGTAGAACAGGATGGTTGACTTTACTTCATCTGAGAAAAGAAATAATGTAGTAGCTATTTTCTCTTGCAAATGAATTGGAGAGAAGCCTGATCAGAGAGAAATAGTGACTTAACAGCTGCTATGTACTTGTTTCCCATTCTACCAGCATGTTTTCAACTTTCAGAAAACTGTTGCAGTCCATGTTTAACAACAATTTCTGTGGCCAAGCCATCTTTTTTTTCCAGCAAGAATTACATGAAATCTTGCCTGAATATGAAAATATCTTCAAGGGAATAAAAGAATGTAGCAAGAAATTGATTAAATTTGCCAGTATCTTCCCTACAGAAATTTAAATTAGAATCTGTCTAAAACTCTTTCTATATAAAATTTATTTATATACCTGGTAGTTTTTACCATGTGTAGATATGAAACATCAATATGCCTCAAAGCATTGTATTCATATAAATAACATATTTATATGGTGTCATTCCACCATGAAAGCAGAATTGCAGCCTCTGGTGGATGAATGAGTTATGAACCTGACAGTTTCCTGTATGGAATTATAAATGAAAACATGCATTATGTCTCTGTAAAAATATGAATTGCATTAAAAAATATTAATTAATCGTTATGAATTCCCCTGCATATCATTTATGATGAGATTTTTTTTAAATGGTTTACTTTTTCCATTTTCAATAAACAAGTAATTATTTTTACTGTTTGTTAAGAAAACGTTGGCCAACATTTTTATTAGAGAAATAGCCAACTTCCTATTTTACAATGTTCTCCATAGATGTTGATTAATTAAGTGATAGGAAAAACATATTAAAAAGTGTGAACATACAAGAAGTTCATCTGTAATTATTAACTAAATTAAATGGCAGACATTTTAGTTACTGTCTTTTTCCATTGCATATAAATTAGTTACAAGACTTGACATAAATTTCGAGAGCTAAATGTTGTTTTATTTCTTCCATTAAGCTTCTCAGTAAAAACAATATTAAACTATTATATGAATAGGGAAATTAACTGTGTGAATACAGATGTTTTAAGATGGGAAGGGGGAAAAAAATTACAGCCTCCCCCCAGTACATTTTTGCAATTATTCTTGCCATCTAGAAGAGGGGTTTGTTTGTTTGTTTAGCTGTTGTTTTCCTCAATGTGTGTGCGCGTGGTGTACGACAAAAGATTTATCAGGCAGAGGTTGAAAGTATTTTCAAGCAAATATAAATTTTAGAAAGTTGCTTTTATTAAGCTTTGAACTAAGAGATTGTTGCAACTTCAAAATAAACCATGTTTTATTCTTAATTGTACTGTAGTAGTTACAACCCAGATGTTGCACTACAGTAAATCAAAAAGTGAAACTAACTAAAATATGACTGAGTTAATTTTCATTGCCTGAGATACAATACCTGTAAAGAACCTCTAAGCAAGGTACATTTTCAGAGTTCTATTAGTTTGAACAGATAAAATACCCATTAGTGACAAAGTAAAAGGGAAATGCTTGTCTACGATATAAACTTGATTTAACAGTCTCTTACAGAAACAGTTAAGCTTGACACTGTTGTTAAAATAAGTTATTCAGACTGAATGATAATTCTATTCCAAGCTACCTACCACCAAACCGAACCAAGCTTGGAGTTTTTACAAGGGATGCAATAAACATCATTTTGTTCATGTTTATTTAGTTCTTACAATTCATTGAAGAGTTTGGTGATGAACAGAAGAAATAAAACTCATTTCTTATAAGTATAAAATGTTTGTATGTACCAGATTCCACAATTTTCTCCCAATATAGACTGCAGTCTTGTGCTACGGTATTCAATATCATCTGCAAAGATACACTGAATTAATTCCACAGCTGAAAATACCTACTTTCTCTCTGTCTTTTGTAAAAAACAATAATGTTACAAACATTTTACAGGTTCATGTTTATTTTGTCAAAATGTTAACTTGGGGAAGTGGGGTAAGACCTATAAAAATTGGAAAGAAAAAAAAAAGAAAAAAACAACAACAACAACAACAAAAAACTTTTATTGTGAACGTTTTTCCTTAAATATTTAGGACTGCACAAACATTTCTAGTCAACAGAATATTTCATTAACAGGTAAAAGGAAAATAAGGATTCTACTTTTGGTGAAACGGAATAGATTATGTAAATCTGTTTAGAGAGTCTTATGACATCAGCAACAGATTATACCAACATCTATTATCCTTTCACATTGTCACTGTGTAGGATTTAGTTAAAAAAATAACAAAAACTGTCAAGAAAAAAAAAAATCTTTATTGGTGAACAATCCACTTTACACAAAGCATGTTGTTTAACTGATATAAGATAACAGGGAAAACAGGGAAAAAGAAAAAAAAAAAAAAAAAAGCAAGGGGGAAAAAAGGGAGGAAAGTATAAAATGCAAAAGCTTACCCATGCATCAGAGGCTATCAAAGAAGCAAGAAAAATGGCAGTGTAAACATCTGCCTGATATACTTGGTAGAACAGGTTGGTGAAAGGTCCCTCACCTTTGTGTAATGTTGTGTTCTGAGGCAGGAGGAAGACAGGTATCTACAGTAGCATCTTTGTTTTCTTGTTCTCCTGTTCCAAAAACAATAAATAAGTCTTTGTATATCCAGGGACAAACCCTGGACACATTAACATTTTGTCATGCAAGAAGCAGTTCCTTCATTTTCACTGGAAAAACGTTTTTCTTTCTTTGCAATAGAAAAAAATATACAGAAAATGTATATACCTGTGCCTAGTCATTGTCAGTACAAATCTAGTGTAGCATATTAGTGCTATAACTCCAATTTTTCTGAACTCCAAATCAACTTCAAAAGTACTGCTTTTAAAGAAAATATGCTGAGAATGCTCTGATTTTCTCTGATGTGGTTTCCGATCATGGAAATATATTATATATATATATATATATATTACCTTAAGAAAAATTCTGAAAATAATTATGCCATTTTAAGTTTCTCTCACATTCTTATGACTTTTTCCAAGGAAACAAGATGAGCTATCTGTAATTGTTTTGCTACGCATATTTTTAAAGAGACTTGTTATTGCAAGGATTATTTTTTTCATAACAGAGCCTATTTTTTTCATATTTATTATAAATATAGTAAATAATAATATCATATAATCACACAATATAAATATAGTAAATAATAATATCATATAATCACACAACACTATAGAAGAAAAAATGGAAATTGGTATAGATCTGTACAGACACAAAACACTCAAAGTTATATCGCCTTCTGTATGTTTTTGGATCCCTGAGAAGAGATCCTTCCTTAGGTATGTCCTATTTACCATATTAGCATTAAAATAACTGATCACACTGGTTGTAAAATGCATTTCCATTTAATATATTTGGAAGCAGTGCCTTGAAGAAAATTGTGCTGTGTCGAAAGCCACATTCTCTTTGCTAAACTACTGCCTTAGACATATCTTATTTTGTGTTTGATGTAAATGATGTGTATGAATTCCTGCCTCTAGTATGCAGCTATAATTTCATCTAATGTCAGTACATACTGCCTGTGCTCACTGTCTCTTAAAATCAGACTGCTTAGCAAGTTACTTATCATTCTTTTAAGGAACTCCAAAAATTTTAAAGCAAAACAGTGCTGAACATTCACATGTTCACAGTAAATACCTTTGAAGACGTAATGAATAATAATTATTCTTTCTTCTTACATGTGGAAGCCTCTCTATTTATCTCTTTCAAAGTTCATTGCTCCTTTTAAAGTTGGCAAGAAAGGTAGGAAGCATGTAAGCTTAACCACTCAGATCTGAGTACTTAATTCACTGTAGACATAACAATTCTTGTTATAGACCCAGTGGAGTGATTTAAAGTTTGCTTCTCATAGCAAACATTGTCATTTGTCTCCAGTTGTAGTAAGATTCATTGTGAGATTCATCTCAACAGACGATTTCTACCAGCTTTTAGTAAAATGTAAACTGACTAAGCCCAAACTAGTAATTTAGATCATCTCTACAGACAAAAAAAAAAAAAAAAAAAAGACATGAAAGACATGACTGATCCCCACTATTTTTAAATGACATTGTTCATCTTATCTAAGTAATTCTTTCCCTTCATTGCCTAGAAAGCTTCTGGACCTGCTTCAGACATTTAAGGCATTCTGTGCTTAGACAGCTGAAGGTAGGTGAATCACACCTTAACCTTTTTGCCTGATAGGCAATCCAGTTTGGGGAAATTCTGAAAACAAACAAACAAACAAACAAAAATTACTCTTTTGAGTACTGTAATATCCTTCAGGAGTAAGAACTACTAAAGCATACCAAACTGCACAAGATATTAAAAATAAATAATATTCAAAGATACTGGTTTACCTAGTGTAGTGGGTTTACGTGGCAAGGTTTTGGTAGCAGGGGGCCATACGGGTGGTTTCTGTGAGAAAGATCTAGAAGCCGCCCCATGTTTGGGAAGGGCCCCGTTGTTTTCCAGATCTGAGCCAATAAGCAATGTTGTTTTGCGCCTCTGTGAGAGCATATTTAAGACAGGGAAAAAAACGCTGCGCCACACAGCAGCCGGGAGAGTCAAGGGAGTGAGAAACAGCCTTGCAGGTGCCAAGGTCAGTGTAGAAGGAGGGGGAGAGGTGCTCCAGGCGCCGGAGCAGAAGTCCCCTGGGGCCTGTGGTGAGGACCATGGTGAAGCAGGATGTCCCCCTGCAGCCCATGGAGTACCACGGTGGAGCAGGGTTTCACGCTGCAGCCCGTGGAGGAGACCACGGTGGAGCAGGTGGCCCTGCACCGACGGAGGCTGCCGCCTGTGGAAGACCCCTGCCGGAGCAGATTCCGGGCCAGACCTGTAGCCCGTGGAGAGGAGACCACGCAGGAGCAGGTGATCTGGCAGGAGCTGCTGCCCGTAGGGGAGCCAGGTTGGAGCAGTTTTCTCCTGAGGGATGGACCCCGTGGTACGGACCCATATCTGGAGCAGTTCTGGAAGAGCTGCTGCCTGTGGGAAGCCCACGCCGGATCAGTTCGTCAAGGACTGCATCCCGTGGGTGGGACCCCACAGCACAGGGGACGAGAGTGACCGAGAAGGAGCGGCAGAGAAGAAGTGCTGTAGACTGACCATAACCCCCATTCCCCCGTTCCCCTGCGCCGCTCGGCGGGAGGAGGTGGAAGAGGGTGGATGGGGGGGGAGGTGCTTTTGGTTTCTTTCCTTTGTTTCTCACTTCTCTAGCTTGTTAGTAATGAGCAATAAATCTTACTATCTGTCTTCTTATGCTGAGTCTGGTTTGCCCGTTACGCTAATTATTGCGTGATTTTCTCGTCCTTATCTCAATCCTTGAGCCCCTTTCACATATTTTCTCCCCATTCCTCTTTGAGGAGGGGGAGTGAGAGAGCGGCTGTGGTGGAGCTCGGCTGCCCACTCGAGCGGAACCACGACACCTAGTAATAAAAAGAACACTCATTAAGCATTGTTTTATTGCTTTGATTAAGATTGATACAAATAATATTGTCAAAATTGAGCTTCATTTCAGAAGTTTGGATGCATGAAGAATGAGCAAAATTTCCTGGAAAATAGTCTACCTTCCATTATATTTATATTTAATATTGCCAAAATGTATTCTGTTGGTTAAGAAAATGTCTTGCAGAATAAAGCTCCTAGTACACATCTTCCTCAAAATAATGTAGGATTACAGTGACTGAACTGCACTTTCCACCTGACTGAATTGAACTATTTGCACTGGAAATAGTTGAGAAAATACTCACTTTCTCACTCACTCTCCACTAGAACATAAACCCAACTGGCATGGAAGAAGTTACAGCACAGGATGAGTAGAAAATACTCATTAAATAAATACCCTTTACTTAGACTTCCAAGATGTTTTTGATAAAATCCTTCACAGGAGATTACAGAAAGAGAAGTCACAGAATAAATGATAAAAATGCTACTTTATATTAGAAAAATGACTAAGAGATAGGAAAACAAAGGGTAAATATAAGTGTTCATTTTCCACATGGAAGAAGGTTAATAATGATATGTCCCTACATTTTTTCTAACAGTCATGGTACTTGACACATTTATTACACACTTATTAAAGTCTCAAAGAGAAAGGTAGACAGAAAAATAGGTTGAAGTCTTTTACTGAAAAGTAAGTAGGTCAAGAATAAAAAAGAACTCCATTCATTAAAAAAAAAAAACAAAAAAAAAAAAAACAAAAAAAAACTAGATAACAAGCTGGTGTAACACCCAAGGAAATTCCTACAGCAGAATGAGAGGTAGATATAGATTACAGTAATTCATGCATAATGTTATATAAATATGTTACATATATATATAAAACTATTCACTATATATATAAACTATTCATATAACATATATGCTATATTCACATATGTTATATAAATAATTGCCAAGATGGACAATTTATTTAATATAGTTCTTCAAAGTAGTTAGGGAAGCAAAAGAACTGCAAAGCAAGATGATAATTTCTACTGAAGAAAAATAGAGTATTGAGAATATTTTACCACATTTCTGTGGAATGTTGGCATGTCATTAGAACAGTTCCAGAGAAGATATAGAAGAACATAGAGTAAGACAATATATAAGGGAAAATTTAAAAGATTATACCATAGTTTTAGGATGTCAACTAAAAATAATTGATATTGTTGTGGTGTAAAGGCCTGAAGTAACTGAGAAAATAAAACTAACATTCACGCTTTTAAGGAAAAGGTACAGCATTGAAGAGGCTTTCAGGGTAGGGAATAACTGCATTACCTGAGTGTTCCCTCCCAACCTTAGATGCTATCGCGCTAGGGAAACTTGGTGTGCTAGCTCTAAGGAACACCACGGAGCGTGGAGTGGAGTGGAGACACCACGGCTAGGCTCTGTAATCAGGTGGGGCCTCGATTGTTCTTGTGCACAAAGCTGCACTTTTTGTCACCCTAAGCCAAAGACCTGTCATGTTTTGACAAATGCTGTACCCTAGTGTACTTTTTGCTCATTATAATATCATTATAATACCAAAACACACCTCCATCCCAAAAGCTACCCGCCTCCAAGGTGCGACCACCCCTCACTGAGCATGCGTCCTGAATTTCTCGGAGCCTATTACTTTAAACAGAGACGGGAAAACTTTACACCAATCATAACTAAGATATGCTTGACTAGAGCCACTCAAGCTCCACCTAAAAGATAGAAAATAATATAAATTGGCCCAAGAGAGAGGGGATGTTAGGGAAGATACCATCGTCAGGGGAGATACCATCCCGAGGACATACAACATCCTTAGGACCTCCTGACTCCTGGGATCAGTCAACGGGCTGAGCCTCTCTTCCCCCCCCATTGGGACGCCTTTGGGTGAGATCTGAATACTTGCTTATAATCTTTTAACGTGTTTATTTCTAGGCTGCGCACCTACAACACCTATAACACCTATAACACCTATAACATCTATAACATCTATAACACCTATAACATCTGTAACATCTATAACATCTAACACATCTGTAACATCTATAACATCTGTATAACATCTGTAACACCTATAACACCTGTGTATTTCATGCATACTAGCTTGCTTTTGCAGACAGTCACTA
The DNA here is from genome assembly GCF_047663525.1 of Anas platyrhynchos. Lineage (NCBI taxonomy): Eukaryota > Metazoa > Chordata > Aves > Anseriformes > Anatidae > Anas > Anas platyrhynchos. Next base: position 43,121,306 of record NC_092591.1, read on the forward strand.
TCGCCGGCAATCCAAAAGAACCTGATTATCTGTTGCTGTAATAAACCATACTTGATTGCATTGTGATAGCTCTCATTAATGCAACTAGGGTGAGGGTGGTTATCCGTGATAGTTCAGTGTTCTGAATCTAACCAGACCCCCAGACGGTTAATGCATTTTTGGTGAATGTCTGAACGGACCCCCAGACGGTTAATGCATTTTTGGTGAATGTCTGAACGGACCCCCAGACAGTTAATGCATTTTTGGTGAATGTCCGAACGGACCCCCAGACCGTTAATGTGTTTTTGGTGAATGTCTGACTGGACCCCCAGGCAGTTAATGTGTTTTTGGTGAATATCCGACTGGTTCAGTACTCTGAATCCAACCGGGCCCGTAACGGTTAATCAGCTACACCCCTTTAACGCGACAATTGTAAAATTATTTTTAATAATTGAAAAGTTAACATAATAATAATTTATATTACTAGAACAAATTTCACCCAAGAAAGCTAAAAGTCATCAAGTTTAAGGTTTTTTTGTTTCGTTATACAGTCTCTAAACGACCTTTGGAACTCCTTGTCACATTGTAATTATTACTAGGATTAGGCCAGAAAAACACTTAGATAAGCTGCTTCAATTGCAACCACAAATATTTTCACTAAATATTACAAAAATCTTTTGAACATTTTAAATAATGAACCTATGGAAAATGTTCCTGAATGTGGCTGTAGAAACTCCGTCATTGTGGGTCTCACTGTACAAACTGTACAAACAACTGTACAGGTTGTACAAAGAACTTGTATCAATAAAACTTTGTTCTTTTCTGCAGGTGTGAAAAGATTTAATGACATACTGCATTTTCTTCCAGCTGTGTCATCCCATTAATTTGGTTTGTTATTCAAGCACCAAAAATAAAGGTTCTTTTCTTTAGGATCAAAGTTCTTTTCTTTGAGCCTAAGTACAAAAGCTGCAGTTTTAAAATAGTCATAAATATGTTTTATTAAAACTCATCAAACAGGATTAAAATTGGTGGGGGAGGGAGGTGTAGGAGAGCAATTATATTTAACAGGGAAATCTGGGAAAAGGGGAAACTGCTACAGAATATGTCAGTTTATGGATGAATTAATAGAAAGTAATTTAGTAAGATGTTTTTAGCTATTACAAAAAGCTTCATCTTATCATACTTACTGAAGAGCAAGAAAATGTTTTTATAGCAAGGCAAAACTACAGTGAAATTCAGTGAGAATTTGTTCTGCATGGTAATGCAGTATCTGTCCCTGCAATGCAGAGGTGTGTTTATATTACTGGGCAACATTTGTGTTTTAATACTTCAAAACTTTGAACACTGCAATGTTAAGTACAGCCAATACTGTTCCAAATGAAAAGCATTTCTATATGAAATTTCACAGTGGCTTTTAACAGGTACTCAAGAAAGTTCATACTTTAATTAAGGTTAAAATGTTACCGTTTCCATCAGTGAACACTGTAGAATATATTTTTGGATCTGAAATTTCAAGTAATGTTCAAAAAGCTGTTATGATTCAGCTTGAATCTCTGTTTGCAAATTTGCCCAGTGGCCTTCTGAGTACTGTTGATATAGATGATTCATAGACTTTGTTTGACTGAACTCAGAAGAGTTCAGTCATTTCAATTACTGATGCTCAATGCTGTCTGTTAACACTAAAGGTCCAAATGAACATGAGTAGTTTGAATAGTTGCATCACAAAATGGTTAGATGGAAGTGCAAGACCGGGGGACCAAACTAAATCCTAAAAAAAAAAAAAAAAAAAAAAATCTTCCTTTACACAGGAAAAATTGCATTACACAGAAGAACAAATTACTATGAAACAGTATTACTTTTTTTAAAGACCCTTCCAGAAACTGAACTGTAAGGAAACTTTGCTGTAAAATAAATGAAAATAAACATAAACATAAACAATAAAAATAAAAATAAAACATTTTTATTAATTCCGGAATCATTTGTTACAGAAATAATGAAAGTAATGAAAATCATGAATAATTTTGATAAATTTGATTTGCAGTAAAAGATATTTATTGGGCAGTAAACCCAGGACAAGGACCAAAGGCAAAAAATATTTTAATCTATTGTGCCTAAAACAATGACACATGAGTCTATACTTCACCAACTGAATAGAATTCTTAATTTAAAAAATCACAGAATCACAGAATCACAGAATTTCTAGGTTGGAAGAGACCTCAAGATCATCGAGTCCAACCTCTGACCTAACACTAACAGTCCCCACTAAACCATATCCCTAAGCTCTACATCTAAACGTCTTTTGAAGACTTCCAGGGATGGTGACTCCACCACCTCCCTGGGCAGCCCGTTCCAGTGCCTAACAACCCTTTCAGTAAAGAAATTCTTCCTAACATCTAACCTAAAACTCCCCTGGTGCAACTTAAGCCCATTCCCCCTTGTCCTGTCACCAGGCACGTGGGAGAACAGACCAACCCCCACCTCGCTACAGCCTCCTTTAAGGTACCTGTAGAGAGCAATAAGGTCGCCCCTGAGCCTCCTCTTCTCCAGGCCAAGTTGGTAATAAGTTTCTTCTTGCCATTATTCCATGCACCAATTCTGACATAGTTTCTAACTCTCTCTGCCTTTCAGTATCACTATTGGTGTTAGATGGATCTATTTTCCAAGTCCCTTAATGGTTTATTCCTTTCTTAGTACGTATTTCTAAATTTTACCATCATTCTGGAATGGTGTTAGTTTCAATGCAGTGTGGCAAAAGTTTCCAGTCTTTACCCTGGAAACAGGGAATACAGCAGTATCCATCTGACAGCAAGGCACCATGGACAGAAATCTAGGCCAGGAAATGGAAGTGAAGAAAGTGAGGTACAAGCTTAGCACTCCCTTGTACTCCACCTTTCCTCATTCCTTGCTCCCAATACTATACCAGAATACTGCTGTAGACCCAAATTCTGTATATAAGTGTTAGAATTCAAGCAATCAGAATATTTTCTAGGTTTTCCAACATTTATTCTAGAGTGTTCTAGCTTTAAAAATCTAGATTCTTGCGTCTGTGAGTGGAGGTATTCAGGGAACCACAAAGATGAGGGTGGTTCAGAATGACCGGACTAAGGTGCACCCTCATGGATTTGGTTGGAGATTTGGAGGCTAAAGTTACAGTATTGTATCATCTTCTAAAATCAGGAGGAGTAAAAAACAGAGTTATTAGGTGCTAAGCAACATGCAGGATGTGTCCCCCATGTACACAGAAAGTACTTGGCTTTGGTCTTTTCAGTCTTATGTTACTAACCAAGAATGTTACAGAAAGTGCAACAATTCAGGAAGATGGTTTCTGAGTAGTCAGTGGACTTCTGCCAAAGATGAATTTGACCACATATTGTTTTCAGATTAGAGAGCAAGTAAACCAGCAAAAGAATATTAAGTCAATGATGCACTTACTGTCTTGAGTACGCAAGCAATCTGAAAGCCAATGTAATGCAGTTCTTATTCACCAGGCATGCAAATAAATCAACTTTAATGGCAATAAAGTCTGTAATGACAGATTTTATCACTAAGTTATAACTTAGCAGTAATGATTGGGGAAAAGGCAAGTAGCTCACAGCAACAGAAGTGATTTTATATTTTGTCCTAGGTGAAGCCAAGGGTAGCTGAAAAGACTGGCCTTTACCCTCTCTATTATTAACTGCAAATCATTCTTGTCATGTTAGAAAGCAGATCATTTTTTTCCCAAGTATTACTCACTCTTATGCTGTGTCTCAAACCATGACCTCCTTCAGAGGTGCTGCCATCCATTTCCAATTAGCCTCTGTGTATTAGAAAGGTTTTATTTTAAAGAAATCAGGACCAGCAATACTTCTCTATTGCTTTGGTAAATGTAGTTCCTGGTTTAATTCATCCCTTAGCTGTGATAACAGAAATCAGTAAACAAACAAAAAGCCTACCTGAAGATCATTACTCTACAAGAAGAAATCCTACACTAAATACTCTAAGACAGCAGCAGAATTCCACTTGCAGTGGCTGCATTTCAGTAAGGAGTAAAACTAATTTAATAGGGCTCTACTAAAACCATTCTAAACTCTTTGATTCAGAGTCGTAATAAAAAATACCATATTATTTTTCTTGATGTGTTGAAGAAGGTGGAACACAAGATATAAATATTTTTTAAAATATTGTATTAAGTGGGTAGATGATCTATATCATCTACCAGAACACCTGTCAGAACATCTGATCTAATTTTAACACACGTAGCCACTTTAGAAGTAAATGAGTTTTTTCAGCTGTTTTCAAAACAGGTTTAGTATGAGTTTGTGCAATTATTTTTCTGGCTCTTCATCTTATATAATAATAATAATTAATAATATAATAATAATAAATAATACACCTTTTCGTTATGTATGTAGTTTTTTACCCTATGGGATATGTTTAACAATGGTCAATTGCCATGTTTCAGTAGTTTTGGCTGACATTCAATAAATGTCTGTGCAGCTAATAATGCACTTAGTTCTGTTAGTCCACCCATCTGTCCATCACATCTGCCTGTCCTCATAAAGACTGTCATTAAGTAACTTAGCATTTCTCTGACTTCCTCTCTGTATTCACTGTCCCCCAAATGCCTGTAAGGTAAATAAGTGCTCACAAATATTTAAATATTTTCTTAAGATAAATATAAATAAAAACTTCTAAAATAAGCAACAAACAAACAATTTCTTTTACCATTTTGTGAATGGAGATTGAAACCTTCAAATTTTCATGACTGTTAGTCAACACACAGTTGAAATAGTTTGAAAACACAAGACCTTTCTATTGTCCATAAAAATTACACAATTACTCACCAGACACAAAGACAGTGTTTTAAGGAAAATAGCATTAAATAAGCTAATTAAATAAGCTCAGCATATGCTATCTGTTTGGGATCACACATTATGACTGCCTGTTATAGTCTTAATATCAGGACTGAATGCCTCTACAGACTTTTTTTTACATCTGAGTAACTTGTTCCACATGGAGAGACCTAGTGACATGACTCATAAAGCAAATATGCTATTGTATTAGTATGTGTCTTTGTTCATAATAAATTTGAAATTGACTGAAGATACAATAGAAACACTAAATATTTTATAGAAAATGTTTTCTGTGTTAACACAAAAAGGAGGAAGGAAGAAGAGTGATATCAAATTGAATGTAGGATATTCCTACATGAGGAAGGATGTCATTCTATATAATTTAAAATTAAAAGCAAGTTTTGTCACACTCTTACATAATACTATATATCTATTCTATTCTACTGTGGCTTTGTTTGTAAGCCCATCTTCAGGAGAATGAATACTGAATGAAGACCCTCAGCATATGTTCTTCATGTTCTTTCTACCTTTATAAGAATATATGGAAAATCTAGCGAACAGTGATATCAAACTTAATATCCATGGGGAAAAAAAATAATAATAATAATAACTATCTGGGGACTAAAAACACTGCTTTCCATTTCTTTTGAGCTTTTGAGCTGGTTGGCTAGAGGAACTATCCTAAGCATATGTTATCCTAAGTATTTTTAAAGTATTTTAATGTTCTATGCTTCGCAGTCAACATAATTTAAGTTGTCTGCGTGCCAGAATGGTAAAATACATTGTGGAAATAAAATGATGCACTTCAAAAGGAAGCATTATTCCAATCTAAGTCAATAGATGTTTCAGGAAAACAAAGTATTCATAGGATCTAATTATACTTTCTTTTTGCATCTTTCTCCTAAAATAACTGTTCTTCAATTACTGATACAAACGTACCTGTTCAAAGAGAATACTGTCTAAGGCAGTGTCTATTCTGCAGCTGTAACAGACCATACAGAAGCATTCTGGAAGAACCCTTTTAGCCATACACACAGCAAGTGTTACCAAAGACATATAGTGAAACATGTGTTGTGCTATAAAATATGATTCCATATGCCCACTTGTGAAACTATCCTGGACATGTGCTATTGATATTGTGTTTGAACAGCCATTCGATACTGTCTCACAATTTGTGCAGCCTGTGTAAGTGTCCCTACATCTGACTGTAAAAAATTTCTTATGCCCTATTCTGGGTGTGTGCCTACTTAAGATCATTAATGCAGACATTAATTAGCAAACTTGTAAGATATAGAAGGATGGTATTTGTATGTCGTTTGTTTTAGTTACTGCTAAGGAAGTCTCAACAATAAGTACAGTGCTGCTGATTGCATGCGAAGTGCATGCAGATGTGTTTGTGCTTGCAGAAATTTACAAACGCACATTCAGTCACAGGGAAAAAAAAAAAAAAAGAGAGAGAGAGAGAGAGAGAGAGAGAGAGAAGAAAACCATGCATTTTATGTTTTCCTGGAAATGTATGAAAACAGAAAAATAGGCAACAGCTGGTTGCAAATATTAAAAGGTAATCTTAGCTGTAGGCTAGCTGTCTCTACCAATAGTGACAAAGGCCACAGAAAGGACATTGCTGACTTAGGTTATGTCCCCTGTCCAAAACTGTAGTAGGTTCAATTACTGTGGTTGAAAACTTGCAATGTAAATTATCACTTTTCCAGTGGAAATTCACAAACACATTTCTGGAGAAAATGGGCCTAATAAAAATAATGAATCATTCCATTATCTAATACTATATGGGGAGCAGTAAAATATAAGCAGAATGTTCAGCATTGTTACTACTTTTTTTTTTTTTTTTTTTTTAGCTAAAGTCATTAAGTACTAGGTGTTAAACAAACACAAAGAACTGTGTATTTGGTCATTTCCTGGTCACATTCACGTGAGATGCTTACTTGAAGGGTTCACTTTGAAAAAAATATATGATATCATTGTGATTAGTGCTAGTAAAACATCATCTTAGCATCTTAGCATGCTAGCGAAGCTCTTTACTGCTGGTCAGGATAAAAATAAGAATGAGAATGCTCTAACACAAAAAATATACTATAATCTTCCTGACAAAAACTGTGGGAAAGCCTGAAAAAAAATATACCTGATGTATTAATTTTGTATTAATTCTGTATTAAGACTTACTTTTCATTATTTCTGTGCTGTATTTCAGAGCTTAATTTTAGGCAACACATTCCTCAGAAGAACCAAGCCATATAAGTCTCTGTAGAAAATATTAGGCCCTATTTGTGGCACAGCATATTTAATGGAACTTCAGATGTTTTACAGTATTTGCATCCCAGTGGCACATATTTTTCTGGATCCACTAATGAGATATCTTTGCTCTGATAATATTATATTAGAAACTGTTACTTATAGGAAAAAGAAATATTGGTAAAATCAACAGATATACGAAGTAATATATTATAGCTGTAGCAAATGCAGATTCCAAAGTGATTAATAAGTCACATAAAAATAATATTCAGTATGGAATGCAATGATAGGTAATAAAATGTTGTGAATTTAAAAACAGGTCAGTGGAAAGCTCACTATAACGAGAATCAGAACTGAATAAATTCTTGTGGTTTAACAAGATTTGTTTGCTTGTTTGTTTTTAATTATTCCACTGGTTATCTTTACAAAGTATCTTGAGAAGAATACAGGCTTAAGCTTTTTGTTTCCCTCACTGAGATACTTTATCCAAGCATGAATGAAAGAACTATGCTATAGAGGTAGTCTTTACACTTTATCTTGATAACATCAGCTTGTAGTTCCTTTAATGGAGGTTTTCCTCACATTCTTAATAGAAAATAATAATTTATATGTTATGCAACATTAAATGACTATCATAAGTGTCTATAATTTGCCACAGAGAGAACAAGAAACCATGGCAGAAAGAAAGGAGCCACATTCATTCAAATATTTTTCACTCAAATTTCTACTGTCAGTTATTTCAGGAAAGTTATTCTCATTTTTTTGCGTGTGAAATTAAACTCACAATCTTTTGCAATGAATGAATATTAAGAGAAACAAACCATGGATTTAAGCCTTTAACAAGGCCAGTGGGATCAAAGGAGAGGAAGACTAGCACAAACACGTGCTTGAAAGGGATAAACATTTAATTTCAACTGTCTCAATGTTTTACAGGATGAGAAATTTTAATGACCATACTTATATTATCAAATTCATCCCCAACTGCACAATATAGCATAAAAATCATGAGTACTAATAGTAATTCAACTGATTTTTAATGTCTGTGTTTGTTTTTAGCAAGGCTGAGAAGGCAGGAACATTGCAAGACCTTCAGGATTTTTTTTTCTTATTCTTATGCTTTCCTTTGTATTCTATAAATTGGTTGCAAGGCATTCTACAGACTAGCTTGTCTGTTCAAAATTACATTCAAGTTCAGAGATGTTTTCCATGTATTTTCATTATTTGAACCTACTGATTTAGATCTGTTTTAAAGAAAATAGATGTGCTATCTGGACTGTGGAATTTGTAAAAATGCATTAGAAAAGAGAAAGTACAGAAGTTTCAGTGTCTGATGAGAAAAGGGTCAAAAGAAGTGAGGAGGTGAAGAGAATATATCCTATACTTGAACAGACCATGTAATATTCTCTCCTGGTTTCAGTTAGAACAGAGTTGATTTTCTTCCTAGTAGCTGGTGGAATGCTGAGGGAGGGGGGAGGGTGAGTGAACGGCTGCGTGGTGTTTAGCTGCCGGCCGGGTTAAACCACGACATATTCTCTTCTTTATCATGCAAATGTTTGCAAAAGTTTAGTTAAAGAATTTAATCTAATTACACAGACCCGATCACTACAAAATTAAATCCCCCTGAAAAATATATTTACATCTCAGAGTAAGTAACATTCTATCTAACATACCGTCTTGGGTACAGTTAGAATTAAGAACACTGTGGGGAGACAGGGATCTCCAAAGACAGGTCAACAATTCTAAGGTAGAAACCATTAGTTAAAGGTATTAATAATTCTTTAGGTGTATTTTTATTCTTTCTCTTGTCTTTATTCTTTCATTGTGGTCCCTTCTCTCCTCTCTGTCCTTTCTAAATTTATTTTTATTTCTCACTGAAATGTTACTTGCTTTTAGCAGTTCTATCGAAGGAATGCAGAAAACCTTGACTGTCTTTTTTATTTCCAAACCTACTCCCAATATCTGTAACAAAGCTGAGCTACTATAACCATGAATTTCTCGCTGGGATGTTCTCAAACTTCTGTTTCAGAGCTGTGGAAGGCTTTGCTGTGCCTTTTGTACCACACATCACACACATGCTATTTTTCTGAGCAAAGGTTTAGAGAGGACATTGTCTGCTGGAGTCAAAGTTCAAAGCACAAATAAGTAAACATGCTTTTGTTCTATTGGCTTTCTTTTTCCTTCTTTGTCCTTCATTATTCAGAAAGAGCTACTGTTCTGTCTTCCAGGTTCAGTCATGCTGTTTGATTTTGTGTTTGAAGGAGAAAAATGCTACAAGGCCAGAATCACTGGTCTTACTCGTGTTGATGCCAATGAGGTTAGAAGTTAGCTTAATAGTCAGTCCAGCAGGGCTTTTCTGTCTGAATAGGAGAAACCTGGGGGTGACACAGAGCTGCCAACACTTAGTAGTTCTCTGTACCTCATCTGTGATATGAAGAATAGGCACGATGAAGAAGGCATGATCAAGGCATCAGTTCACTCCTTGCCCACATGTATATATGTTCAGATAAAAACGTTTTTGAGCCACACTATGTAATTGTAAGGATAATGCTAAGGATGAAGCAGCCATCTCATTGTTGATATTGCTTATTTGACAAGCATATTTATCACATTCTTATTTAAGTAATGGATTAATCTAGGATGGCAACTAATTAGAATCTCTAGACTGTAAAGTAACTGCAATTTCTTATGCTCATTGTCTACTGTTTGCAACCATCTTTATGACTCTTGTCAACTAAAAGTTATTAAAATAATTACAGATTTCTGAAAAATGTATTTAATTTTGTCAGCCATGGTCATATGTGTTCTGTTCTTTTGTTAATCTTGTAGCAACATAGAGGAAAGTTCATATACTTTATGGGTGGAACATAGGTGGCTGTTTAATTCAGAATTATAAATTTTATGTTACAAATTTTCAAAAAGAATTCACCTAGAAAAAAAAATAATTTAATCAATTAAAATGATTAAAATACTGAGAAAATTTAGTTTCACTTATTTCTTCATTAAATATGTCACTCTATGTATACCTGAAAAGTACATTTCATAACTTTACTAGTCTGAATATTGTCTTCATAATCTTCATCAACATCTATGGCTTCTGAGTACAAATGCCATATATTTCCCATTTTGAAGTCTTAATTCTCCAGTGAGATGATATTTGGACTGTCAGTTTTGTCTAGAAAATGCTTAGAAATGACATCAGTGACTAGCAATATTAAAAAATAAAATAAAATAAAATAAAAATAAAAATAAAATAAAAATAAAATAAAAATAAAATAAATAAATAAAAATAAAATAAATAAAAAATAAAAAAAATAAAAAATAAAGAAAAGACAAGGAAAGTATCTCCTGCTACCTGTTAAATTTTGAGCTTTATTTTGTGATGATAAGAACTATAATTTTGTTTGGGGATGGTACAGGAAAGAATGAGAAAAGGGGAGAGGGAAACTGAGAAGACAAAAGAGAGAGGGAGAAAGGAAGAGAAGGAAGGAAGGAGGGACAAGTGCTACAAGAGTTACCTAATAGCAATATTATTTCACATCTGTAAATAATCTGCTGAATCGGATTTTTGACAGATCAGAAACAAATGTTATGCAATTTTGAATAAGCAAGACTTTTGAAAACAGTAATTCAGTAAGTTAATGAAAATTCTAGTACTAGCTTATGTAGAGCAACACATAAATCATTTTGCATTAAAAATAGTTATTTTATCAATGAGAAATAAATAAAAATTTAAAAAAAAAAAAAAAAAAAAACAAGCCTAAAAGAGACAAGAGACCAGTTGGCATTTCAGATTCATTTTTTGTTTTATTTATGTAATGCTTGTTGATTATGATAATTGATCACTCCGATAACTTCAAAGATATAATTAATTGGTAAAAGTAATTTAGTTGCCTTTTATGTGAAATATTCTTAATTATCAAAGAACATTTAAATAAATTACCATGATACTGAAGGTCACACAAATATTAGCTGCAGCACTGCTTACTGTTCCATAGATATATATGTAGATATGTAGAGACAGAATATCTATACTACATCTAGTATATCTATGTAGATATCTAGAGACAGAAAGAATAAAATGAGTGAATTTTATTACGCTAAAAATAATGTTTATTTCTTTGAAATTTCACTACAAGCATTTATTTTCTTGGCCTTTTATCTAAAATCAAATGTAACATCAGTTTAATATTAAATATAGCAATGTGATTCCATCTGTTTTCTACTTTGTCAAAGCTGGAACAACATCTCAATTTGTTTTTTTCTTTCGTACCATAGAATCATAGAATCTTTTCTTTCTTCAAATGTTGTAATTATTTTTTAGTGTAAAATCAAGTAAATGTGATGAGAAAGTAACATACAGAAGCTTATCTGAAGCCTTTTATAGACATGGGAAAACAAACATTTTGTTATTGCCTCATATGTCCTAGGTCCTAATTATGAAGGACTTAAGCAGGGAAGGTGTAGGTTGGAAATTTGGATAAATTTCTTCTCAGAAAGGCATTGGAAGGGGTTGCCCAGGGAGGGCATGAAGTCACCATCCCTGACGGTGTTTAAGGAAAGATGGGACATGGTGTTTAGGGACATGGTTATATTCCCATGGTTTAGTGGGTGATATTGGTGGAAGAGTTGGACCAGATGATCTTGGAGGTCTTTTCCAACCTTATTTATTCTATTCTATTTTTCTATGCTAGGCTGCCATCATGATATCAAAGAACCCATAGTAAGTGCCTGGACTTTCTATATCTGAATGAGAAAAATTAAGGTTTTCAGAATAACCTCTGAAACTGCCATGGCACTGAGCATATAATCCTAACATCAATTAAGTCAGCTTGAAGGTGCTCAGCACTATCCAGGAATTCTGAGCAGAGGAAAAAAAAAAAAAAAAAAAAAAAAAGTATATCTATTTTCTTAAAGAGTATTTCAGCATAAAACAAAAGAATTCTTGGAAGTGCAGACAAGCTTTCAATAAGTTTTCTCCATTCCCCTTAACCAATGAGTGAGGTGTTCAGTGCTAGTTTTCACTCTCTTTTTCCTGCTGGCACAATGAAACTTGAACTGTATTGTACGCAAGAATACAAACACAGTTCCATGGCTTCCTGTTACCATTTTCTTACTGAACTTCCCAGGCATTAGGGGTGCTTTCTTGAGTTTGTTTTTATTTTTATTTTTTTATTTTTTTTCAGAGTAGGGAGAGAAACTTGCATTTTCCACTTTCCAAGCAATGACCATCATTACACTCTGACAGCAGAAAAGATGTAGGGGAAATTGAGATTTGAGAGTCTTGAGATTAATTGTCTTGAGATTAATAATGGTGATGACAGAGTTGAATGTTTATGGGTAAATAATGAGGGAAGGCCAATGGGGGCAGATGTTCTCATGGGTGCCTGTTAGAGACTGCCTAAGCAGGTTGAAGAGGCATATGAAATATTCTACAAACAGCTGGGAGAAGTCTCACAATCATTAGCCCTTTCTCTTGTGGGGAACTTCAACTTAGCAGATGTCTGCCATAAACACAATATAGCAGAAAGGAAATAGTCTATGAGGTTTCTAGAGTCTGTGGTAGATAACTCCTGACACAGCTGGTGAGTGAACCAACTAGGGACAGTGCCCCACTGGACCTTTTTTCTCATAAATAGAGAAGGGCTTGTGGGTGATGGTTGGAAGCCATCTCAGGCACATCAATCATGAATTAAGAGAGTTTTTGATTCTTGGAAAAGTAAGGAGTGGGGTTACCAGAACTGCCACCCTGGACTTCCAGAGGCCAGACTTTGGCCTGCTAAGGACACTGGTTGGTGGAGTCCCTTGGGAAGCAGTCCTGAAGGGCAACGGAGTGCAGGAAGATTGGACACTCCTCAGGAAAAAGAATCTTAAAGTCATAGGATCAGGCTGTCCCTTCATGCCAAAAGATGAGCCCTCACAGAAGACCAGCCTGGCTGAACACAGATATGTGGCTAGAACTTAGGAAGAAAAAGAGGGTTTCTGATCTTTGGAAGAGGCAGGTCACTCAGGAGGACTACAGAGATGTCATGAGGCTGTGCAGGGACAAAATTAGAATGGCCAAATCCCAATTTGAGTTCAATCTATTACTGTTGAAGACAATTAAAATATATATATATAAATACATAAACAAGAAAAGGAGGACTAAGGAGAATCTCCATCCTTTTTTTGGATATGGAGGAAAACATAGTGACAAGAGATGAGGTTGTCTGTAGGCTGATGTATTTAATGCCTTCTTTGCCTCAGTCTTTGACAGCAAGATCAGTTGTTTTCCATGTACTCAGCCATCCTGAGCTGGCAGATGGGCACAGGGCATAGAATGAAGCCTTCATAATCCATGAGGAAATGCTACTCCACTTATATGTATACATATCTATGAGGCCAGATGGGATACACCCAAGGGTACTGAGGCAGCTGTCAGACATGCTCATCAAGCCACTTTCCATCATTAATCATCAGTCCTGGTTATCAGGTGAGGTCACCATCTAGTGGTGGCTAGTAAATGTGATGACCATCTACAATAAGGGCCAGAAGGAGGATCTGGGAAAGTACAGGCCTGTCAGTCTAACCTTGGTGTCAGGGAAATTCATTGAGCAGCTTATCTTGAGTACCATCATGAAGCACTTATAGGACAACCAAGCGATCAGGCCCAGTCAGCAAGGGTTTATGAAAGGCAGGTCCTGCTTGACAAACAGTCTCCTTCTACGACAAAGTGATGTGCTCAGTGGATGAGGGATGTGGTCTACCTAGGCTTCAGTAAGGCTTTTGACATTGTTTCCCACAGCATTTTCCTGAAGAAGCTGGGTGCTCAAGGCCTGGACAGGTATGGTGGACTTCAGTACTACGTTAAGGGTTGAATTAGGTTACCTTAGAGGTCTTTTCCAACCTGAATGATTCTATGATCCTAAATTAGATAATTCTCTATTTTATATTTAAAGGAAGTAGCTGCCGCTGCAGTTTGTATGAAGTCTAGCCAACTGCCATGTTAAACATCTCCTAAGACTTCCTTCATAAAATTTAGGAGAAACACTAGCTCCCGGAATCTAAAGTTAAAACGACAAAATGGTGTAAAGTAAAAGCAATAGACTAGGGATTGTTTTGTCTATCATTTTTTGGATACACATTAAATATTAGACTTTCAAATCAAGGTTAGGTTCAATTTCAGCTGAAGTTGTGACCTTCTATAGCTGAAGAAATAAGTGTTAAGCTGATGACAAGATTAATGATATTTACATGCCAAATGACAGAACTGAAACTGAAGTACTGATTAAAGATAATTAGTCAGTGTAATGCCATTTTTGAACCTATGGAAAATTTTATGAAATCAAAAAATAGTCAGAGTTTGGGTATGTTCTGAATGCATAAGCAGTGGGGACTTATTTGCAAAGTTGTCATCATATTTACTTCTTTGTTTGCTCATGAAGACCATTTTTTACTTCTAATATTTCAGTAGTCTCTTAGTGCCACAATAACTTCAATTACAGCTGTGGAGGAAAAATATTTATGAATATCACCCTTGTATAAAATATTTACTTGGAAAAAAATATACATTAAAAAAATAATAAGAAGAAATTTCAAAAACATCAGTCTGTTCCATGAGATCTAAACTAATAAAGTTATTGGATTAACATCTTGTCTTTGACCAAATTGGGCCAAAGGTAGGTACCTAAGTACCTAGGACCAAGGTACCTTTAATGTCTGACCGAAGCTTTTTTTCATATCAGTGTTACCTTAATCCATGGTGTCTGAACATTTTTCTTCAGACAGGTAACTGACATGATCTGCATAATCTCCTTGGCTGTATATTTCCAAAAATGATTAAGAACATAATTACCCTTAATCACCTTGTTAAAAGTTGAAGAAAAAAAAGTTGAAGAAAATCAATAAGTACAAAAGAAAAGGATTCATCCATGGAGTCTGTCCAAGAAAAAAGTTTCTCAGGCTACATCCAAAACAAATGCATAGTATTAAAACTGTACAATTAAATGTCATTTAACCGCACCTCAAGTACTGCCGAACCTTGAGTACTGTGTTCAGTTGTGGGCCCCTCGCTACAAGAAGGACATTGAGGTACTCAGAAGAGTCCAGAGAAGGGCAACGAAGCTGGTGAGGGGTCTGGAGAACAAGTCCTACGAGGAGTGGCTGAGGGAGCTGGGCTTGTTCAGCCTGGAGAAAAAGGAGGCTCAGGGGTGACCTTGTTGCTCTCTACAGGTACCTTAAAGGAGGCTGTAGCGAGGTGGGGGTTGGCCTGTTCTCCCACGTGCCTGGTGACAGGATGAGGGGGAACGGGCTAAAGTTGCACCAGGGGTGTTTTAGGTTGGATATGAGGAAGAACTTTACCAAAAGGGTTGTGAGGCATTGGAATGGGCTGCCCAGGATAGTGGTGGAGTCACCATCCCTGGAGATCTTTAAAAGACGTTTAGATGTTGAACTTAGTGATATGGTTTAGTGGAGGACTTAGTGTTAGGTCAGAGGTTGGACTTGATGATCTTGAGGTCTCTTCCAACCTAGATAATTCTGTGATTCTGTGACTCTGTGGTCTTCTACAAATTGGAAAGGGTTAACAGAAAGCAGAAAAAAATGTGGCCCTCAAAAAAAAAAATATATATATATATAATTTATATTTTGTAGTATGTTTTTTTTTGTACAGATGCCAAATTGAATTTACTCAAAATACAAAAACAACAACAAAAATATTTAACAGAAAAAAAAATGCATTCTTAATTTGCTAATCTCATGGGAAATTAATGGTACTGGTAACTAAATAATTAGAAATGGGAATTTGTGAACAACTTTATTAACCTTATATTAATTTGCAAAATGATAAGAGAAAATAAAGAGAAAATTTTGCTCCCAAATGTTGTTATGTATAACATACAGAATAAATTGCAGCTGTAATAAAAAGGGATATTTCTCTCATTTATAAAAGACTATTTGTAGTCCCATTAAACCAAAACAGCTAAAATACTACCTTCACATGAAAAATTTCACTTTCAGTAATGAGGGGTTAAACGAATAAAATTATACATTTGTAGACTAGGGAAAAAAAAAAAAAAAAAAAGGTCTATTCTATTTTCAACTTCTACAGTAATAAGAGATTAGGAAAGAAAATGTATCTTCATGATCTTCATGTAAGGAAATATGTCATTGCAGCTCTACCTTTTAAAGTCTCTTTAAAACACACTTCCTTGATTTCTCTTAGGGACAGAATCCTGGGGAGAATACTACAGCTAAAGGGGCCTGCTCTAGCAAGCTGTCTAAGCCTTTCTATAAGAACTAGAAAAAGCCATATAAGCACCACTGAAAATAAATAAATAAAATAAAATAAAATAAAATAAAATAAAATAAAATAAAATAAAATAAAATAAAATAAAATAAAATAAATTGAACTTAAATTTGTTGTGAACTGAACCCATAAGGAAGAACAAATCTCAGCAAAAGTAGACTTGCAATCTGGTCTTCATTGCTTACTAATTTAGTAAGGTAAGAAGATTCCATAAAGTGAGAGAAACTAGGGCAGTGCTAAGTCATGCAAATAAATCTCTATAACTCTGCTAAATTAACAAGGCTGAGGAGAAAGAAAAAACTGTATGGCAGAGGGATAGATACACTCTAGAGTAGATATACTTAAAAGGCTTAGAGTGAACATATATGTACAGGGACTGTTTTAGGTTTTTCGGCCATTTCTATTCTCAACAAAGTAAGAGGCTTTCTTGATTATGCTGAAGAAAATGAAAGTAAGGGCAGCTGTGCAAAGCAGCCTCTGAAATAAATGCTTTCAAAGTTTCTGCTAAAAATGCTGGTTCCCAAAGGCAGCTGCTCAATACCTCATGATGTATTCACAGCGCAGCCTTCTTGCTAGGCCCATCACCGTACTGCACCTGCTCCTCTCAGTTTACTTCACCTGAGTCGACCGTGACAAGAGTAACAAAGCACTACAGATCCAGTGCTTTTCTCGAGAAAGTTCAGTGATGCTTTTCTCTACCTCCTCATCTGTACCAGTGCAGAGCCAAGCTGCTGGTTGTAAGCATCAGGTATTATGCTTACCTTCTATATGGTATATCTATATATACTATAGAGATCTATATATACCATACATATATCTATATATATAGCTATATGTTTACCTTCCTTTCATTCCTCCCTATTACAATTTCTACTTACTGTGAAGTGACTCCTATATGAAAAGTACCTTGCTAATACTTAGAATTTTAATATGGTGTGTGAGATCTTTCTTATATTATGACTCTCAGGGGACAATATTAATATCTCACTAATTGGTAAATATACTTCCAGAACAATTAGAAGTGTATTTATTGGCAAATGGTAACATTTATCATTCTGGTCTATAGGAAAACATCCACAACAGTAATTTACCACAGTCATTTGACACAGAGCCCTGTGTCAGCTCTATCACCTGAGTTTAGGTCTAGCCTTCGCTTTTTAAATTCCTGCTTTTAGTTAGGCTACTCTCTGTTATCTGCGTAACGGCCTCATGTGAATGAATTCATGAATTGGCAGATGTGCCCTGAGATTTTCAAAATGTCATTTTTCTTTATCCCATACACCTGACAAGTCCTCTCACTTTTTATTGCTTCCAAAACACTACTACAGTCACACTATTTATTACATTTTTCTAAATAGTCTTCAAGATGTAATATGTCTAAGAAAGATTATTTTTGTCAGTGAAGTGGAATCCTTTAGAGCTGGTTACATTTTTTTATTTGTAACAGTAATAGAGGAGCTTCCTTGGTTGTGTTATTTGTACCGCTTAAACAATTAGAATGAAAAGGTTTCAAAAGCTAAAAAAAAAAAAAAATAATAAAAAAAATTAAAAAAAAATAGATGGCTTGCTTAGATTTAGCATATTTCTGATTTAATAGAGACTGGAAGGTTAAAATGAAACTTTAATATAAGATGTAAATAAATAAATAGATCTATGGCAAAATATGGCAGGAAAAATGCATTTTCACAGGATTTGCTATACTGAGCACATATAACACATATGCTATGCTTTGTATCATTTGCTGCACAGCTTGAAGTATTAGCTTTGCCATGGTTTGACTAAACTGAAACAAAATTTTAAACTACAAAAATTAACTTACAGTAAAAGAAAATACCACAAAACTTGTATCATGGGGCTTGTTAGACTTGTTTGGGGAAGTGCTGATTGTCATTGATAATAATTCAAGCAGTAAACAAATTGCAGACAGATCAAGACAGCAGAGCTTTAGATGCTAAACAAATCCTACATTTAGTAAATTCCCAAACTGATAAAGACAAAGTATTCTCTGGGATGCAGTTAAGAACCTATCTGATGAAGAAAACTTGTAACGTTCAGAAAAGGATCACACTGTGCTTGTAAAATTTTCTGTTTCTCTCAGGCACAAACAGAGGAGATTAAGGCAACTCAAGTTTATTTTTCTCAACAAGGGACCAAAGAGGTTTTCTTATACACATTCTGCGTCAAGAAACAACCCCAGAGCTTTCATTGGGATTTCAAATACCTAGTTTGAAGTGCCTGAACTTTCCAGAATCTGAAGCAAGAAACCAATCTGCCTGGCTATTTTTCTGAAGCACTTTGCTGTTTCTTTAGAGAATTGTGGCAAATCTACATATTTACTATGCTATTTTATTTAATATCTCAAAGGAAAACTGAAACCTGGGGATTTATGAGAGGAAAAAATAATTAGCAGAGAGTATGCTATCTGGGATTATACAGGGGACATGTAAAAAGGATGAGATTATTTTATTTCACAAATCAAAGATTTTACAGGAATCTATTATATACCCTGTCTTCTCCACTATCGATACTTTTTTCGTCTTTAATCTTGCCCAGATACAGTGTTGCTACTCTACAGTATTAAATCTATATTTATAGGAATTCTGCCATGCCAAAAGAAAAATATACAAAAATAACAAAATTCATTCCTCCTCATTCTTCTGGGAAGAAAAATAATCAGCCTGAAGTGTATTTCTCACAGATCTTACAGGAACAGTCCTTCCCAAAACGAGGATGCAATTTCTGCTGAACATATATGAAGTATAACTGTTGATACCAAAACATTGAGAGTGGGGAGGGGAGCAGTAGAGAAACAAAAATTACTGACCACAGGTAGCAACAGGGCTTGGTTATAAAGATAATATTCTGGGGTAATTGGAATTGCAGTCATAGTGTCTCAGAGCAAATATATTCAGACTACTAAAGTGTCTTTTTTTCATTATCAATATTTTCCTGTTTCAATTTTTTTTAAATGGCCTGAATATATATTTCAAAAGTTTCACAGTTCTGTTACTGAGTGTCTATCTTGGCAAAACTACAATGGACTCTCCATTGAATTCAAAAACAACTTTATTGTCTAATTGGAGAAACAGTCAGAGGCAGCTGGGCAAAACAGGTGTTGCAGAAAATTATAATCCTACTTTGATTAATCCTCTTTTATTTTTTACCCTCAACCTCCACTTATGCATGACAGGTATCCAAACAATCCAACATATAGAGTCAGTAGTAACAATCTGAGGTATTGTCAGGAAAAACCTCGTGAATGACTGAAAGTCAGAAGGGAGAAAAACACTGGATGATTTCACAAAAATCTGTGCATTTTTTGCTAGAAAATAAAAGTGTTTTTTACACTCATTTTCTGGACAGCTTGGGTTTCACAACTCATTTTTAAAACAGTTTTCACAAAGAAAAAATGTGGAATACCATTTAAAAAATACATTAATCAACAGTGTACGTATTGTAACAGTTGAGTAAGGGAGTTTAAAAACTAGTTCAGTTCAGTTTAAAGCCTTTATTCTTGTCAGTGATACAAGCAATAAAGCCACATGTATCAGCCTTGGAGGTAAAGCTTGAAAGATCTAATCTTCAGCTATCACCCAAATTTCAAGGTGACTGGATATTTTGGCTATCTCACTTTCTATCACTTTGGTCCAACATAACCTCATAAAGAAACCTGATTCTAAGAAAATTCAGAGTTCCCATTCTGTGAAATCAGATCCCTTTCTAGACCTCACTGTACTATCACAAAGATATGTTTGATTTGTTGTCTGTCTTCCATTGCATAAGGACAGGAATCTTTATGACAAGAGGTAAGCATTATCTGTTACATACTCTTAGAAACATTTATTTTCTACTCACTTTGTCATCTTTTTATTATTAAATCAATTAATTATAATTTAATGAATTAGTATGTTTAATTCTATGTGGCTAATTATTTATATTTATTATTAAATTATTAATAATTAATTTAATTGTTATTTTAATATTATAAGATTTATCTTTTTTTGTTTTTTTTTTTTTTTTTCCTATTACTTTATTAGATAATGAAAGCAAATTAAAGATGTGTGTTTCCTATATTGTGTATTTTTTTAATTTTTAGAGTTCTCTATTAAAAATCTTAGAGCTACCAATGGGTATAAACACTTTGTGTTTTATAACCAAAAATCTGCCTTTTCCAGCCCAAAGGAAAAAGAGTGTCCAAAGACGAAAGCAAATGTTATTCCCATTCCTAACAGCAAGATAACCATGAGCCATCACTGTGCCCTTGTGACCATGAAGGCCAATGGCATCCTGGGGAGTATTAGAAGGGGTGTGGTTAATAGGTCAAGAGATTCTCCTTCACTTCTACTCTGCCCTGGTGAGACCTCATCTGGAATATTGCATCCGGTTCTGGGCCCCTCAGTTCAAGAAGGGCAGGAAACTGCTTGAGAGAGTCCAGTGCAGAGCCACAAAGACGATTAAGGAAGTGGAGCTGGGTCTCTTTAGCTTGCAGAAGACAAGACTGAGCAGTGACCTTATTAATGTTTATAAATATGTAAAGGGTGAGTGTCAGGAGGACGGAGCTAGGCTCTTCTCAATGACATCTAATGATAAGACAAGGGGCAATGGGTGCAAGTTGGAACATAGGGGGTCCCACTTAAATATGAGAAGAAACTTCTTCATGGTGAGGGTGACAAAACACTGGAACAAGCTGCACAGGGTGGGTTGTGGAGTCTCCTTCTCTGGAGACATTCAGAACCCACCTGGACGTGTTCCTGTGTGACCTGATCTAGGTACTCCTGCTCCAGCAGGGGGATTGGACTAGATGATCTTTCAAGGTCCCTTCCAATCCCTAACATTCTGTGATTCAGTGAATGTAAAGAACTGGATGCTACAAATAAGATTACTAAAGCCAGCAAGCAAATTGCAGCTTAATATATTAAACTGCAATTAATATATTAAACTGCAATTAAACTGCAAATTGCAGTTTTGAAGCACTTCATCCAGAATGTCCTGGAGCTCTGTAAAGCTGTAGATTTTAAACTGAACCTACCTTGTGTATTTTACCTTACAATATTCCTTCAGATAAGCAGAAAAGGTTCAGAGGGATTAAAGCTTGGTTTTCAGGGGTTTAAGGCACTTGCGATTCCAGCTGACATCATGTGAATGAAACTTTCTCAATGAGCAAAGTGAGAACAGAAGCTGAATTAATGTTTTTATAATCTATCTGTAGTTATAATGTAGACAGAAAAAGACCTCTGCCCCCACCCCTCAAGTCAGGAAAAAGTTAGATAACACTGAATATAAAACATTCATGTGAGCGAGGAGCATCAGGTCGTGGGGGTGTTCTCCCTCCTGTCACAAGACATTTATGCAAGACAAGCTCCTTGACAATCAATATTTGACCTGTATCTGTAGATCTGACTCTGAGACTTTTGATCATGCATTCTTGGCACATTTTCATTTTAATTATATTTATTTATTTATTTTACTGGTTAACGGCTTTTTTGGCACCACACACAGCAGTTATCCAGATGGTCATCTGTTGTAAGGTCAAGCAAAATAAACAAGAGAACTTTCATGCATTCCTTCCCTGAAAGCTAGATGCTGCCAGTTCTATTATCTCTTTACATATTAAAAAATAATAATAATAATAAATTAATTAAATTAAATTAAAAATAAGTGTTTTAGAACTAGATTGGTAAAATAAGACCAGAAGACTCCATTAACCATGGAGAAGATCCATTTATTCTGAAGCAGACAATTTTATCCCTTTTTGCTTCTTGAAAAACTCTGATCTAATTACATACTATATTTGGACAGTGTATGGTTTTATGAAACAGCCAAACAGGGGCTTACTTTACTAATTTGCACATATTATTAGCATTACAAAATAAATTGATGTTGTACTGATAATGTACTAGTAATCTAACTCTGACCGAAAGAAGAAATTTTAAAATTATGTTACCTACTTCAACAGTCCAAAATGAAAATGCTTTAAATCATATTTTATTAATACACAGGTCATTTCTTTAATCATGGAGAAGCTGAGAATGCAGAGGAACTTTGTTAATTACTCTTTATCAAGCTATATTAAGGTCTTACAATTATCTTCTATGCTTGGCCCCATATCCCACAAATTATTGAAGTTACTGTTTTTGGAGAAATCTGTATATAATTATTTCACATCAGAGAGCTGACTTATTAGATGTGAAGTGACTTCACATCTCAGGACTTCTAGCAACTGGCTGAAGCTGAGACTTTTCAGATCAGAAATATGAACTCTCGTGAGAGGTAAATGAAAAATAAGCAAGTATCTTCCTCTCCCCATGTTTCTCAGCTAACAGGTGAAGTGGGCTAAAAGTTGCTTCTACTGCTGTAAATATTTATCTTCCTAACGTAAGGAAAAAGAACTGCATAACACAATAACTGCTATAAAAGTCATGGTCATCTATAATCTATACTTTACAAATGGTAAGCTGCCTTCATATCTTGGCTGTTGAGCTAGAATCAGAGTTCTATCAAGTACAGGAAATTAACCATGTAATTCCATCTCTGCTTAATGTCATCTATATCAAACATGCTGTGATACCACTTTCCTTCACTATTCTGTCCTGTTGGTTCCTCCCTGTCCTCTCTGCCAACATTAGCATATTTGAGACTAGGCAGTAAGCTACTTTAGGAAGCTGATCCAGCAGAAAACTAACTGAAAAATAAGTGAATAGGACCAGAGACAAGGAAAAAATATATTTTATTGGTGAATTACCACAATGTCACCATAATACTGGTAACATTTAAACTGAATAATTTTTACCCTAAGAATCATAAATGACAAATCAAAACGTACATGTTCTTCATGTGACTAGCAGCAGAATGCTCACAGCTACATCCAGCATTCATGTAACATACAAATAGACCCTGCTTCACTGTATCTTGAATGCTGCAGCATTCAAAAAACCATTGATGAATCACTCATTCTACTGAAAAATAATAAAATTTATTGGGACTACCTTCATTGAATTGTTTGGTATCAAAATAGTTTTCTAAAATGATTTTCAAAATACAACAAAAAATTTCTATGTGAAATAAACAGCTTATCCTAAATAAATGTATTTTACGGGATTTTAAAATTGTACTTGCTTTAGAATACAATTTACTAACCTATTATTCCCTGAATACCTCCTCGCTGTACTCTCGTGATCAAAGAGTGGGACTTCTGTTGCTCTTCTTAGTTGTTTCTCCTCTGTCTTCTCAGTATTATACCTTTAAATCTAGCTTTGCTCTTTTCAGAGGTAAGAATTTAAACTGAGACAGAAAATGTATTTTCAAATAATTTCCTTGCATCTACAAAAGTTAATCTAAACTTTTTCAAAAATCTCCATCATGCAATGTAGATTGCATTTCAGGAAAGGGCCCTGCTCAGTAGGATGAGAGACTGAAAAGGAAGCAAGGAATAACTAAAAAATTTCATCTTCACCTGCTTTAAGGTGAAATGTAAATTGCTTTGCAGCCTTATTAGAGAGAGAAAGAGAGAAAGAAAGAGAAGTTTAATTTGTTTGCCTTTAATCTATCTTTTTGAAATACTGTAACAAACAATTAGTATTGTTGTTTGCCTTCCCTGAAACAATATATACTTTGGATTTATTTAATAAGTTCTTTAGGGATATTTTTTGCATCAATTTAGGAACTAATATTTCTTCAGGACCAAGATAAGGAGACTTCAGGAGCTGTCATTGAATATTTATGCATGCTAAATTTTTAAACATCATTTAGTGACAGCTTCAATAAAAAATGTGAACCACTTTTTCAAATAAGTGACAGAGTCAGATATAAGTGGACTTAGACATTTTCTTTCTAACAGTTCTGGTACACTCAGCAGATGTTATACATGCAAATTTAATACATTTCTCTGCTGTTAATATATAGTATCTTATATAATTGAAATCATATGTATTTCTAATATATGCATTTAGATGTACATGAATAAACTGAACAATTTATAGATTCTTTGCTGGTACTTTTATATCAGTTCCTCAAAAACATTCTATCTGGAATTCAGAGCAGTACTTCAGTCAAAGATACTGTGCTGTTACCTGCCTTGTACAAACACGGTGGTAGAAAAATATTTTTCTCTGTTATTTTCTGTAATGTCATCTAAAAAAAACCCTACCATCATCAAATTGGGATGTCTTCTATTTGTTTCAAAAGTACAGTGATGCAGGAAGAGGCAGTTTTCCCAAAAGTAATTCAGTGTTGCAGCTTATGGCTTGAAATCACACAAATAGACACAAATGTGTCTACCAAATTTCATCATGACAAATGTCCTTGTTGAGCATTTTCTTTAAAAACTGAATATATTTCAGGGTCTGAAAATGCATAAGACTTCTGCAGAACACAAACTCTCCTTGCTCACTGTGCTCTCCCATTACTAATTTTTTTTTAATATAATCAGAGATAAGAGTATTCAATTTGCTCTGTTGGGATCTGTTCTACCTCTGAATTGTTTCATTTTATACCATAGTATGAAAATAGGTAAAAGGACTTCAGCTGTTAGAGTAAAAATTAAAAAAAAAAAAAAGTAAAAAAAGTAAAATCTTGGGAGAAGGGTGTTCTTAGTAGTAGAAACATCCCTATACCTTGTACATTCTCCTTCTCAGTCTCCAGAAGATGACATTGTAGAATTCAGCATCAGGAGCAACTATTTTGTCAAGGGGCCTTTTCCCCTTATGACGCAATGGCACAGTTGTAAGCCTTCAAGTTCTCTTCAGAAGACCAATGAGTTCTAAAAGAAAGCATTCTCCACTTAGAAGAGTTGCCAGTCCTTTACATAATTATAAAGGCTGCTGGTTGTCTAACCTTACGTGAAGAGTTAGGTCAGTTGTGAGATGAAATGTGTAGAGAACTTGATTATTAGGTGGAAATTTAGATCTGTGCCTCTCAGGACTACATTGCTTTTTCTTCCTTTTTTTTTTTTTTGTGGGAGGAGGGGAGAGAGTGGAAGTAGCTAACTCTTTATAGTGTTTCATGAGTCCAAGTGATAGCAATTCCTAATATTCAGATATATATTTTATAAATATTTCATTTTTATAAATATGTATTTATATTTTATATAAATATTTATACTTCTTATAAATATTTATATTTTATTTATGTTCTTATATTTATTTATATTTAATATATTTTATATTTATATATTTATATTTATTAAATGTTTATATTTTATATTTATTATTTATTTATATTTATAAATGTATATGTATACAAATATTTTTATATATTTTATATTAATATTTTACAATAAGTGAGGTTGATTTGATAATAAACTAATGTATAAGAACAGAACTAGATAAAACAGTGTATATTTTTATTGCAGAAGTGTACCTAAAGGATGTTAAAAATAGATTTGTAACAAATTGATATAAAAATACAACCACTGCTGGACTTGTCTAAGGAATTACTAACATTATCTGCAGTGATACAAACCTCTTAGAAATGCCAGAGAATGTAGGTTATCCACTAAACACTGAAATTGTAACAGTACTGAACTCTTGTAAAGCAAGGAGGTATTACAAACACTTTTCAGGATGGGAAGCAGTTAATTTTAAATGGACATTCCTCTCCTTTCCATCACATCAGTTTAGATTCATAGATTCTCTGAGTTGAAAGCCAGAAGGAACCTTTTTGATCATCTAATCTGATTTACGATACATAGCAAAAATCCTTAAACTTCTTCTTGCATGTCATCAATTCTGTCTTGAACTGAAATCCTCAAGAGACTTTGAATCAGGCATTCAATTTGATAGTTAGTTCCAGGAGTTAATCAACTCTTCTCCCTTTTAGATTCCATTTTTTCTTGTGATTTATTGAAAATTGCTATATTTTTTCCTGTTAAACTAGGTCTTTTGGTATTCTAATTTCTCCCCCACACTTACACACTGCAATCAATTTACATCTCAAAATTCTTTCTGAGACTGGTTTCCTTGTATCTCTTGCTGTCAAATATTTCTTAATATTCCTTTATTTTTCTGTACTTATGCTAGTGTCCACTTTAAAAAGTAATCATATACTATATGATTATATAATCATATGTATATAATCATATACATATACTATAATACATTTCCCCATCTAACAGGATAAAAGTTCATATCACTATTCACAAGTCTCTATTTGCAACTCTAATAAGATGTTATTTTTTTATTACAGCTTCAGTTTGGGAACTAATGTTGAACTACATGTCCACAATGAATTGGATCAACGCTTTTCAGGAAGCAGAAATGTGGTTTGTATTTCTTATGTTTTGGTGTACAACTTTAGATTTGACTTTTAAAATATTTTTCTTGGTTATTTCAGTCCATCAAATTTTTCATGTTATTTTGTGCGCCATATTTTTTTATTCCCACACTTGCTATTGCATGAATCCATGACTCGGTCAAATTGGGTATCACTGTTGGCTGTATATGCACCCACATCTTTAAGTTGCATTTGGAAAGATCCCAGAGGATGATGCATATGTTTTAAGTACAGCAAAGATAAATGTCTGCTTGTGCACATGGCAAGTGGTGCCTAATATTACTTGCTTTAAAGATGACAACTCCCTACAGTTTTGCTGTGGCATATGTCTAGTATTGTGCTGTTATGAGCAACACATAGATCTAGAAATTAGGGTAGATTAATCTCACTAGATTTCTGATATCTGTTATACAGATGTTTTTATCCAAGCTAGTTATTCTATACTTCAAAAAATGAAAAAGTGTAGAAAATGGTTTATCTAACCTACCTCAGATATCTACTCTAGGATGAGATGTTTGATTTTTTATTCAATAATGATTTAGTCATACATAGATATCCACACTAGGTTGAGAGACATTGCCCTCTAACTGTTAAAATACCTAAAATCTTTGTGAGCGCCAATGCAATATCCATGTTCTAAGTATGTTTACCACATGGTGATGAAAAAATATAGAATCATAGAATCATAGAATCATAGAATATCCTGAGTTGGAAGGGACCCTTAAGGATCATCAAGTCCAACTCTTGACACCGCACAGGTCTACCCAAAAGTTCAGACCATGTGACTAAGTGCACAGTCCAATCTCTTCTTAAATTCAGACAGGCTCGGTGCAGTGACCACTTCCCTGGGGAGCCTGTTCCAGTGTGCAACCACCCTCTCTGTGAAGAATCCCCTCCTGTTGTCAAGCCTAAATTTCCCCTGCCTCAGCTTAACCCCGTTCCCGCGGGTCCTGTCACTGGTGTTAATGGAGAAAAGGTCTCCTGCCTCTCGACACCCCCTTACGAGGAAGTTGTAGACTGCGATGAGGTCTCCCCTCAGCCTCCTCTTCTCCAGGCTGAACAGGCCCAGTGCCCTTAGCTGTTCCTCGTACGTCTTCCCCTCCAGGCCTTTCACCATCTTCGTAGCCCTCCTCTGGACACTCTCCAACAGTTTCATGTCCTTTTTATACTGTGGTGCCCAGAACTGCACACAGTACTCAAGGTGAGGCCGCACCAGCGCAGAGTAGAGCGGGACAATCACCTCCCTTGACCTACTAGCGATGCCGTGCTTGATGCACCCCAGGACACGGTTGGCCCTCCTGGCTGCCAGGGTACACTGCTGGCTCATATATTTAATGATCATGTTTGCATATCTATGTTTGATGTAATAGCCTATAACCTGAAGCATTACAGAAAAAGAGAAAGCTCTTTTTGTCCCATCTTCAGCTTGACAGGGAACAGATCGCTCCATCTCTCTCCAAATTTGAGAATTTTCCCTCAAAATATGTTAGCTATGAAAAGTGACTTCCTCCAGATAGTGACTTCTTGGACAGTATTTTGGATTTTAATAAGCTCATGTACTCTCTGTTCCTCAGTCCTTGACAGTCCAGCTACTGGAGATATAGATATACTCTCATATATGTTGGCAAAGATACATGAAGCCTAGTAAATACAAATCTACAGCTTGAAAGTAACCCAAAAAAAAGTAATTAGAGTTAAACAAAGAAAAAAAAAAGTCAATCAAACAGATGAAAACACACACATACAAATCCAATTCACCATAGTTCCCAACTTAATTGTGCAAACTGTTAAAACACTTACAAAATATTGGTAAACTGAACTCCATTTTACTTTTTATAGCCTGTTTTGCTGTGCACACACTTGTTAGTTCATTTACATAGTAATGAGTCTCGGAGACCTAAAGCTTTTCATTTTCACTGAATACAACTTACAAGCATTATGCATGCTAAATTGGAAAGAGAAAGACTTCTGAGAAGAGAAAAAGAAAGTTTTATATCTATGTGATATATTGTAAGACAATTTAAATTTAATCTGAAAATTTCTAGGTATTTGAAATAAAAGGATTGTGTGTGTGTGCTACAGCTAAACAAACTCTTTATTGACATGGTAGTGTTCACATATTACAATTTGCAGACTCCAGATATTTACTACACTGTCTACAATCTAGAAAAATACATCTAGATTCTGTTTAAGGTGTAAATTCAATGGAGAAGATATGCGCATATATGTTGTCCCAGACAAAGCATTCCAAAACTTTTTAATGTTTAGGAATGAACTAATTCCTCTGTGAGAGAGGAAGACAACCAGAAAAGGGAGCCGTTATGCTCTTCTCCAGTGGGGCCATCCTGATGAATGGAATTCACCAGCAACAGAGAGTAGAGGAGAAAACTTTGCAATCCTGAAGGAAGCTCCAGATCTTTCCTCTTTTATTCTAGATCTAGTGAGCCATTTAATGGCACAGCTTGACAAGCAATTTAATGGATGCCAGTAATCAAGCAATGTAAGGGAAGAAACACATGAGAGGGAATTTCATCAGCTGATAGTGCTAGAAACTCATCACTGAAATAGTCTTACATTGTTTTTATGCCCTTACTAAGGGGCATAAAAAACCCTTTGGGCATGTAAACCAAAAGAAGCACAAACAAGAAGTTACAGTTGGTGATATTAAGAGATGTTCTTCTGAAAGAGTCGCTGTTATAACAGTTTTCTCTAAAATATTTATTTTTCTTTTCTTTTTTTCTTGTATCTTGTATAAAAATTAAATCATTTTATTAAATTATTTAAATATTAAATTATAAGTCAATATATTTCTATGGATGAAGACAGGAAATGTTCTATCCCATCTTTATTTATTAAGCTGAGTTAACGTGTGTTGATGTAACATGACTGTAAAGATTTTTTCGATATTTTGTTAATTTTTATAGATTTTAATGGTGACGTAAATAAATATCTACATATTTTATGTACATTTGAATATTTTTGCCCTTGAAGTTAACACTTTTAAATTTTTTTTCTATGTAATGAGCTTACATTTAAAATCAGTTTAAAATGTTTCTGGAATTCTGAACTTGCATACTATTCTACTATTGAAACAGTAATGTAGAATTACATTTATTAAGTTTCTACATAGGTCAAGTACATTAAATTTATCTTACCTTATTATTGCAAATCTCTTTAGTATAAATATATGTACAGTTTTATATACTTATATCAAGGTGTTGGGATTTGTATTTTTTCATTACCTTATATACATATGTATACTGCTTTTTATCAGAATGAAGTTTCAAGCAAGGCAGATTTGAAGCTCACCAGGTAAATCTTTTTATGAATAAGGATGGATAAAATAGATGCCAAGCACCTTTCTTTTGGCTTTTACTGAATTAGGATCACATTGTGTTGATGTTGATTATATTACATTGATGATGATTATATTACAATCACCATTCAAAAAAGTGTTCCTAAATTCACATTTGATAAAATCTCACCCTAAAAAGACAGTGCATCAGACAATTTAAATAATAGCATGATGATGTTCACTAGTAAAATAATGAATGTGTATAAACAATTATGATGAATATTTGGAATATTTTACTCTGTTCATAGTCATATCTATCTAAGCCATTTTGACATTTTTATCTAACATATATTTCTTCATGTTAACTTTTAATATAACATTATGTTGTCTAGTGAACTGAAATCATATCTTCCATGATTGTGATGACTTCTCTAATGCTTATCAGATATATTTTAACATGAGCAAGGACGTTTGCACGTATAATACATATTTCACTTTGCATTATTAGCATCAGCAGCAAGCAATAAGTATACCATCCACTTACTCAGCACAACCATGGTGAACTTTTTACAATAAGTTATATGTAGGCTGTCATCACATCAAAGACTTGTATTTTCTGAATGCACTGTTGAGCCCAATGGTAATTTCTGTCACCAAAAAAAAAAAAAAATAAAAAATAAAAAATTTAAGAAACCAGATCTTTGCTCCAACTCTTACAAAACATATTTAGTTAGATGGTGGCTTGTTTAGCAGTTTCCAAAATATAAAAATGCGTTTATTTCTCTACCACCTTTGTTTCTTTCTCAGAAAAACTATTTAAGTCCCCTAATCTCCTTCAATGGTAAATACATTGGCAGGTGTCCTTTGAAGTACAAACAATATCCAATTTGTTCTTTTAAAGTATTCAGAGATAAATACAATACTCTAGCAAGAGTTCTTATAAGAGATCTATACTAGAATAACAAATGTTTGAATAGATTCAGGTGGTCAGCTGGGTTCAAACCAACCCAGCTTAAGACAACCAGACAGCGTAAGACTATCTCAGTTTAGTACTTATTGAATACCTAGTTCATCTACTGAGCTACTTGTTAAAGGAGAAGAGATGGATGGCTCACATTTTGCACCAAAATGCATTGTTTTATTGAAACTTATATATAGCCTGAAGATTTCAGTCTCGATATAATAGCATATTTGCAATGAAAGGCTGGAGTGGGGAAGGAGGACGTGGAGGGAAAGAGAAAATTGATAGAAAACAATGGTGATCACAACTGGGCTTCAAACAGAGTGACAGTATTTTCACCAGATAGATTACAGAATATAACTAGGACTTTTCACATAACTCTGCCCCAGGCTGACTACTGCTTTGATTCGAACTAAAAAAAAAAATAATTAGAAAAAAGTACAAAATGTAGAATACTAATAATGTTATGCTGAAAATACATGCATGACAATAACAGACTGGAAAAAAAAAAAAGTATAAAAAGAAAAATAAAAGAAAAATAGCAGAAACTTCAGTATTTAATAAGGTAAGGAAATAGCAGTATTAATACCACACAGACTTTTGACATATCAGGCATAATTAGGAAGTAATACTAACATTTTATTATCAAATACTATTCTGTGGGCTGGAAAGAATCAAATAATTTTAGGCAAAAAAAAAAAAAAATATGTCACCAGTAACACTGCCATAATTGGATAGACATAAAGTCAGTAAGTATTTAGAAGGTTATTATACCTATGTATATTTGTATATGCATGTGTTACATACACAGATGTATACATACACACACACAGACGTGTGTGTGTGTACTTTTCCACTTTAATTATTATTGCAATGTAACTTGAATTTCCAGAGATCTTAAGAAATTTGGCCACCCTATATTAAGGATGTGTACATGACCAAGACTGTATTAATCCTACATTGACCCAGACTTGGTAAAACATATATAACAGGTTTTAAAAATATTTCTTTTTCTGCATGTAAAGAAAGTGTATCCTGTTCACAAAGTTATCTGAGTGTACATTGTTCACAAGATGAACAGGACATCTAATAAATAATACTCTGATAGGATTGTCCACAAAATAGATGCATTTTCAAAGTAAACAGGAAGATTCTGTGGGAAAAGAAGTTAACCTTGTATAAGAATCACATAACTTAATCACATTGACCACAACTAAAAATGCAGATAGATCTGCCCCTGCATTAAGACTGTAATAGGATGTAACACAGATTTTGGAATACTCCACTGAGATGTGCAGATATCCTTTTTCTTCAGAGTATGTAGAATCACTCATTCTGATGTGCTCCTGCTTAGATGTGTTATTTTCTTATCACTAAAATGAGTTATAATGCAATATTTGACAGAAAGGTCTGTTGATCTTATTTGTCTGGGCCTTAGGAAAATCAGCCAGAGAATCAATAATAGGAGAAACAATTATTAATTTTTATCCTGAAAAGTATACAGAGATCATTTCAAAATTTTCAGTTTTGATCCATTCAAAATCAGCATCACTTTGCATGTAAGAAAAGTTTAAAAATCCACTGTATTAATAATTTACTTCAAAAATGCAGATGGCTCAAAGTCAGGGAGTCTGATAAAAAAAAAAAAAAAAAAAAATCAAAAGAATGATTAAAAGGGTAAAATTTTGTAGAAATACAATTCAATACAATATACTTTGTTACAGTAGTTTGAACATTGTATATTAAATCAGGGAAAAAATATTAAGAAGCCAAATGCACAGTTAAACATCTGTGTAAATGAGCATGTTCAACAAAACTTGTAGTGTAAAAAATAGAAGTTGCAGCTAAATGAAGAAAATTGAATAAAATTAAATAAAAACTCTGACTAAGATCAGGTACTATTCACCTGAAAGTTCTAGAGAAATCAGTGAAATATGGAATTACTTAATTTGCTCAGGGTAAGAAATCCAATTTTTTATTTTTTTTTTAACAGGTCTCTAAGTGGTATACAGGTAACAAGAAACCAATAAACATAGCACCTGCAGCAGTCAAATTAGGAAAACCTTTAATACAAATCGAAGTTAGCAAATACATGAACAAATATTTAAACAGAGAGGAGTCCCATAACTGAGGTGTTAAACAAGAATGTATATAAAATGACTTATGTTAATATGTTACTTATTTATACAACCAAAACATCCTTTATCAGAAGGATTTCTTACAGACTAACCTATCATGAAGTTTATGATAGTAGAGGGAAGATAATTTCATGGATTCATTTGATTTAAAAGTGGAATGCAATTGTTGAAGTGGTTAATTTTCATGTGAATAAGTTGTTGCCTTTGGAGTTCCACAGAAATCAGTGCTCAAACACCTACAGCTCAAAATAGGCATAAGCAAAAGTAAGTAAAAGCAAATGTTTACTGTGAAGAAGGATCTGACAATACTGAATAACCAAATAACAAAACGGTACTAACAGAGCAGAAGAACATTAACAGAGTTTTTTTTCTTGCCTTAAAACTTCCTTTCTTTTCCCTCATTCATTCTAGTTTTGGAGCTGTAATTTTCTTTCAGGAAAAAGATTCTCTTGGGAAAAAAAAATAATAATAATTGATTTTTCAAAAAAGGTGTTATTCATCTAAAGGTTTGCTAACAAGTTCGATTTTTTCTCACTTATTCTATTTATTTTGATGATGCAGCTGTTTGTTTTTGTTGTTTTTATTTTTTTTTCTTTTTTATCTATAAGATATGTATTTTACTTTTTTGTGACTTTTGTATTTTGTTTGCTATACAAATGGAGCCTATATAAAACTCAGTTTGCTCCATTTCCATTTACTGGAATAACTTCTCCTTCCAAACTGAAAAGATAGTAATTCGTTTGTTCATTTTTTTTCTTCCCAGCTGCAGGAAAGTGGTTTAGACATGCTGGGAAAGTGGCTTAGGCAACATGGGGAAGCTGTGACCCAGTGCCAGACACAAACAAGATATATCAGTCTAGAGCCTAATGACTACAACAGAGAGCTGAAGAGTTGAGGTCCTTGTCTGTATTTCCAGCTATTAACATTTTTTTTTTCATTGACTTTTTAGTTGTGCTCTCTCTCTCTGTGAATTCTACATCTATTTCTGTAAAAGGACTGATATCTAGTATGGTGGAAAAACCATCATGGACAATCTGTTGATCTGCCTGTCTACCTCAACTGCCAGAAGGAGTGAGATGAATGTTTGAATCTCCATGGGTAGAGAAGGGCATATAATCACTCTTCACTCTCCCTTTGGAGTGCTTAAAATATTCCCTGAAAACCTACAGAGATTACTACTATCTACTGGTAGATACATACTTCCTATGTAACATAATACTCAAGAATAGTAAGGCCTGGATAGAAGAGTGTTAAGTGTCTAAACTACATTTAAAAAAACACTTCAGAAAGCTCTTGATTATGATTTATCGCAATCCAGAGTTGCTATTCTTCCCATCATCTAAAGAAGAAAATTGAGAGAGTATTTGATTGCTATTTCCTCTCATTTAACATTTTGTTTTGTAAACTCTGCCATGTTTTGATTTCTGTCACCAGTACAACGGCAGTTAGTAATTCTACAGCCAGGTGTTTACTTGGTGTAAATCAGTACATAGCTTTAGGGAAACACAATGATTTACATGAGCTGAAGTTTCTGCCTGTCTTTGGTGTTTTTCTAAGAGTTTTACTACCAATTAGGAACAGAAAATAGCAGTGAAACCAAAACCTTAGCACAAGAGAGAAAGAGTGAAAAAGATTTTGCTGATATGACTCACTAAGAACTTGTATCATGCATTGATTCAGGAGATAGCAGTGAATATAGAGGATTATATTTTAATTTACAAAATACATTTATTATTCTCAATCCATTCAAACAGACATGCCTTACAGGTTCATATGGGTATTGAGAAAGGAAGATACCAATGTCATCTTTGCAATATTTTTTTAATGAGGATTTTCTTTAAATGGTACATAAACCATTAATGCTTTTTAACATGCAGGACACAAACAGGGTCTTGAACCTGCTGTAACACTTGGAAAGCATTTTAGAAAAGCAGAAAAAATTAATTATTAAAAGGTTACATAGGTGGTTCTGCTCTGTTTGTCTATAACACTCTCAATATGGCATGATTGTCTCTGGATTCTAAAACCCAGCAGCAGCAGCAAAATGTGTCACTAACACACTAAATCAGGGTGCTTTCCAACAGCCAGCTAACTGGAAAATTGTAATAAAGTGTAAAGCATGTATTGTGGCCCCATATGATAACAGTCTATTCCAGCACCTCCCTTGCTGCTTCCTGATTTGTTACATTTCTCCTTCCACAGCCATTAGTATTCATAAACTGATCTCACACATTCTGGTATTTCAGTCAATTTGAATATTGTTTTACATTAAATAAACACAGTATTTCAGGTCTAATCACCTTTCTTTTTATGTCCTTTACTGTTAATGTATGGCCCTCTGATTATAGAATACCCAGTCATAAAGATAAAGGGTTGAATCATGTTGCCTATAATTTATATAAACTACATGACTATGTGAAGAAAAAAAAAATCAATATTCTGTGCTGTATTATCTGTTACCCTGACTGCCCTCACAACATCTGCTTGCTTGCAATTCCTTAACTAATCTGGAGGTTTAAAGTTAAGCATTAACATTCCAGCATTCCCTGATGAAGTAGATGAGTACCCAAATCCAGAATTCTCAAATCACAGCTAAAGAAATAATTATCTTTTCAGGGTAAAGTACAGAAACAATTTTATGTCACTCATTGAAAATATACATATTCAGAATGAAGCCTAAAAGAGGGAAAAGAAAAGAAAGGAAAAAAAAAAAAAAGAAAAAAAAAAAAAGCTGAAGAGATTATATTTTTTTTAATTAGATTTAACTTGCTTTGATAGAAAAAGGTGAGGTTATACTTGACCACAAATGATACACTTTTTACATTTTATGGTTTTGAACAGGTGTCAGGGAAGATGCTTCTTATTATGTTACTGAATGTACTTACAGGTGCAATAAATTGTTGCTCAGATTGTTAAACTCAGAGCAAAAGTGCTGACCTAGCCATGACCTTCGTAATATAAAAGCTGAAGAGACCATGGGGGTAGTGGTACTGCAGCAACAGCTGCAGCAACCGTGGAAGAGACCACAGTGGTGGTGGTACTGTAGCAACAGCTTTACTGCTCAACAGCTGAGTCTTTCATTTTGTTTTGTTTTCCCCATATCTTTCCATTTGGTTTGAATTATTCCGTCTTGCTTAGATTCAGTAAGTGGGCTGTGTTGCATCCAGCCTTTTCTACATTAGTCCTGAGATTTTTACTTTTAAATATCAGGTTAAATATTTTCAAACTACTTACACATTATCTTCAAGAACAGATTCATCACCTTTTTTCACATCCTTATTTAATTTAACTGACCTTGAGAGCCTGGTCATGTCAATCTGCTTAATCAAGAATCGGCAAATAATATAAATGACACAGAACCCCAAAGTACTAAATCTATCCCATTGACATCTTATTCACCTTCCTATACTGAAAAGCACTGGAGCTTGAAAACAGCCTTGAAAAAATTGCAAAAGCAATAGGAAACCACAGTTACCACTGTTCATTTTGGTATATTGTATAGAATGATAATATTGATTTGTGTACTGCAATTATGAAAAGAGGCTTCCTTTAACTCAGAATATACTTGGAATTTGTGATAATAAAAGATTTTTTCACTCCTACTGGGAGTATGGCACTGCAACATTACAACAAACTTGACACCTTCGTGTCATGACCACTTTGACATGCAAATTTCTAAATTATTGGGCAGTTTCACAACACTTTACTGACTTCACCAAGCTTTGTCATCATTTTGAATGACTTAGCAAGAAAATATGTAAAGCACATGGAAACTGAATGAGACCAAGATCACCTTTCCTGGATTTATAGTCATGAAGTATTCTGGATAAACTAAAATCTAATTTAGGTAGTGCAGTGTATAGTAATACCATTCTAAGAAATCTATAGAATGTAGTAATAAATAAATGTATAGTGGAATATAACTCGTTTGCCATATAGAAATGTGAGTACAATGTAACTCATGGGTTATGCTCTTCTATATATAGGGTTTTGTTGGAATAAAAGTCTGAAGATGCAATTGTTAATTACTGCTATATTCAGTGTTTGTGCCAGTTTTGAATTAAGTTCTCCATCTCCATTTTAAAGAAATTAGCATGCTTTTGTGCTACTCTATTAATTGCAAAATCAATCAAAGAAGCTTTTCATTCTTTTCCTTTTTTTAAGCCAGAGACATTCTGAACAAGCAAAACAAAGAGATGTTCTGTCTCTCTTGTTTCGCCTTTTTTCTCTCATAGGTTGTTCATTGTCCACTCTAAACTTCTTTTGCTCTTTCTGTGGAAAAAGGAGGTAGTTTTGCACAGAGAAACCACACTGCATTCTGCATCTTCAATGAAAGATAGTCAATAACTACTTTCTCCTAAAGGATGAGTAATACCTCCATCATTCTTTACAGAACTAGAAAAACCTGTTCAACATAACCATTTCACCATTTCACTGTAAGCTCTATTTGGCAAAGGAGAAAAAAAAAAAAAAAAAAAAAAAAAAAAGTGACTGGAGACAACTTTAAAAAAACAGTAAACAAATCAGTTCAGTTTAGATTCTAGACAATTTTCTATCAGTGCCTCATATTTGATCTTACTACTCTCCATATTCCTAAGAGCACATGTCAGTTTTGGTCAATGCATCTCTGTTAAGCTGATACAGTCTGGAGTTTCCTTATTTAATGGTGCTGTGTAGTTTAACCTGGTAACTGTTCTCAGAGTAAACCTAATCAGACACCACTAACCTGATGCTGATGCTTTCTGTTTAAACTGTTTAAACTTGACATTAGACTACACACTATAATGAATCTACATCCCCTTTCACTTTCCATTAACTAAAGGTATCCAAATATCTTTCCCAGCTGACAAAATTCCCTAAGCAGTAAGATCTCTGCAAGGCAAGAAAACTTATCTCGTATTCCACAGGTTTGCTGGGAGCCAGAAAGAAAGAAAATGTTTTTTCCATAGTGTCATGGTTAGAGCATGTATATACTAAAGGTAGTATGTATCGCTCTGGTCTCTGCAGTGTTACAGGAATTGAACTGTGGGTGTTATCTCATATGAAGAGACTGAACAGTTCTCAAAACAAAGGCCATAAACCAGACTTCTTCTCATGGATTTTCCTAATCAATTACTAGAGGGTGCCGTGTATTTTGCCCATTGCTTCAAGAATAATGGATCTCGTAGCTGTACCTGCACAGTTAGAAGTTCCTTGCAAGGAAGAGTGGTGGAAAGAGTCTTTTGTGACCTAGAACACAGGAGCAGCCTCCTTTCAGGCAGATCTTTATCCTTTGAATTGAGTGAATTTCACCACACCCATCATCAAATTTGAAAATGGTTAACACAGGGATATTTTGCTTATTTTGTGCCCAGTTCTGAAAGATGTAATTCTCCTCTCTTTCCTAGGATCCCAGTAGTTTTATAGTCTTTTCTAGAATTTACCAGAGAAACGAAGCCTCTAGATGTTATAAACCATTCAACGTTGTGGTAAATACAATCCCCCGTGTATTTCAGTCCACTGGGTTAATAAATCCAAGGACTCTAGGTGTTCTTGAGCACCATCTAGTGGCATTTTCATGGTTTACCAATATACAGATTTAGAAAACTGTCACAAGTTTTAAGATTGAGACTGATTTAAAACAAGGTCATGTCATGCAACGGTTTTCTTTTCTATTGATTCTAGAGAGTCTTGGGACTTTTTTCCTACCTATTCAAGTGAGTAAGGAACCTCGACGTATTATGATATTATGCTGGTCTTTCTACATGTGTATTTAGCTGAGAGAAATCTCCTGTCTAAGAGAGCGGAGAGGAGGGGAGGGGAGGGGAGAGGAGGGGAGGGGAGGGGAGGGGAGGGGAGGGGAGGGGAGGGGAGGGGAGGGGAAAAAGAATGAAAGCATTGTTCTTTCCTATTAATGTTTTTGATGCTTGAATACAATAACATCAGAGCTACTGTGATCTGAGTAATTTCTATTTTATAGCAATGGTATCTGTCATTATTTACATCTGCTTTAGAAAGGTGATTATTTCAGTTAGACACATTCTAATCCACATAATAAATGTTAAAAGTAAACATAAAAAGTCTATTTAGATACAGATTGATCCTTTATTAATATTCTCACTACTAGATCCATCCCTATTGCTAGAGAAATTAATCATTTCTTCTTGTTTCTCATGTTTTGTAATAATCTCCTTAAGAGTTCCTGACAATATATCTTTAGGATCATTAGCTCTGCTTACTTTTTCCTGTATTTTAACTTCAGCAAAGCAAAAGGACTGAAATGTTACATATTCTGCTCCTTTGAATAGTTGCTGCTTACAGCTTTTGATACTACCGATATTATCATTCTGTTCTGAGACCAAATATCATGTCTCCTGGAAATGTGGGTTAAGTTAATTAATAAATGGAAAGAAATTGTAGCACCTTCAGTAAATAACTGTACAACGCCTCTTCATGGAGAAAAATGGACCTTCATGGAAAATTTTGTTGTTTCTTGAAGAAAACAGAGGTATTTTGTTGTTGTTTTATTTATTGAAGGATGTACCTTACTGTGAAACTCTTTTTAACTGGATTTTTTTTTTGCTTGTTTGTTTGTTAGAATGAGGGCTGGTTAAGATTGAACTGGGAAGGGGGGAGTCAGTAGTGTCTAAATATGGGGTTAATCCAAGAGATATTAGTGAAAGATAGAATAGTTCTTTACAAAATGGACTATTCCTGTATCTAAGAGCATAACTATTCTCTGCTGAATATGTTACAATGTAGACTGTACAAAATATTGCAGTTCTTCTCACCATTGATTCTTTTCGAAGATGGAAGGCCTCATAGCACTATGAATTATGTTAACAGGAGAGAAACATCTTTGGTGTCAAATTTAGGGGAAAAAGAGGAACTGAAGAAAAAACAACAACAACTACAACAAAAACAAAAGGAAAAAAAGTAATATTGCATCATGCTGCCAAGGACAGAAAAAAAGAAAATCAAATCCATTATGTGTGCTGTTTCAGAATAACCTTTATGTTCTTTTGCTAATATCTTCTGCAATGAATTTTATCTCAAGGACAATCCAGTTCAGTTGTACATATGGTGTTTAAAACATGAATTGCTGATTATTGACTATGAATATGAATAAAGATACAGACCTATTTCATGACCCATATCCATTCACATAAGTGTTCCTTTCTTACCATAAATTGTTCCAGTGGCTTTAGGAAGGCTTATGTGAGAAGCCTAGCTCAAAGCATTACAGCCTAGAAGTCCCAAATAGCTATAGACATGAAAAAATATAACCATTAAGAAGCCTTTATCTGTTTCTTCTCCTATAAAATCTACAAATTCTGAGCATATTAAAATTTAATGAACCTAAAGGTTTACCTACACTATTTATTGTTTTGTTCTCTGTGTGCCTTTGTGCCACAGAAGCAAAGTGGCATATCTTTGCAATATTGATATTTCTAAATATCTGACATCTCCTATATGACTTCAGAGTATTTTCAGTGAAAGCCTGAGGAGGAAAAAAAAAATAAAATAGATAACTAGTTTAAAACAAGTTATCATAAAGAAATCTGAATTTCAACCAAAGTTGTGATAGTCTTTATCATTGATTTAAAATATATACATATATCATTGCAAACAAGAAAAAGATGTAACTCCCTTCTCATGAGAAGTCTGAAGTGAAAAGGAAAATGTCGTATTTAAGAAATGATTTTGTGCTTAAAATTTAAAGTTACTTGTTTATTATAAGATTTAAAATTGACTATTTTATCATTCTCTGAGTATTTTATTCTAGCATAGGAAAAATATGGACCCTGAAAGTAATTATAGATGAGTTTTCTCCATTCTGTATTTTAATTGGTTTAGTGGTTTGTTTTTACAACTTTTCATGAAAACTAGTCAATGACACACTGACTGAAACCATTATCCCAGTGTCCATTTCTTTCAGGATGGCTATATTTAGAAACCACCTTATTTCACCCTATTGGATTATGTGTCTTGAACTCATTTAATTGCCTAAGAAAGTATCTCATTTTTAAAATATTAGGTAAAGAATATTGGGTATGGTTAAAATAAAATTTAAGTATTTTAATGTTCACCTCAGTCAAGATAAACCTTGTAAGAAATAGGAATAGGAAAGCACATGTGGTTTTTACAAACACAGAAATAACTATTCTTGGTGTTGTATGTTTACGGTTTTGGTTTCCAAAGGTTTATTTTGTTTTTGATCTATGCAGTTTTAGTCTGTAGTATACTCTCTCTTATGTAAACATTAGACTCCTCTGTGCAAGGTGAAGTCCTAACTTGCAAACAGCTACAGCTGTTCATATTGGCATAGTTAAAATGTTAAGACATACTTTTAAATTTCTATTTTAATTCAAAAATTGGGCCAAAAACATTTGCTTACAAGGAGACTGGGCACTTAACATTTTTTTTGTAGCAAGTGTTTTAAAGATAAACCCCCAAACTTAAGTGCTATATAGCTCATTCTCAATCATAAATAAATAAATAAACATTTCATGTTCTAAAACAAGAATTCTAAATGGGATCTTCATAAATTATACAATTTCAAATAATAATGCATTCTGCCATTTCATTAGCTTTGTCACCTTCTCCCATCATCTGTCTCTTTGATAAGTCATACTCAGACCATGTATCTTTTCACCTTTAAAACTCTTCACCTTTGCATTTGTAAAACACAACATTCCAGGCTTCATTTACTTGATTGTGGAGTAAAGGAGTATGCTACAGGGAAAACAGGGAAATTGGTAGTTCTCAAATTTATTTTATGGAACCAAAGTTAGACATCAGAAAAACTATGTTAATCCTCCCAACAAAAGAATACTTCTTCACTGAAGAAATTATGCAGTAGTTTACAGACAAAAGCATAACAGTGGCTCTCAAAGACCTCATAAACACAGGCTATGTCTTTATGATACAAAGACACCAAATAACACATCACAATCTTTTTTTCAGATCTCCGTCAAGCAATTGAATTCTTCCTTCCATACAGATTCTGAATGCAAATCTATGAGCTATCATTATTCCTTTTCGTTTTGAATGTTCTGAATAGCAGGAAAAAAAAAAAAAAAAAGAAAGGAAAAAAAATAATAATAATTTGTCATATGAATAATAATAAGGCTTTAAAGTTACTACCCTAATTGAACTGAGCAGAGGAAACTTACTCCTCCCATAAATATTGTTGCAAGCAGCCTGTGCACTTGGTCTACTCCACTTCAAGTCAAATAGGTACATCTCAGTTCCATCCCCACACCCTATTTATGAAGGTGTAGCTGGTAGAAAAAGTCACCTTTCCTTTTGCAGGCAGTTCACAAAGCATCTGCTCTGGAAGCATTGGTTTCAAATGGAGGACCAGGTGTTGAGAAATACCCCAGCACTGAGCATGACCAAATACAGACAACAGATGAAATATCCTAAAGATGTCTCCTTTTACCAGAGGATTTCTGCCATATGCACTTTGACCATAGCAGTTAAAAATTAAAATAATAATAATAATAATAAAATTAAATAATAATTAAAAAAAAAAAAAAAAACAACTAGTAGAAACTGCTGTATCATGGAGAGGAAAAGAGCAATAAAATCTAATGAATCCAGTAAAGCCGTATTTTATCTTTGTCTTATAATTAATTCCATATTTATCATGAATATATTGAATTTTACATTATTTAGCTAAAGTAGAGACATTATAAATTTAAAACTTTTATCAATAAAGTAGAATTATGGACATACCCTTGGCAGTTAACTACCAGTTTTGTTAGTAAAGCACAAATTCAATAGATTCAACCTCTCACACAGATGTGAGAAAAACAGCTATACTTCCCAAATTACAGCATTTATTCTTCACAGATAAAATTGAATTTGATGAGATTTAACAAGTAAATTGGTAGCTAATTTATCATCACAGTAATTATAAAACTGTCTTTCTTCAATAAATGAAGTACTTTTTGGTTTTGAACCATATAACATCATAGAAATTGGTTTGGATAAAAAGATTTAATATGTATGTGACTCAGATATTTGTATCAAATAAAGAAGATGACTGGGAACTCATTGCTTCTTACAATACAAAAAAAATAGGAGACCCAACCCTACAACAGTAGAATTAAAACAGAGGGTTTTGTTGTTGTTGTTGTTGTTTACATAACCTGCAATTATGGAATTATGCAATTATGGAATTCATTGCCACAAAACTTTTTCTGACTGCTCAAAGTCATAAAATGCACCGAGCCTGATTGAATTTAAGAAGAGATTGGACTGTGCACTTAGTCACATGGTCTGAACTTTTGGGTAGACCTATGCGGTGTCAAGAGTTGGACTTGATGATCCTTAAGGGTCCCTTCCAACTCAGGATATTCTATGATTCTATGATTCTATG
The DNA here is from genome assembly GCF_047663525.1 of Anas platyrhynchos. Taxonomy (NCBI): domain Eukaryota; kingdom Metazoa; phylum Chordata; class Aves; order Anseriformes; family Anatidae; genus Anas; species Anas platyrhynchos. The sequence continues at coordinate 43,164,682 of NC_092591.1, forward strand.
AAAATCCTCAAAGAATGTAAAAAATAATCATGGAATAAATTTCTGTCATGACCTATCGAATAGATCTATCTAGACCAATGGAAATGCTATACTTATAGCCCTGAACTGCTTATTACCAGAAGCTGGAGGGGAAGTTTCACTCTGTTCTTGTCCTAACTAATGTTCCCTAGTGATTTTTGCTAGAGATGGAAAGCTGGAATACGAAGAACACTTTAGTGTGGCCCAGCTATTGCTGTTTTCTTAGATTTACTTAAACATAGCTGAAATATCAAACATCTTTTGAAGACGTGATAAAAGAAAGAATTGATTAAACACTATCAGGAAAATTTGTACCATGACATTTTCAATATTTTCAAAATTAAATTAAAAAAAAAATTGTTTTTAGTAAGCTTGAAAAATAACACTTTCCTCAGGCAGCTCCACAATTTATGGTCTGTTACACATGATTTTCATATTCCCTTATTTTAGTGGAGTTAAAACATTCTCTATCTTCTTGATGTTTTCTTTAGACTTTAGATTTCATTCTTCCATTATACTCAATAAGACCAAAATACAGATTAGTGTTTTCTAACACAATCATTGTCATTTCCTCTCAATTGTCTTCACCTCTTGAAAATATAGAGCAAAAGAAGTATCTTGTCCCAAGTTTGGCTTTACACTTATTGACAAAAAACAAAGATGCCCTTAGAAAGAGATGGTTCTTTATTAATCATTGAACTCTTACCAAAGAGTTTCTGATGCTTTTAGATGTGGGTTGCATCAGGGTAAATAAAAATAAACACAATTATTAAAATGCTTATTTGAAATAAGAAAAGAAAAATAAAATAGTCTAAAAACTATCCAAAATGAAAATTCTTTAAGCATTAGAAATGGTTGCAGCTTTTTTTGAAATAGTTGGTTTTCAAATAATGTGTTACAAACGGATGTACTCAGCAGGGAGTAGGGCCTGCTCTGGGCTATCCTACCAACCTAATCTGACAGTTTAGATCCCTTAGCATATTGTATTTTCATTGGAAACTTTAATATTACACAGCCTTTAATTTTTTACATGGCTTGCTAGGTGTACCTGTGTTATTTAAAGACAAGTAAAAAAGAGCTACTTACTCAAAACAGTTTTATTTAAACAAAATAGAACATACTAAAAACTGCTAGCAACTGAACACCTTCTCTGGACCAGCTATGTCATCCTGTTTCATACATGTAGCAGGAAAAAGGCACAGCATTCAAAAGGTGTGAACTGCAGCTGGAGGCAGAAGCAAGAAGTTGCCTGCCCATTAAGAAATGCCAGCGGTTGTATACCCCATTACCTAATTTTACTAACATGGGAATGCCAGCAACCAAATGCACTAGCAGCAGGATGGGCAGGCACAAATCAGACAGTTAAGGCTGCGCCCAATAAGGGTGCTTGGTGTCCCAAATGGTTTACTCAGTTCTACATCTTACTGCTAGAGCTGGCACAATGATAGTGACACCACAGGTGCACAATGATGACGGTCCTGCGTTGTCTAGAGTTACCCCAAGGTCAGATGCCTCAACTCACATGAAATTCCTAGGGCAAGATGTGGCTACACCCAACACTGCAGTGTCCCTCTGCATTTCTGAAGGACAGGTGACAGTGTGGCAGTAGCATAGCTTGCAGGAAGAGGACCAACAGGCAGAGGACCAGGGATGATAAAGTAGAAACTCCACAGGATAAACAGAAGATAAGAGGTTCTTCATAGCAATTCTGAAGTGAAAGAGCACTTCCTCTAGATTCCTGATCCAGACTTGGTTCTGCAGTTTTGGCAAGTTACAGAATGTGTTTTTGTTTGTTTGTTTGTTTGTATGCTTAAGTTTTCAGAACAAAAACTCAGGAGGCATTAATGGTGCAAGCCCAGTAACCTCTATACCAAGTTACCTATTTTGAAGAAAAGGGTGGTTTGACTACATCTCCTAACAGTATTTAAGTGAAATTATCCTCCCTCCCTTGTCCTGATGGTTGTTTGATAAACTTCATTTCACCACAGGGACACCTTTATAGCACGAAAAGGATGAAGTGTATTATCACCATTGTAGAATTGTAACACCGCAGGATTAACCTGAATGAATAAGTGCACTTGAAGTTTAACAAATCAATACGTTTCTTCAAATTAAAACTAGTGAGATGTAGTTTCACTTAAGACATCCTAAATAGCTTTAATACTTTTAAAGGCAAGTAATTAGTTCTCTAAGTAGAAACTGTAGAAAATATAAAATCTCAATTATGAATCAAGACAGACGTACCAAGAGCACCCAATAACTTTGTGCTTTACTATTTTAATCAAAATATTTTAAAACTGTATTTGGAAATGGAATAAACAAGTTTACACTTACAGTTTTTAGTAAGAATCTTAAAACTTTCAAGAAGCATCTGTCACATCTGATCACAAAGCAAACGTTAACAGTAAGTCTCTAGGCTGATTTCAAGTACCTTCAAACAAAAGTGTTCAGATACCTTTATAGTAAGCACACAAGAAACTTGAATAGCTAAACTTGTTACTGATCGAATTTTATGGCTCTGATTCACAAGTTTTATTTCTAAACACACAGAAGATAATTTTTGAAGTAATACAAATCCATAGATTCATTTTTCTCTGTCAGCAAAATTGTTGTCTTTTTCTCAGAGCAGTCCTTGGAATTAAGTCAACTACAGGGGATGGTCTTTTCAATTTTGCAGGTGCAGATTCTCATTATACAAACCAGTGACTGAGAAATCATCAAAATAAGAGGCAGAAGTAGCATGCAACTATGGAAAACCACAAAATATTTAACAATAATTTCTCATAGGACCCTACTGAACAACACGTCCCACATACAGCTAGATAAAACATAATACAATGGGTGAACAATTTGGCTGATGGGTAGGGCTCAAAGGGTTATGGCAAGCAGGATTATATCAGGCTGGTGGTCAGTCACCAGTGGGGTCCCCCAGGGCTCCATTCTAGGTACAGTTCTTTTCAATGTTTTCATAAATGATTTGGATGTAGGTTTAGAAGGCATTTTGGAGTACGTTTGCTGATGATACTAAACTGGCAAGAGCTGTTGACACTGTCAAGGGTGGGAAGGCCTTGCAGAGAGATCTGGACAAATTGGAGAGATGGGCAATCATCAACTGCATGAAGTTTAACAAGAGCAACTGCTGGGTCCTGCACCTGGGAAGGGGCATCCCTCACTATACATACACACTACAGGACAAGATGCTGGGGAGCAACACCACAGAGAGGAATCTGAGGGTTTTGGTTGATAGCAAGTTGAGTATGAGCCAGCAGTGTGCCCTGGCAGCCAGGAGGGCCAACCATATCCTGGTTTGCATCAAGTATGGCATTGCTAGTTGGTCAAGGGAAGAGATTTTCCCACTCTACTCTGTGCTGGTGCAGCCTCACCTCAAGTACTGTGTGCAATTTTGGGCGCCATAGGTCCAGAGAAGGGCTGCAAAGATGGTGAAGGGCGTAGAGGGGTAGACATACAAGGAGCGGCTGAACAAACTTGGTTTGTTCAGCCTGGAAAAGAGAAGGCTGAGGGGAGACCTCATCGTGGTCTACAGCTTCCTCATGAGGGAGAGTGGAGGAGCAGGTGCTGGTCTCTTCTCTCTGGTGACCAGCAATAGGACCTGAGGGAATGGAGTCAAGCTGTGGCAGGGGAGGTTCGGGTTGTATATCAGGAAAAGATTCTTCACTAAAAGGGTAGTCACTCACTGGAACAGGCTCACCAGGGATGTAGTCATGGCACCAAGCCTATCAGAGTTTAAGAAGTATTTAGACTATGTCATTTAGTCTGAATTATTGGGTAGACCTGTGTGGAGACAGGAGTTAAACTCGATGATCCTTGTGGGTCCCTTCCAACTCAGGATAGTTTATGATTCCATGAATAATAAAAATAAACTAGGTTTTGCTGTAAGGTAGCCTCTCTGAAGATTTTAGTACCCAAGCACTCTATTTGTTAAAGCCTTGCTCCCAGCTACTTGGAGCCTTTTCCTTTACAAATTCTACATTCAGCAGAGGAGGGAGGCTATTCACAAACAGTCAATATTTGTTACATAAAATGTGTTGTGAGTGTACTATCTAATTTTAAAGTAACATGATTTAGACCAACCTGCCTGATGAAGAGTTCTTAGGGGTCACTAAAACTTTGATTTTCCAGTTAGCTTATTTTATAGCTAGAGCTTTGGAAGTCATCAAAACCATAACGAGAGATCAGATTGCTTTTATTGGTCTACTGTGTACAATCCAATATAAGCAGAGTATCCACAGAATCAGACTTTGGAGGAATTTACATTGTACCATGGGTGGTTTTAACCTTGAGACTACTAGAAAAATTGTTTTTTGATAATTAGTGATGTGAATATACATTTTAATTTGAATTGAGTAACTAAATAGAATTTTTAAAATTTGAGTATATTCCTGATAATAGATTTCTGCAGGGCTTCAAATTTGTTGTAACATTTTTGTAAGGAGTTCTAAAATGCTGCTGTCATTTGCAGCTGGTTAAGACAAAATAAGAAGTGTAATTTTCTGGTATTATTCATTTTGTATCTTAGTTTTTGAAAATAATAGTAACATATTTGAAAATATAAATAATATATCCCAATGAGTGATTGATTGTTTTAATGCATTGTTAAAAAGATTTCAAATTTTCTTAGAATGTATGTATGAGTACAGTCACTGAATGGCAAATAAGTCATTAACTGAGATTTTAAAAAAATATGTATTTTTTCACAAAATCACAGAATTTTAGGGATTGGAAGGGATCTTGAAAGATGGTATAGTTCAAATCCCCCTGCCAGAGCAGGAATTCCCCTGCCAGAGCAGGAAGCATATTTAACACCATTTCAGAAGCTTGCATCCATAGAATTATTTAAGGTTCTTCATGCATTTGATACTTACTACAGACCATAAGGGGCAACTGTGGTAGAAATCATTGATAACCAGGAGATGTAGAGAACCAGAGGCAAAAAGATAGACACACATGTAAGTAGTATGGAGTTAGGGAAATTTTGCTCTTAAATCAAATTTGCCAATTTCAAGAATAACTATCCCCAAAGTAGAAGAATTTATTTTAAAAAATGTCTGTTCAATAACACACAAAATTTTATTTTTCTGCCTTCTAGTGTTTTAGTTTATGTTTACCTGTAAAACTTGTCCAAAACAATCAATGCAAACAACAACAACAACAACAAACAGTTTAAGAATCAGTGCCATTAGTTTTATCTTTACTGTAAATGTTAGCAAATATTGATAATATTTTCCCATATCTTTAATTATAGTCTCACTTTGATACAATGCTTCTCTCTGGAAAGAATATATGTATTTATGTACTACAGGAGAGAGTCTTAGGATACCTCTGTGTGTTGTTCCATTTGAAAGTGACAACTCCAGTGCATTTGATTATTATAAGCAAGAATTAGAGTAGGTAATAAGGGTTTCAAGAGAGCAAAAATATTTCTCCCTCACTAGAGAAGTGGAAATAAAGCTAGACCTACTGTTCTCTCTCTCTTATCTGATATGTGATTTAGTGGCAGAAATCGCAACCCACACATTTACATTTACCAGAGACATTGTTTGTAAATTACTAACCCTGGTAAATGCAAGAGAGGATCTTTCACTAGTAAAAAATTATGAGTGAGTTCTGCAAGATATGTTCGTCTGTAAGTGGTTTAACAGGGAGATCTATGGCAAAGTACTGTCTAAACCTATAGGAGTCACTCATCATAGCTACTGATGTAAAAGCAGAAATCAATTTCCTTAATTGTATTAATTGGCCTTAAATGTTAATTTACTACCATAAGACTATTACTTTACTCAAAAAAAAAAAAAAAAAAAAATCGAGAACCTGAGTCCTAGACTACTACTAGTCCTAAACTACTAAGGTAGTTTTAATAAATAACAAACTGTACCTGTCCATGGTACAAACAAGCTGTCTCCCGTGCAGGACCCGTGCCAAGTGAGCATAAACAAAGTTGAGGGAAGGCCACTAGAAGAGTTACCCAGGCAAAGAATCAAAGACAAATTAGGAGTGGCTAATACAATATGGCTACTAGTAGTGATAACATGAATGATGAATATGAAGAACTGTCAAAAGGTTTGTAATAACTCTAGTCAATGTCAGCTAGAAAACAGCTAGAGACTTGAAAGTAGTCTTTCATATTAACAAAAAGAAGTGTTAAAAAATAAAAGGGTAAGAATTTGTAGTGCAGGATGTAAAACAGGTGACATATCTATTTCTTAACCCTGAAAACATTAAAAAAACAACTATTGCAGTATGTGACCATTCCGCATATTAAATGAACTTTTGTTACAGCAACCAGCACCTCTAGGAATGCATTAATTTAGGACCATCATTGAAGCAATAATGATGCACACACACAAAAAAAAAAATAAAAATAAAAATAAAATAAAATTGGGGGGGGCTTATTCAGCTAGGGTTTTATGCTAAATAATGTATCTTCAGGGAAATTCTAGAGGACCATCATTCCTGAGGGTGAGTTATTCTCTATGGTAGCTTCAAACTTTATGATCACATAGATCATCACACAATCACACTTCTGATGGTAAAAGGGTACCTAATAGCACAAATATCCCAAGAACAAACAGTGCTTATAAGAACTCTGTTTCAACCATAAGCAAAGGCTGAGGAGCAGGTGAGACCAACTAAAACCACTTAGAAGGTAAAAAGCTAGTGGAAAAGTCAGATTAGCTATGCTGGAAACTGCCTGCATGTTGTCATCGGGCCTCTGAGGAGGACAGAGGTTAAAAGTGTTGAATTGCATACTCATTTGACTTAACAGAAACAGCCCTAGAGGCAACAAGAAGCAGTATCAGCTTTTACACTATGCTAACATGCTCTCCAAGGAAGAGAAGCATTTTGACAGCTATGATTAACTGACACACTAGACTTTGCTAAAGACAAGCAGTATTTCTGTGAAAGAGTCGTACAACAGATTTTCCCTAGTGAGTCAGGTAGCTGTGCAAATCTTGGTAAATGTTAATGTATTAGAGAAGAGACTAATTAAGAAAACACATTGAGCATCTTCAGTGGTTGTGAGACTTTAAATTCTTTGAGAGTTCAGAAGAGTTCCCCATTTCCATGTATTAGATGTCAGAAGCAAATATTTTCATAGTTTGGATTTGATGCCTAACTATAATTTGATTAAGGTAGCATTTAAGGATCAAACTATAGCTACTTCTCTGATACACTATAGATTGTTGCAGGGTTTCAGTGTCCCTTCAATTCATGAATGTGTGTCATCTGCTAGGATAAGTTAAATAACTAAGGAACTACTGTCTTTGTGCTGAAGAAAGATTAAAGGAAAAAATAATAATAATAATAAGTAGTGGAAAAATCCCACCACCACCACCCCAAATTAAGCTTGAAGGAATCAGGAAGCCTTTATCACCTTCCCAGTAAATACAATAGGTTCAAGAAAATAAGGCTTCAGTCTAAAACTTGATTGTTATGAACTGCTGGAAAATCCCTGTTGAGCTGAAGAAAGCATAGCTGTTTGGAGGCATGATGATTTGAGGTATCTCACTATAACAGCTTACAGTTTCTGGCTGATTTGAAACATCAGAAGTGTTTCTTACAGGGTACGGTCTCTTCACTTGGCTTTCTGGTTTTCAATTGTATATGTCAGTCTAAGGATAACAGTCTACTATGGAAGCTTAACATACAACTAAAGACAAATGGTTAAATCAAATCTTGGCAAACCAACTTAAACAAGTTTCTTTTTAGAAAGCTGTTTGGAATTTAAATAGGGGAAAGTTGACAGCAATATTACAATGTGAGAAAGAGGCTGCAAAAAAAGGTCTGAGGAGAGCCTGAAAAAAGTTGCATCAGGGTTCCCCTGGGAAAAGATTGAATAGACACCAGAACAGCTTACAAAAAGATATGGTTGAACTTCCTTTTGTAGAAGAGACTATAATATAGATACAAGGCCAACTGAGGTGAGTGAAGACAAGCAACACCTTGTCTGTCATCTTCAAAATGAGTGAATATCCGTGATCTTCTAAAAAATAGGATCTTGATAACAATGTACTTCTCTTTCAGAATATGTAGTTTTCCAGTGACTGAAATCTTTTCTGTTTATCCTATTACGTACAAGAAAAGATATGTTCCAAAACTTTGTGCAAAGGTTATCTGTTTAAGCACATTTGCTTATACTTCTCAAATGGCAGATAGTAGATGTAAACTGTAAATCACAAGACCCTTTTGTGGGAGTCTGAGAAAAGATGCACATATTACAGTGTGAATCTGGAAAGCAAATACTAGAGACAACCACAATCATCTGCAGCTCTCAGGAAAAAAGCACCAGAGGACTAAAGCATCACAGAACAGTTAATCAGTAAGAGTACCATGAACAAAAACATCATATTTTTCTACTACAGAAAAATGTCAAAACATTTATTAAAAAGCTAGAAATACTTCATTATATTTCTTCAAAAAGTACTTTTTCCCTGAGTGGTTCTTTTGGATTTTCTCTGGGGAGAAAAAAAAAAAAAAAGTATTTTTTTCTTTTATTTACTAGTGATAATAAATGTCACCTATACATTTTTAGAAATACAGAATTCTGTGATTTTATTTTTTTAAATTAAAGTAACAAAGTAATATGCCTTAGTAACAAAAAGGAAAAGAGGACACATGGAAGCAGATGATAACAACTAGGAACTCAGTATGCTGTCTGATCTATGGACAGAAGAAAGAAGTGTAGATTATGTCTATCATGTCCTTTGCAAAGTAAATTCCTTAATTCTCCACTAAAAGATTTACATTACATGTGGAATTTCTTCAGTAGTACAGTTCAAACCTTACTAAATTTACTCCAAACTGAACTTGGGTAGACATCATAAGCACAGACAATGGCTTAGTAGCTTTGCTAGCAAGAACATCTAAGATAGACATTAAAATACTGGAGGAAAAAAAAAAAAAAAAAAAGTACTCTTGTTTATGCTTGCCTAAATCGCAGTATGTGATTTAAGTATGGCAGAAGAAAATAGTCACCTACCATGACCCAGACAAAAGAAGAAAGGTAAAAGTTCATGACTGCTGTTCAGCCCATTAATGGAGGAACTGAAGAAATGTGAACTATGAAGTAAAAATGAGTGTCAGTGAAGTTATTTGAAACAGATAAGAAAAATGTTAAATGTGAAAAACCTGAAGAGGACTCTACAGCTTTGGCAGACTGGGTGTTAAATTTAGGATCAAATTCAACGAAGATAAGTTTAAAACTAAGCATGATAAAAGCAGTCCTAAATTTATAAATAAAGAGCTATAACCACTCAAAAATAAGATTTTGAGGTAATATTGATAGCACTAATAAAGGGTCAGTTCAGTGCTCAGTAGTGATCAAAAGTGAATCACATTAAAAACTAAGAAAGATTGCAGTATTATGAAACATGCTCAGGTTACTGAATCAGTCCACAGCTCACCCGCATTTAAGCATGATGCATGAAGTATGTCCTGTCTAGTCCCAAGCAGATGTACTCAGAATGGAAGGTGTTTGGGTAGAGACAACAAGGATGATCAGAGATATGGAACAGCTCCTGTAAGACAAACAACTGAACAGAGTAGGTCTCTTCAGGTAGAAAAAGAGCTAAGGGGACTAAGACTGAGATACATAAAATCATGAAGAGCAAACAGCATCACTGTCTCTTCCAACAAAGAAATTGGAAATTATAGAAATGAAACAACAAAAATTTCTGAGGCAAAAAGAAAAAGTGAGGTGGCACATTACACAATACATTGTTAAGCTAACTCCTGGCCACAGAACCACCTGGATGGCAAAAGATTACTCGGTTCAGAAAAGTACCTGAGAAATTTGCTCAGGAAATCCCTAAACAATGATCTGTTGGAAATTAGAAACCTATTTTTGAAAAAGTATAGTAAAACAATTTTCCTGGGAATATACTGTTGTCTGATTGAACTGGACACACCAGAGAGTCCAAACCACTACAAAAATTATTCAAGCAGAGAAATGTAAGAACCTTTAAACGTTATGACATTGCTGATGGTGCTGATCAAGTTATTGGAGGTACGAGGAATGATGTTAGCCTTGCAAATCAGAAGGTTGAACAAATGCAGTTATTCCATCTGTAGGATGGAATAAGATATAAATGCTAATGATTTTTTACTTAGTGAAACCAACAAATTGTCTTGTGTTTTTTGTTTGTTTGTTTGTTTGTTTGTTTGTTTGTTCTCTGGATACCCAGTACCCTGAGCTGGCGGAAGGGGATGGGGAGCAGAATGCTCCCTCATAATCCCTCATAATCCACAAGGAAATGGTTGGCAACCTACTACAGCACTTGGATGTACCCAGGTCGATGGGGCCGGATGGGATCCACCCAAGTGTACTGAGAGAACTGGTGGAGGAGCTGGCCAAGCTGCAACATTTATCAGCAGCCCTGGCTATCAGGGGAGGTCCCAGTTGACTGGAGGCTAGCAAACATGATGCCCATCTACAGGAAGGGCCGGAGGGCAGACCCGGAGAACTATAGGCCTATCAGTTTGACCTCAGTGCCAGGGAAGCTCATGGAGCAGATTATCTTGAGAGTCATCACGTGGCACTTGCAGGGCAAGCAGGCGATCAGGCCCAGTCAGCATGGGTTTCTGAAAGGCAGGTCCTGCTTGACGAACCTGATCTCCTTCTATGACAAAGTGATACACTGGGTGGATGAGAGAAAGGCTGTGGATGTGGTCTACCTTGACTTCAACAAGGCTTTTGACAACGTTTCCTACAGCATTCTCCTCAAGAAACTGGCTGCTCATGTATTGGACTGGCGTACGTTTCGTTGGGTTAGAAACTGGCTGGATAGCCGGGCCCAAAGAGCTGTGGTGAATGCAGTCAAATCCATCTGGAGGCCAGTCACTAGTGGCGTTCCCCAGGGCTCGGTGCTGGGGCCGGTCCTCTTTAATATCTTCATCGATGATCTGGATGAGGGCATTGAGTACACCCTCAGTAAGTTCAGAGATGACACCAAGTTAGGTGAGTGTGTCAATCTGCTCGAGGGTAGGAAGGCTCTGCAGGAGGATCCGGATAGGCTGGACCAATGGGCTGAGGTCAACTGCATGAAGTTCAACAAGGCCAAGTGCCAGGTCCTGCACCTGGGGCGCAATAACCCCAAGCAGAACGACAGGCTGGGAGAGGAATGGTTGGAAAGCTGCCTGGCAGAGAAGGACCTGGGAGTATTGGTGGATAGTTGGCTGAATATGAGTAAGCAGTGTGCTCAGGTGGCCAAGAAGGCCAACTGCATCCTGGCTTGTATAAGAAGCAGTATGGCGAGCAGGGCTAGGGAAGTGATTGTCCCCCTGTACTTGGCTCTGGTGAGGCCGCTCCTCGAGTACTGTGTTCAGTTTTGGGCCCCTCGCTACAAGAAGGATATCAAGGTGCTTGAACAAGTCCAGAGAAGGGCGACGAAGCTGGTGAGGGGTCTGGAGAACAAGTCCTATGAGGAACGGCTGAGCGAGCTGGGTTTGTTCAGCCTGGAGAAAAGGAGGCTCAGGGGCGACCTTATTGCTCTCTACAGGTACCTTAAAGGAGGCTGTAGCGAGGTGGGGGTTGGTCTGTTCTCCCACGTGCCTGGTGACAGGACGAGGGGGAACGGGCTAAAGTTGCCCCAGGGGAGTTTTAGGTTGGATATTAGGAAGAACTTCTTTACCAAAAGGGTTGTTTGACATTGGAACGGGCTGCCCAGGGAAGTGGTGGAGTCACCATCCCTGGAGGTCTTTAAAAGACGTTTAGATGTAGAGCTTAGGGATATGGTTTAGTGGAGGACTTGTTAGTGTTAGGTCAGAGGTTGGACTCGATGATCTAAAGGTCTCTTCCAACCTAGAAATTCTGTGATTCTGAGAAAGCAAATCAGTAAGGATTTGTATTTCCTCTTCAGTTAAAGAAGTGGCTGTTCACTTGCAATCTACCACACCTGCTGTAGCTGTCCACCTGAGGGGAATATTATACACACTTATGTTACTTTTTAAATAAATTAATACCACCCTCTGTGCTGGTCCCCTGAAGAGCACTGCTATATCATAACCTGGGTAATGCTTTCCAAATGCTGCAACCTAGAAATTTTGTGATTTTGTGAAACTTTATGAAAGGATACTGGTAGCTTCCCTTGTAGCAAGTAGTCATGAAAATATCCAAAATTACATTCAGTTTTACACTTGGGCTATTCAAAATCTAAAAGGTATATGAAATACATGAAAGTTTATACTACAGGTAACACATTTTTTTATCAAAAACAGATTGCTTTTCAATAATAATTGGTAAAATCTATAAAAATAGCTATAACCATAAAATTCTATGTGCTTACCTGTCAACAGAGCAGGAATCCATTTGTATTTATATTCAGTATGAACTAGATTGCAAGTTAAGAAATACAAGGTCATCCAAGATTTTATTTATTGAATGGCCAGAAAAATGATTTTGTAATGTAATTCATCTTTCCACGTTAAGGTAAATGTTCAAGCCAAGTGAGACCAACATATTCTTCAGTGGAGTTGACTATGGAAGATAGCTTAGACTAAATGGAGTTTAAATGACAAGCCTAGAATAAATGCCTGACTTCTGGACTGCTTATGGTAGGTATGATGAATCCAAGCCTAAATCAAAAATCTAAATAAATTAAAGTATAAAACAGACCTGTACAGGAAACACACTTGATTTGATATCTTGAAAAATATATATATTCTTTTCTTTTACAAAGATCTCCTGTGTGACAAATTACTATGCCTACTATGTGGCAGTCATTACTTGATACACCACCACCACTAGTTCTATACAAACTGAGGATTTCACATAAAAATTCACCTGACATTTGGGCCAACAAAGTTTCTTACATCAATGGAAAATACACTTTACAGCAGTGTTACAAATTTTATCCACTTAATTTATCATGAAACTCATACACATCTCTAGAAAAAGAATCAGCAGGAAGATGATGAGTCATTGCTGTTGAGACTCATATCCTCCTGCCAATATAAGTTCAACGTCTCAAGTGCAACATGAAGTGATAAGACAGAAGCAGTCCATGGGCTAAACTGTATCTTTCCATATACAAGCATATAAGTGAATATAAAAAGAATGTAAATAAACATTTATGATAAAGTTCATAGGAATTGGTTATTCTATTGAAATTGATCTCATTTTATTAAAATACATATATATATTAAAAAAACAATTAACCATCTGCAAATCAGGTGTTACAAGCAGAGCCACATATGTATCTACTGTTCATTAAGGTAACCAGAGAGCATCATTTACTTATCAACTCAGTATTTTAAGATCTATTAGCAAATATATGCTGTTATTAAAATATACCACATCTGTGGGGGAAAAACTCTAAAGTTCTTATCCTGAGTGACTAGATGACATTACTAGATGACTAGTTCTTATCCTGAGTGACTAGATGACATCACATTCGGCAAGTGCAAGAAAAAAAATACTTTAGAAGTGTTGTGTCTGGCACAGGTCTCTCTGACAGGCCTAGGCATACAGCATGTAAAATCTAAAAGCTGCTGGAATATAGCTAAATGCTGTTATCCAAGCTGTCATAACTGTATTGCAGTTTAAAAGATATTTCCTGACAAGAAAATTGAGAAAACTGTCTGGCTAGTAAATCAAAACCTTCCTCCACTTTTAGTGGCCAACCAACAGATGCAGTTTAGGTCACAGATGGTGTTTTTCATGTTTTGGTCTCCATGCACATCTTCAGCACAAGTACTTTCTTTAGCACTTGGAGTGAGTTCTTTTAAAAAGAATCTTTGCCAGTACACCAAGCTATCTACAAACTGCTGTTAATTTCAGAAAGCAGAAAGCATCTAAGCATGTAAGGTTCAGAAGAGCAGACTGTATTTTAGTGATATCATAATTTAAGATGACAATGCATTTTGCTGTGGAATATATTATGTGATTCCATCACCTTAGAGAGATTTGAGAGAAACAGAAATGCCATCAGACACAAAAGGTGAATAAGGACTTGAAGGCTGAAAGAAAGAATATTTGTTTAAGTGTTTAATTGGTGTAAGAGCCCAATTTAAAACTTCAGAGTGGGTTAGCTACTTCACTGCTGCTTATTTCTCTCCTTTCCCTTACAACCCACAAGACTGCCTCTCTTCTTTCTGTCTTCTGTGCTCCCTGTAATGGGGCTTCCTTCAACCAGGGCAGTACAGATCCAGCAGAAAACTCTAGGATTGGTCTCTCATCTCCTGAATGTGCATTTTCAAATTATGGACTTAACATCAAAGTGTCGATCACTGTGACTCTAATTTCAGAAAAGCATGACACCAGAAAACTTCATTTTAAGTCATTTTTCACCCACCCACCCCCTTCCTCTCTTTTCCAAAGCAATGTGCACTGAATTGAACAAACTCATTTTCATTATTATTGCAAGGAGTAACTGGTAAGCAATGTGTTATTTAAACCAAAGGACATTTTCGGTGAACTCTGTACAAACTGTCCATAAAAAATTGTATAAAGCAACCTTGACAAAATCAGAAGCTGATAACTGTGCATGAGACCAGAGGGGTTCTGTAACAATCTGTGGAAGCAAATGTTTGTTTTTTCATGAGTGAGCGCAGTGTCAGGGGAGCTCAACAAGTTTATGAAAAGATTCTTCAGTAACAGATGACTAAATTCAGTGACCTGAGAAGTACTTTCTGATCCTATATTCCTCTAAGAAATAATAAAACTTGCTAGGGAAAATATTAATTTAAATAAGAAAAAAGAAATCCTGGAACAAGTTTAATAAATTAAACTTCTTGTTCTATATAAGGAATTAATTGTAACATTTTCATTTATAGTATTTTCAGTAAGGGAACAGATCTAATAAAGCAAGAAAAAGATTAAGATCTTGGATGAAATGTCAGGTCCAGCTCTCTCCCACTTCAAAATGATAAAGGAATAAAGAAAAGTTTATCACCCTGAAAAATATGCACTAGCAAAAACATTACAGGTTCTGATTTTATTTTGTGTTGTAGCTTATGCACATTCATTCTTTAGCTAAGCTAGTAATCCCTAGTCTTTAAGTGTTCTGTAAATTTTTCATTAAAAATGGGAGTGTTCTGAGGATTTTTATTTATATGAACAAAAATTTTTCTTTGAATGTTTCATTGATCAATACCTAGGCTAAGTACAAAGAGTGAATAACTCTTTGTCATGGACAGAAGTGGAAGACTATTTGATAACACTGGAAGAGAGAAGGATGAGCTCTGTCAAGAATTCTTTGTTTAAATTCACTCATTCATGCATAAATTCTTGACCAAACACTCCAGAAAAGTTCATCATCAAATCTAAGTTCTACTGACTGGATCTACAAAAACACATAATTACTTACTTCATTTAAAGAAACAGATGACTTAATTCTAGTCCGCAGAATTATCCACAAGTAATTTATTTCCAGATCTTCAAAGACCTTTTGACACATAATTTCCACTGAAATCAGTTCATGTCACCAAGATTAAAATAAGTAGTTGCTACCAGTGACTTTGGAATGAATCCTTAAACACATGTTCAGATATACAAATCACGTAATAAATAAAGACATTAAAATTATAAATTAAAAAAAAAAAAAAGTTAAATTGGCTGTGTCATAAATACTATTAATGAAAAATATATATGCAGAGCTAAGAAAAACAGGGATTATTTCAGAGCTAATAAAGAAAACAAAACTCATATTATGGCAGTTCCATTAACTAATTTTCATGGGGAGTTTCCAAATTAGGCATTCATTAACTTTTTAAACAATTATTTCAATATTTCAATAAATCTAATGGTTCATTATCAAAACATTATACTTTCATGATGTCAAATCAAGTGCTTTTTAAATAATTGATTCCAAGGAAGAGGGTGTAAGGAGGTACTTAAATTAACAACAGAATACATACCTAAAGAATTCTTAATTTGTGACACTCACATGTCTCCAATTAGGGAACTGCTTGTCCATAAATAAATTTCCCTGGTAAAAGAGTGTGCTATAAAAATCTTCATTTCTATTCCCAAAACTCTGATAGCACTTCTAGACTGTTTAAAGGATCATTGTTTTAAACTAAAGACTTGCAAGTTGAAGAGCTTACACTAAGAAGGGTACAACTGGCACTCAAAGTCATCATGTTAGAAGCACATAGCAAGTGCAGCATGGGAGTGATAATGATGGCACAATGCATAAGGGAGATTGGAAATTTATAACAAGGAAAGAAATGTCCAAGATCAATAGGGTCACATCTTTCATGGCTGGTGCCTTGGAATTTCTCCACCCCTTCATTTAGCCAGTTAATCAGAGAAAAGTCTTCAAAATCAAAAATCCTTTTTGTTCAACAGATGACTATTTCAGATATTCATATCAGTACGATCCAGTATCTAACTTATGACAAGGAGACATCAAAATAACAGCTTTAAATGATAAACTATATAGTTATTAACATTATATACTCAATTACATATATATGCATATAACAGTTGCAAAGTTGCAAAAGAGCATTTGACAGAAGCCTGGGAATCCTTTTCTGAAGCAAAGGATTATGTCAAAGCCTAGATACACCTTTCTCTACAACTCCCTCAAACTGGATGAATTCATTGAAAGAACCAAGTTCTATAAGGTGCACAGTACGAAAAGCATTTTGACCTTAAAGTGCTTGGGAGAGAGTTATCAGAAAGAAAATAAATCTAACACAGTTTTTAGATTGCTAGCTATAAATGCTTTTTCTCTCTGGCAATTTAGATATACCTCAGCTGTCAGGAGCCTAGAAAAATGCCACCTCCAGTCACTGTCAAGCTCTGTTATTTCAACTGACTGCTGACTTTAGCAGGTTGAAGTTTCAGTTAATTTCCCTTGCAGGAAGGTACATGAGGCTCTTGTTGGTAATGATCCAGTCACTCTGAGACCCGCATATATAAAACATTTAAAATTATTTTTCAGTGATAGGCACAAATATGCAAAAGATAGATTTTCCTCCTTTGCTTCTCTAAATAAAATCTCTCTTGCTGATTTGCATCTTCCATATTTCTGAGTATGCATAATCTTTTGATAGGCAAAACATAATTTCTTTTGTCCTGCTAATATATCAACCATCTAATGAAATGTTTAAAAATATTACTTCCAGATGGTTGCAGTGGGAATTTCCTTTCCTCTGTAATACAACATACTGGCATAGAATATGTCTAACATACTCTAGAAATGCACAAAACTGTCAAGTTTTCACTCAAGCATAGGTTATAATATGAAGGGTTCTAGTCATGTCACTATAAATAAGTAGGCTGCGGATCTCTTGGAATATGATTTTTTTTCCTGTGGGGAAATTCATTAAGGGTTAAGGATTAACTACATATTTTATTATTTGCAGACCGTTACATGAGGAACTATGCAAAAAACATCAGCTAGTAATTGGATCCCAGATACTCAAATTCCAGAGTTCCTCTTTGTAATTAATATAAACGTCCTCATCCAGATACAGCTTATTAGATTTTTTAGGCTTCTCTTGTACTGTTACTCCACAAGTCTTTTTTTTTTTTTAAACCTTGAAAAGTTTCATCTTTTATGATAACTAACTGTACACATTAAAAAGAAATATATTTCTAAGTCTGTTCATTTCAATACACTCTACTTTTAGACTAATATAGTTGACCATAATAATCTTCTGCTTTGCTTTAAATACATACAATAGCATACCATAAGTTATATAACAGCATTTAAAAAAAATAGCACTTACTACAGGTTATAATTTTTTCCTTACTTCATAGTACAAAGAAATTTTACAATTGATTTTATGATAATAATTGAGTTTAAAATGCTGAACATGATTTAACTGGAACTTAAACTGCTGCACTTGCTGGAATACTTTATTTGTCACTGGGTCTGGGGTTAAAGAATGGATTAATAGACAGTGATGATAACAAATCAGTGTAACAAAGTTAATTTCTTGGTTACACTGGATTTAATCACTCAGCCGAAAGGCATTGGAACGGGCTGCCCAGGAAGTGGTGGAGTCACCATCCACCATCCCTGGAGGTCTTTAAAAGACGTTTAGATGTAGAGCTTAGGGATATGGTTTAGTGGAGGACTTGTTAGTGTTAGGTCAGAGGTTGGACTCAATGATCTAAAGGTCTCTTCCAACCTAGAAATTCTGTGATTCTGTGAGCCCTCAGAATAATAGAATTGAATGGCTAAATTCACCATCTACTGGGAGACTTTAGGGATAATGGACTTAAGCTACTTTTTTTTTGAGAGACTATCTAATGGTACTGCAAAATATATACCTGTGTAAGCCAAAGCAGCCTAAATAATATTTTTCCTCTACTTTTGGAAACATAATTAAAATTGCAGTTTACCGATGTCCCAGGCACACACAGAGTTCATTGTCTTAATCAGACTAATCTATCTAAAATAGAATATGCCTGGTTAGTAGATATCTTCAGCATACAGAGAGAATTTAAAACAATAAACCAATTGATTATCCCCTCCTTCTCTCCCCCCTAAAAGATACCAAGTTTAAAAACAGTTTAAATTTAGTAAGGAGTAATAACTTTAAATCTAGTTTAAAGCTATTACTCCTTCTCCTATTGCTACACCCCTTAATGAAAAGTCCCTTCCCAGATTTTCTCTAGCCCCCTTTAGGTACTGGAAGACCACTATAAGGTCTCCCCAGAGTCATCTCTTCTCCAGGCTGGACAACCCCATCTCCATCAACCCGTCTTCATAGGAGAGATGCTCCAGCCCTCTGATTATTTTTGTGGCCCTCCTCTAAACATGTTTTCATTGTCAAAATGAGAAATGTTCTCATGAGTCAAAAAAGCTTTATTTTTTTATTTTGTGTCAATCAATGTAACTGAATTGAAATGAGCCATAAACCTTCATGATGACGTTTCTTGAACTCCCTGTCAGGACAGATGTACGTACCTATTTATGTGTCAAATCCAGTTTATATTTCTCAGTCTCATTAAAAAAAAAAAAAAAAAAAATCAATCCTACACATTCAGACAGTAGTTAGCTTCACTGTCAGAGATGCTTGTTTTATGCTCTATTTTTAGTCATATTAGCAAAAAAATTTCATAACAGAGTTGTGAGCAACCCAAAATAATCTCTTTCATGCTCCTTCAGCAGTAACCCCAATCTACACCTAGCTTTGACTACCCAGAAAGCAGGTCAGCATTTGGAAAGCATTACCCAGGTTATGATATAGCAGTGCTCTTCAGGGGACCAGCACAGAGGGTGGTATTAATTTATTTAAAAAGTAACATAAGTGTGTATAATATTCCCCTCAGGTGGACAGCTACAGCAGGTGTGGTAGATTGCAAGTGAACAGCCACTTTAACTGAAGAGGAAATACAAATCCTTACTGATTTGCTTTCTCAGAATCACAGAATTTCTAGGTTGGAAGAGACCTTTAGATCATCGAGTCCAACCTCTGACCTAACACTAACAAGTCCTCCACTAAACCATATCCCTAAGCTCTACATCTAAACGTCTTTTAAAGACCTCCAGGGATGGTGACTCCACCACTTCCCTGGGCAGCCCGTTCCAATGTCAAACAACCCTTTTGGTAAAGAAGTTCTTCCTAATATCCAACCTAAAACTCCCCTGGGGCAACTTTAGCCCGTTCCCCCTCGTCCTGTCACCAGGCACGTGGGAGAACAGACCAACCCCCACCTCGCTACAGCCTCCTTTAAGGTACCTGTAGAGAGCAATAAGGTCGCCCCTGAGCCTCCTTTTCTCCAGGCTGAACAAACCCAGCTCGCTCAGCCGTTCCTCATAGGACTTGTTCTCCAGACCCCTCACCAACTTCGTCGCCCTTCTCTGGACTTGTTCAAGCACCTTGATATCCTTCTTGTAGCGAGGGGCCCAAAACTGAACACAGTACTCGAGGAGCTGCCTCACCAGAGCCAAGTACAGGGGGACAATCACTTCCCTAGCCCTGCTCGCCATACTGCTTCTTATACAAGCCAGGATGCAGTTGGCCTTCTTGGCCACCTGAGCACACTGCTTACTCATATTCAGCCAACTATCCACCAATACTCCCAGGTCCTTCTCTGCCAGGCAGCTTTCCAACCATTCCTCTCCCAGCCTGTCGTTCTGCTTGGGGTTATTGCGCCCCAGGTGCAGGACCTGGCACTTGGCCTTGTTGAACTTCATGCAGTTGACCTCAGCCCATTGGTCCAGCCTATCCGGATCCTCCTGCAGAACCTTCCTACCCTCGAGCAGATTGACACACTCACCTAACTTGGTGTCATCTCTGAACTTACTGAGGGTGTACTCAATGCCCTCATCCAGATCATCGATGAAGATATTAAAGAGGACCGGCCCCAGCACCGAGCCCTGGGGAACGCCACTAGTGACTGGCCTCCAGATGGATTTGACTGCATTCACCACAGCTCTTTGGGCCCGGCTATCCAGCCAGTTTCTAACCCAACGAAACGTACGCCAGTCCAATACATGAGCAGCCAGTTTCTTGAGGAGAATGCTGTAGGAAACGTTGTCAAAAGCCTTGTTGAAGTCAAGGTAGACCACATCCACAGCCTTTCTCTCATCCACCCAGTGTATCACTTTGTCATAGAAGGAGATCAGGTTCGTCAAGCAGGACCTGCCTTTCAGAAACCCATGCTGACTGGGCCTGATCGCCTGCTTGCCCTGCAAGTGCCACGTGATGACTCTCAAGATAATCTGCTCCATGAGCTTCCCTGGCACTGAGGTCAAACTGATAGGCCTATAGTTCTCCGGGTCTGCCCTCCGGCCCTTCCTGTAGATGGGCATCATGTTTGCTAGCCTCCAGTCAACTGGGACCTCCCCTGATAGCCAGGGCTGCTGATAAATGATGATAAAGGAGCTGATAAAGGAGCGGCTTGGCCAGCTCCTCCGCCAGTTCTCTCAATACCCTCAGGTGGATCCCATCCGGCCCCATCGACTTGCGCACATCCAAGTGCCGTAGCAGGTCGCCAACCATTTCTTCGTGGATAGTGAGGATCACATTCTGCTCCCCATCCCCTTCCGCCAGCTCAGGGTACTGGGTATCCAGAGAACAACCGGTATTGCCGCTAAAGACTGAGGCAAAGAAGGCATTAAGCACCTCCACCTTTTCCTCATCTTTTGTTTCCCCCCACATCCAGTAAAGGATGGAGATTCTTCTTAGTCCTCCATTTTGCGTTGATGTATTTGTAAAAAGATTTTTTGTTGTTTTTAATGGCAGTAGACAGATTGAGCTCTAGATGAGCTTTGGCCTTTCTAATTTTGTCCCTGCACAGCCTCGTAACATCCTTATAGCCCTCCTGAGAGGCCCACCCTTTTTTCCAAAGATTATAAACCCTCTTTTTCTCCCAAGCTCAAGCTGCAACCCTTGTTGAGCCAGGCCGGTCTTCTTCCACGCCAGCTCGTCTTTGGGCACATGGGGACAGACCGCTCCTGCACCATTAAGATTTCCCTCGTGAAGAGCGCCCAGCCTTCCTGGACTCCTCTGCCCTTCAGAACTGCCTCCCAAGGGACTCTACCAACCAGTGTCTTGAGCAGCTCAAAGTCAGCCCTCCGGAAGTCCAATACAGCAGTTTTACTGGTCCCCTTCCTGGCCTCACCAAGAATAGAGAACTCCACCATTTTGTGGTCGCTCTGCCCAAAACAGCTTCCGACCACCACATCTCCCACCAGTCCTTCTCTGTTTGTGAACAGAAGGTCTAGCGGGGTACCTCCCCAGGTAGGCTCACTAACCAGCTGCGTCAGGAAGCTATCTTCCACACTCTCCAGCAACCTCCTAGACTGCTTTCTCTGGGCTGTGTTGTGCTTCCAGGATATGTGAGGGAAGCTGAAGTCCCCCACAACAAGCACCGACAATTTCGCAGCTTCTGTCAGCTGCCTGTAGAACTCCTCATCCATCTCCTCATCCTGGTTCGGCGGTATGTAACAGACCCCGACCAGGACGCTAGCCTTGTTGCCTTCCTGTCAATCCTAAACCAAAGGGACTCAACCTTGTCATTCCCAGCCTCGAGTTCTACAACATCAAAAGATTCTCTAATATAGAGAGCCACACCACCACCCCTTCTGTGCTGCCTGTCCCTTCTGAAGAGCTTATAGCAAGTCATTGCAGCACTCCAGTCATGAGAGTGGTCCCACCACATCTCCGTGATGGCAACCAAGTCATAGCCTGCCTGCTGTATGATGGCTTCCAGCTCCTCTTGTTTGTTATCCATGCTACGTGCATTGGTATAGATGCACTTCAGCTGGGCCATTGCCTTATCCCCCAGCCTTGCCATTGTTCCCCCTGGCACAGCTCCAAAAAGCCTTGTTTCAGCCCCATCCCCCTCAAAGCCCTCTCAATGAGCCCCACCAGCTCCTGGCCCAGGATCCATTTTCCCCTTAGAGATAGTGACCCGTCTGCGGCCATCAGGCCGGGTGCCGAGTAAAGCACCCCATGGTCAAAAAAAAACAAGATTTCTGTGCTGGCACCAGCCTCTGAGCCATGTGTGTATCAGGTGGGCCTTTCGTGTCCTATCAGTACCCCTCTCTACCACTGTAGGGATAGACAAAAACACCACCTGTACTCCCGCTCCCTCCACTAATCGCCCCAGCCCCCTAAAGTCCCGTTTAATGGTCTTCAGGCTTCTCTCTCCAATGTCATCACTGCCCACCTGGACTATTAAAAGAAGATAATAGTCAGGGGGCGAACCAGGCTGGGAAGCTCTCTGGCAATGTCCATGACCCTGGCCCCAGGGAGGCAGCAGACTTCCCTACAGGTAGGGTCAGGCTGACAAATAGGTCCCTCTGTTCCCCTGAGAAGAGAGTCTCCCACAACAATCACCTTTCTTTCTTGGTGGAGGCAGTCCTGAGGCGTGGAATCGACTTCCTCGCCCTAGGCATCCTCCTGGGTACACTTTCTACCTTTTCCTCACCCACCGGTCTCTCAAGCTCCAGGGCCTCAAACCTGTTGCGTAAGGGCACCTGGGAAGGTGGGGCTGGAAGGGGAGGGCATCGCCTGTGATGTCGAGCAGGGACCTGTCTCCATTCCTCCTCAACTCCCAGGTCCCCTCCCTCTGCCCAACAGCGACAGGGCAGGGGCTCCACCCCCATTTGGGGTGTCTCACCCCGGTACCTCTCCTTGAGGTCCTGCAGGGAGTTGCTCCACCAGTCTATCTCCCGCTTGCACTCCCTGATATCCCTCAACCTCTCCACCTCCTCGAGCTCTGCCACCATGTGGACCTGGTCATCCACCTGCTCGCACCTCACACACACAGTGTCTCTGCCTCCCACTGATGGCAGCAACAGGCTCAGACACTCCCCACATCCAGTGACCTGAACAGCTGCATTTATGAATGGGTAGTTGGTCTGGGTGTGTACCGTCTTTCTGGAGAGTGTGCCATGCCTGGTGGAGACCATTGCAGCCTAGCTAACAGGAAGCTGTTGCTACAGGAGGTGTTTGTGTGGGCATGGGGGAGCGCTCTGCCCTTCCTGCTTGCCCTGCCTGTGTGAACTGCCGCACTAACTGCCACGCCACTGCCTTCTGACACGCCACGTCCTGTTTGCCCACCCTGGTCCCTGCGCTCCTGGTTGCTCATGCTCCCTAGGGGCAGCTTATGAATGGCTGGGGAGGGGACGCTGCTGGCTCCGCCTACGCCTCATCAGCCTCCCTCACGAGGGCTGCCGGGTCCTGGCAGCTCCCTCAAGTAGGCTCGATGCCGGAAAAATTAGCCCTGCCTGGACCGATCCCCCGCTCCACTGCAGAACGTGTCTGCCCTGGAGCCGATCGCCTCAGCAAGTGGAACTATATATAGTTCTCCATATATACAGCTAGTAAAAAAATGATGTAGTGGTTGAACAATTGGGTGATGAGTTGAGCTAAGGATTATAGTAAATGGAGTTACGTGAGGCTGGTGGTCAGTCACTAGTGGGGTTCCACAGGGCTCCATTTTAGGGCCAGTTCTCAATTACTTTCATAAATGGCTTGGATTCAGGACTTGAATGTATACTAAGTAAGTTTGTAGATGACATTAAATTTGGAGGAGCTGTTGACTCTGTGGAGGGTAGAGAGATCTCTAACATCTACGTGGAGGGTAAAGAGGATAAAGGCCTTGCAGAGAGATCTTGACTAATTAGAGGGCTGGGCAATCACCAACAATATGAAGTTCAACAAGAGCAAGTACTAGATGCTGTACCTGGAATGGGGCAGCCATGGATATATGTACAGACTAGAGGATAAGAAGATTGAGATCAGCCCCACAGAAAGGGATCTGGGGGTTCTGGTCAATGGCAAGCTGAATCTGAGTCACCAGTGTGCACTGGTAGCCAAAAGGGCTGACTATATCTTGGGGGGCATCAGGCACAGCATGGTTAACTGGTCAAGGGAAATTACTGTCCTTCTCTGTGCTGGTGCAGCCTCGCCTTGAGTACTGTGTGCAGTTTTGGACACTGCAGTATAAATAGAATATAAAACTATTGGAGTGTTCAAAGGAGGGCTACAAAGATGGTGAAGGGTCTAGAGAGCATGATGTATGAGGAGCATCTTGGTTTGTTCAGCCTAGAGAAGAGGAGACTGAGAGGAGGTCTAGACTAGGCCTACAGGTCTAAGTCTCTGCAAAGGGAAGGCCTACTAGGTCTTCACAAAGGGAGCAGAGGGGCAGGAGCTGAGGGAATGGCATGAAGGTGTAAAAGGGGACATTCGGGTTAGATATTAGGAAAAGGTTCTTCAGTGAGAGGGTGGTCAGGCACTGGAACAGGCTCCCTGGGGAAGCAGTCACTGCAGCAAGCCTGTTGGAGTTCGAAAAGTGTTTGGACAACACTCTCAGATATATGGTTTAATTTGGGGGTTGTCCTGTGCGAAACCAGAAGTTGAACTCAATGATCCTTGTAGGTCCCTTCCAACTCAGGATATTCAGTCTTTCTGTGATTCAGTCTTTCTTTCAGCCTCACAGCCTGAAATGTGTCTTACACAGCCACATGCACTCAATAGGAATGCTTTTTGTGTTAACAAAAACTGAAACGTCTTAGCACTTTTTCATGTATATATTAAATTACATAGGAGGTTTCTTTGTGTAGTTAACACAAAGTTAACTACAATAATTAACTAGGTAGTAATAGGTAGTGGTGGTCTAATTATATTTTTTCATAAGCACACATAAAATTCATTTTGAAAGATCTCAGTGCATGATTTCTCATGCACTTTTTAATATGTTTTATAAATTAAAAAGACAATAAATATTTCTAAATTATAATGAGAAATAAATCTCTGCCATAATCCCAAGATTGAATTTCACTGGTCAGTGTTTCCTTCTGGTGTCTTAATTTAAAATAGTAAAATAAGCAAATGTGAATATCAAACACATGTGCCAGACACCATTAATCTTGATTGATACAAGGTAAAATTGTGTCATTTGCATTACTATTACTTAATCCCCAGACCTTATACTTGAATCTGCATTCTTTCACTTTTGACAGGCAGGTTATAGAGTTGACTGCCTTTCTCCAGCATTTCTTAAATGCCTCTAGTCATGATTTAATTACCATCATTGTTCCTATTCTCCTTTGGTTCCTAATTTAAAACCACCCTTGGAAATCAATGATCAGTGCTTTAGAATAAGCTATCAGCTCCATTATAAGAAATTCTAACTCCACCAGGGTTAACATACTCTCAAGCATTAGTTTGCAAGAAAATACCCCAACAGATACAAAATAATAAGAATATGCTTTCAGTAGCCCATTAAGAAGCACAAAGCTGAAACATCATATTTCACCCATATTCAAGAAACTGAGAAGCATCAGTGTATTACAAGAACATGTATTCACACACGCCATCCATTATAATTCCACCCACAGACAGATCTCAATACAAACACTGTCATGGTAGACTTGTCATGTCACCTGTCCGGAAGTTTTTTAAAATTCAGCTACCCTTAACAGGTTATATTGTCTTTACTAAGAAAACTTAATAAATAAATAAATATTAATAAATAAATAAGTAAATAAATGGTTACAAATAGTCCTTTACTCAACAAATCTAGTTGAAATTCTTTATCTTCACCAGTACAGGAAAGTTTTTCTTTTAAAAATAGACTACATTATATGTAATAGGCTTGTTGCTGGCTGTTAGTGCCCATCAGCCAAAGAGGGACTGCATTTTGTTAAAGTGCACTGGTATAATGTTCTCCCTATTAACAGAAACATAACAGCAGGAAAGTACATTTGGAAAAAAAAATAAAGGCAGTTTTGCTGTCATTTTCAGGGTGGAAACTCTGTAAACTGATAGCTCTAATCATTACTACAGCAACTACCACTGAAAATTTAAGTTGCAGATTAATTCATCCAACATCAAAGTTGAATAATTCATGTTGCCTGAATTCAGTACCTGCTGCTAATACTGAAGCATCAATACTGCCCAAAAGAGTCATTCAGATTCTAAGAAATATTTGAAGAATTTTCAAAGATTTATTCCTTGACATAAGCAAATTTTCATCTCATAATAAAGACTGACTCTTTTTTTTTTTTCCCCCAAAAGTACAGGTAGTGCTATATAGTCATCCTGAAACAAATATGACATGAAATGGAAGCTATTCACACATGGATGGACTTTGTAAGAAATTTTGTGTGGGAAAATATGGCTTTGTCTTGTTGTGAAGGGCTATCAGATCTGGAGGTGTTGGTCTTACTTGGTGCACTCAGCAGCAAAGAATGTACCAAGCAGCAGTCTAGATGATCTGAAAGCATAACATAACAATCAGATGTGGCAAAACTTTGTCAGACCTGACACTTCTCTTATTAGGAATAAAACATACAAGTCTATTTGTCTTGGGATATGCAGAAGAATTTATTCATATCAATGAACTCAGAGGGTCTAGTTGTATGCATCAGCAATAAAAATTGGGGCATCATATTATGCCAGGGCAACGTAACTACAATACAATTTCTCAATTTAGCATTCATGTATATCAAAATATCCTACCTCACATATTTTCTATTGTCTCAGGAAATGATTAAAGAAAATGGTTTATACAATGGTTTATATTTTAATGGTTAAATACTATAATAATAAATTGTTTATATTTTAAATGGTTAAATACAACGGTTTATAGTCTCCATTAAATACTAGGTAGCAAATAATAACATTTATTTTCTTTGTATATAATCATGTTGTATACAGAAAGACCAAGTGTCATGAGGTAATACTATGACTTGTTGCAGGAAGCACGGCCAAAAGCACGACAGATACCAGTAGAGGCAGATCATGCTCCATTTTATTGCCCGAATAGCCTAACTTTTATAGTGAACCTAACATGGGCAGACAGTGTTTCACACAAGATTATTGGTCAAAAGCACTCAAACAACTACAAGAAAACAACTCCACCTGCAAGAAAACAACCCCCTTGTGATTAGCAGTCACATAGACCTTGTCCTTGAAGCCAGCTACTGGTAACAATATTTTTCTGAATTCCTCAATTGGGCAATGTGGGAACACTGTCATGGGAACTTCTCATAGTTGCCCTGGTAGCTTGGTTTGCTCAGCTACAGCAAGCCATGGGATTTTTGCTGTTTCAAAAAATCCCTCAACAATGACTAACATTCAGTAAATTTTATTGCTTTTCTATATTTAAACACTTTTTAGTAATGCTAATAATGTATTCCTTCTTTCTTGTATATTGTAGTTTTCATACTAGAATATAGAAAATGGAAGACTGCTTCAAAAAATTAGCAATGTCATTTGACTTCTTTTGATTGACTTCAGAATTGTTGCATGCTCATCTAATCTATGAAAGGTACCATTATAGTTCTTAATTTGTCACTATTCCTTAATGATTAACTGTTCATTTGCTTCTCTACATTTAATGCAGAGAAATCCAAATTCTGCAGTCTATTTATTCCAAGATAAATCATCACATTTCACAACAGAAGAACTATTAAAGAACAATTATCTTATTGCAAGCATGTTATTAAAACTAATTTTGGTAATGTCACTAAACCTTTTCTTTTTAATAATAATATTTTTTGATAACAGTAGCAACTGAATTCAGATCAAGAGTGAGGTGAGTTCTCAGTAAAACATCTTCAGAGAATGAAGATGGTATAAAGCTGGGACAGGAGGTGTTGTGAAGTACTGCTTGAATAATGCTTTTGAAGAACAATTGCATTGTAGGGAAAGCATCACACTGCATTAAAACTTCCCAGCTCAGTTATCACCTTTGGCACTGTTGAGTTGTCTACCTCAGATTTTTCATCTCAGTGTTCATTTAAGGATCAGAAAAATAGCACAATATAGAACTTTTGTTGTTGTTGTCACATATTCAAAAAATATCCAGTTTGGTTTTGTGTGTACGTTCTTTTGTGTTTGTTTTTGTTTTTTTCCTATGTAGGCTTCTCTTAGACCACAGACTCATTATACCTGACACAGCAAGGACATTAAAGACCAATAAAATTGTGATATTTGGTAGACCCTTCAGGTACTCTTATAATACAAAACATACCTTATGCTCTACTTTTTGTTTCTTTTTTTTCCCCCCCCCACAACGAACAGTGACTGTTTACAATTACCACGTCATTTCAACAACACATTTTCACTACAGGAGGAAAGGAGAAAAGAAAACATATCTAACTTCTTTGCTTGTTTTTCCTCACTATTTTTTATTTTTTTTTAATATTTTATTTCTTCAATTGACAGGTACTAGTAGATAACTCCAGTTTAAGCTGATGGCTTCTTGTTCACTGCCTCTAGGTGACTGCATTCTGACATTTAGAATGCTGAGATTTTCTTTGCCATTTCATAAATCAGCCCACATATTTACACAGCAATCCAGTTACATGTCTCAAACACCAAATCCTCAAAAGAATTTAGGTATTGGTAGCCCAGATTTCAGAATCACAGCCTTTAGTGGTCATTTGTAATAAGCAATTTTAAAGAGCCAAGAATATTATAAATTATCTTCTCTTTCACTCAGAGTAATATTAATCCTCTTTCAAATACTAAGGTCAAAAAAAAATTCAATGCTGTTTTTATTTTGCTTACTTTAGGCATCTGCAGCTATTTCTAGTTAAGGTAAGTGTGTCATGTTCCTATACAGAAAGTGGGATTTAGTGTCTATTTCAAGAATTTCAGTCCAATGGGGGCTAATTCATAGTTTTCAAATGGTACACAACTTAACACTAAGTGCCATTAAAGACATGAACAGTATCATCTGACTTAACATCCTTCACTATACAGAAGATAACTCCGAGTACACTATCAGAAAATGTTTATTTTTCTCTGGTTTCCAAAAGAAAGTCTTTGAGATCATTGTCTGTCCTTCCATCTTCAGCTCAAAACTTTTAATCCAACTCAATTTTTCATCTCATCTCAACCAGTTCAAAGACAGCATATAGTCTCAAAAGGATTTATTTTTCCAAAGGTTTTTAGTGAAAATTTTATGAATAGGAAAGATCAAATTAATGCTTTCACAGTGAAAAAGTCAGGCAGAACTGTTTGATATTATACACACAGTTCAGCATCAGCTGGCTGACCAAATAGTGTGAACCTACTTGCCAATCATTTAACATGCTTAAGATTAGCTGCCATATGTGCTACTTCTTGCACACAAAACTTAACATTACTGCACTGTGTAAGGAAAGTATTCAAATCTATAAAAAAAAGAGGGCATCATTTGTCATACTGTTTTCAGAGCAAACTTGTTCAGTTATTACTCTTACTATACTTTTTTTTTTGAGAGAGAGAGAGGACACTAATACTTAAGTTCCTCTATCAGAACTATAGATTATTATATAATATTCAAAAATAAAAATCAATTTACTGATACTTTGATATTTTTATGCTGCAGTCAATCAAGAGTTTGCTGATGAAAGTGTCAATCACTCTATCTCTGTAATGGCGTAAGGTAATAAATGCAATGTATTATACTGAATACAGAATGCTGATAATTAACTGCCATCATGTCGCGTAAGCTTTTGAATCAGTGATTTTGAGCTAGGTACATAGGTGTTTCAACATTTGAATTCAGATACCGCGAAATCCCTGTGGCCCTCAAAATTCAGTGTCTCAAGATTTCAACATTACTACATTTTATATATATATATATATATATATATATATATATATATATATATATATATATACACACACATAGTTTGGAAAGTATTTTGTAATAGTTAAGAGAAACTTTTATTTTTCCCCCTTACTAAGAATACTAGAACATACTGCTTCCTGAGCACCTTTGAACTGCCTTGTTCATCATGCTGGCTGTTGCAATTCTCACTGAAAGATAAACTTTTGAGTTTTTACTACCATTTTCTCAATAGGCATCAAAAACAAGCTTGAGATAGTTCCACTGAGGGGCATATAAAGAAGAATCTGCTTTTAGACATATTATCCTAATAAAATAATCTTAGATAAGAGTAGAAAAATAAATACATAAGCATAATTGCAGATAATGATCCCACAAACCTGTCTGTCAGCATTAATACTAGCCTCTTCACTACACTAGTTATTTTCCTATAACAGTAAAGTTGGTGTTCACAGCCATTCACATATCTGACTAGTATTTTTCTATTTTCTCTTCAGCAAATTACTATGACATAACCTGTGTGATGTGTAAAGAGAAAGCCCAACTGATGGAAAACCACAGTTTTTCATAGCACCTCCCAGCACTAATTTCTGCTTATTGAGACAGGAAAAATTCAGTTGGGCTGAACAGGAAAAGAGACTGAATTTTGACTCTCCATTGGTCTATATCAGAGATATGTACTATATATGTATAGTATGTACACACACATACAGGCCTACTTGAATGACTTCAATCATATAAAGAATGAGAAAATAATAAGTAAACTGTGGTCTCAATTCTTTCCACAGAATAACTGAGGTTGGAAGGGAGATCATCTAGTCTCACCTCCCTGCTCAGAGCAGGGTCAACTACAGCAGAATGCTTAGGTCCGTGACCAGTTTGTTTTTGACTACCTGGACACGTGGAGACTCCACCAACACTCCCATCAAGTTGTTCGTATCTGATCACTGTCAGAGTTAAAAAGTTGTTCTTTATATTTAAAGAGAGTTCTCTGTATTTCAGTTTGTGGCCATCACTTCTTGGGCCATCCCCCCTGAGAAAAGCTTGGGTCTGTCTCCTTTATTCAAGATTCTCCTAACCCTTCTCTTTTCCATGTTAGACAGACTCAGCTCTCTCAGACTCTTTAACACCATAATCTCCAAGCTCTTAATCATCTCTGTGGCCCTTTAATGAATTTTCTTGAGCATGTTCATATCTCCCATAATTCTGTACACAGCACTCCATGTGTGATGTCACCAGTAGAGGGAAAAAGTGACCTCCCTCAAGTTGCTGTTGATGATCTTCCTAATGCAAGCCAGGACGCTGTTGCCCTTCTTTGCTGCAAGGGTGCATTTCTGGCTCATGGTCAACTTGTTCAAGAGGACACACAGGTCCTACCCTACAAAGCTTCTTTCCAGACTGTCAGACCCCAGCCTGTACTGTTGCATGGGTGTATTCCTCCCAGGTACAGGACTTTTTGCCTCTCCTTTTGCTGAATTTTTGATGTTCTAATTGGCCCTTTTCTCAAGCCAAAGATCCTGTGAATGGCAGCACAATCATCTATTATATCAGCCACTCCTCCCAGTTTTTTATCATCTGAAAATCTGGTGGGGGTGTACTCTGTATCATCATCAGGGGCATTAACAAAATATTTTTGGCCCCAAAATCAAACCCTGGGATACACCGCTTGGTGACTGAAGTACAGACCGTGCCACTGATCTCAATTCTTTGAGCCCAGCGGTTCAGCCAATTTCCAATTCATGCCACTGTCTGTTCATTTAATTCATGCTTCATCAGTTTGTTAATGAGGGTGTTATCAGTTTTGAAAGCCTCACTGAAGACACAGAACATACACTGTTTCCTTAAAATAGTAACTGCATCATAGCAGATGTTTGTTTTGGTCATGACACCCAATCACCTTTTAATTCTTCAAGTTTGGAAATGGCTTCCAGGATTATTTGCTCCATCGCCTTCCCAGGCTTTCATGGGAGGCTGACCAGCCTCTTCTTCCTTCAATCCTCAGAAAAGGTAACAAGTACCTTGGCTTCTTCCTTGTCTTTTGTCATTAAAACACTTGTCCCATTCAGCAGTATATTCATATTTATCTAGTCTTCTTTTTATTGTTGATATTACCACAGAAGGTCTCCTTGCTGTTTTCCATATTGCTTCCCAGCTTCATCTCCAGTTCACCTCTACTTCCATCTCTTGTATGGTTCCTTTTATATTTGAGTTTCATCATGCATGCAGATTTCCTGACTCCCTTCCTCGCCTATGTGTAGGAAGTCAATCATTATTCTTGAGCTCAGAGAAAGTAACCTATAGAAATGAACCCGTTATTCTGGACTATAATCTCTGCAGGACTGTATCAGAATCTGTTGTCCTGAAGCCAGGGTTGTGATCCTGGCTACTGGCCTTATTTCCTCTCAGAATTCTGCATTTCACCATAATCACTGCATTCTCATAATCACTGTAGCCAGTGTTGCTCTAAGATTTCACATCCCCTTCCCAGCCACGACCATACTCCTCCTTTCCTCTAAGCGCTTTTTTTGTTGTTGTTGTTTTATTTTTTTTTTTTTTTGTAAGCTTACGTTCAGCTTTCACTTAGCAAATGCTATCAGTCTTTATATCTACTATTGTATTGATCTTCGGAACAGACTATCATTTAAAGTTAGGAGCAATGCCTTTTTTTTTTTTTTATCTTAAGGAAAATATTAAGGAAACAGGAAAAAAAAATGAAAAAGAAGTGAAACTACAGAAGATTATGTACGCTATTCATCAACAATTTCACCACCTCCCCCCTTCAACTCAGTAATCTTGATATTTGGCTAAGATCATATCTTGGTTAAAACAAAACAAACAAACAAAAAAACCTCATTCACATGTTAAAGATAAATTTCCCAATATTCCTTTGCAATTTAATTATTGCTCAAGTAGTTCACCAAATGCAGACCTATTTTACTAAACCTACAATAAAGAACATGTTAACTCTGCAGCATGAGTTAGATTTATATGCAAGCAGTTTGATATTTAGTAACTGCAGTCATTCCAAGACAATCAATAATGTAAAATAATTAATCTCCTGCCTGACTCCAACTCTCTGTGAATCTAGCCAATAAACACAGTGCATATTTGTGGGCTTTTTCTTAGTCGTATTTTATGAACCAATCATCCCAATGAATTTGCAAATCCAACATCTAAATCTCTCTTTAAAAATACTTCCTTGGAGTATAAAAAAAAATAAAATTAGTTTGCAATTGTAATTTTGTGTTTTCTTTTTTTGTTTGTGTTTTAATACCTGAGCATCAGAATTTAATAAAATATGACCACCACTTATTTGCATGCTCTAATGACAATACAAGAAAAACTGGCTACAAGAGGCATATACAGTAGTTAGATACCAGAAAAAATATTTGAAAGCAATAGTTCCACAGTCCCTTATTGTAACATGAATTTTAAGAAGTAGATAACATTTCCTTGAGGTAATAAATATGAATATTACTACAGTCATTTAATATTCAGCTCTGAAACTTCAGAAGTTTACCCATTCTGCAGAGATGGGCTGCTATATTAAATTTACAGTATTGAAACTGTTTAAAGTCCCCAATCTGTATAAAAATTAGCTTCCTGATTAAATGTTTATTCTTCCTTTTCCTATATCCTTAGGCATACCCAAATCACTGTACCTCATCTCAAATAACACTGAGACCTCAAGGTGACTTCAAGCAGAGGCAAAACAATTTGCCTAAAGCATAACCTTATGAAGATTTAGAATTCAAAGCCTGAAGTAAAAAAAATAATAATAAAAATTAAAAAAAAAATGCAGTTGAATTCGGTGTCCAGACTGCACTGGCATAATAACAGACTTTCTTTTCTTCTCTTAGTGTTTCAAGATACTGAATCCAATATATCAAGATACTGAATCCAATATACTAGGAGTGCACAGCCATGGCACCACTCCTGTACTTTGTGCTTGTCTCCAACCAGTAGGCACATACAAAGGCTACCCAACAAAGGAAGAGAGCTGAGACTAAGTTCAGTGTACTTGCCTTTTCTTCCTTTCATGCCGACAGCATGAAAGACACATCACAAGGTGGTTGGATAGGTGAATGATGAAAGCAAGCATTCATCTTCTCTTTTATTCATCTCCAATATGTCAACATATCTAAATACAGAAGTAAAGATGATAGTCAAGATAATCAAGATGATAGGGCTAAAGAGAAATTCCAGAGATTAGTCTAGCTCTTTATTCTCTGTAAATAAAAGCCATACGAGAACACTGTTCAAGAAGGACTAATTTATTTGGTCTTGGATAGTCATTAAAAAAAAAAAAAAAAAAACATAAGTAGTTATTGTATATTTTAAGCATTGTAAGTGGTCCTTCATTTTAGCATTTTAAAATGAAGACTACAGATATCAAAGATGACAAAAGTAATATGCTTAAAGAACAACAATGGAAAGCGTGATCAGCATGCAGACTGTATTCTGCTACGCTAACATTTCCCTAAAAATTTTAAAGTAAAAGCAGACTCTGAAGGCCATTTCAGTGGTCTGAAAGACCTCTGAAAGCAGGTCTTTCTCTGCCAGAAGAAACAAAAATAATACAAAACATCCTGTAACAGATACTTTGCCAGAGTCAAAGATCACTCTTCAAATGGTAAATTCTGCTTCCAGTCTGAAATCCCTGATATACCTGAGTGAAGTCTAAGTGAGTGAAGCAAAATCTACTGCTTTCATATGTATCAGTTGGGGTCATCTTTTATCCCTACCAACCACAACTCGCTCTTTGAAGTTCATTAAGCTTTAATTAACTGGCATTCCATAGGGTTTGCAAATTATGCCTAGCTCAGACTGCATTAGGCAATAAAGTCTTACATAATATATTTCCACATGCCACATTACTACCACTCATTTCCATTACCACTGATAAACAAAAAGATAACCAAACATAAATCCAAGCTCCTGCTGCCAGCCCTTCCCTTAATTAAGTACCTAAACTAAGAGTGAAATATCCTTGACATTTCAACCACCTCCTATCGACCTTCTCTCTCACCCTTTGTAAGCACTTAAAAAATAAAAAAAAAGAGGAAAAAGAGAAGAAAGGAAAGGAAAAAGAAAAAAAAAAAAAAAAAGGTAGAAGCGTGATGCTTCATTATTCCATTTTATATCCTGCTAATTCCAGTCAGCTGATTGCTATTTTTTGATTGGTGAGCTGAGGGTCCCCTAGCAACAGGTTAATTGATTGTAGCTTTAAATCCACCTCTTTCCATTCTTCCCTCCTATTCCTCACATGCGTATACATCTGCTAAGTAGAAGACAGAAAGACATCAAATAGAAATCTAAAGAACAAAGAGGGGGGGTAAGAATAGGGAGAGGGATGTGATAGCATTTTATTTGAGAACAGTTTCAAATTTCAGCAAAATAAAAAAGAAAGAAAACCGTGTTAGAGGATTAAAAATGGATTGAAGATTATTTTAGAATATACTTTGTTCATACTACATAATGCTACTCTTTTAATGTAGAGCGTTATTTTTTTTCATTTGCTATTGTATTGATTAAAATTGATTCATTCCAATATTATATATGTGAAAAAATACCAATCTTTTAGAGTTGAAAAACATAACAGAAAAAGGAAAGTTACAAATAGAAGTCTCGATATAGTCTCATAAAGCAGGTCTAAGAGCTACCTTCCATTTATACATCAGTAATTATTTTGTGATTAACCATTATTTAACCATTAATTAAGAATTAATTAATGGAATTATTTCTTTCCATTTGTTTTTGAACTAGCTATTCAATTTAAATGCAATGTCAAAGGGGCTTATTTTCAGTACTAAAATAGGAAATGAATATGGAAAAAAAAGAGTCCAGGTAGGATTCCAGGCCCTAAATCCACTGACTCAGCTGAGAGCCCCTTCTGAACTCAAATTCTCTAGACACTGCAGTTTCTGACTTAAGTACTTCCAAAGCCTAGCACAGCTAAGCATCAAGTGAATGTTTAAAATAAATTGGGATTGGGGGGGGGGGGGAGGATTAAGTAAAGATGGGCAG
This sequence comes from Anas platyrhynchos, assembly GCF_047663525.1. Classification (NCBI taxonomy): domain Eukaryota; kingdom Metazoa; phylum Chordata; class Aves; order Anseriformes; family Anatidae; genus Anas; species Anas platyrhynchos. The sequence continues at coordinate 43,200,725 of NC_092591.1, forward strand.
TGAGCATAAATTTGAGGGTGAAAAGAAGAAAATGGAATCACTGGGGAAGAGGAAAACAGCTCTGAGAAAGAAAAGCATTGCCTCTCTCATTCTGGATGCACTGTAACAACGTGATTTGAGAATTTTGTGATTTCTCCTATCGGGGGGTAGGAGGAGGAAGAGTGAAATGTCATTTTGCAGGTCATGAGAAGGTGAGACCAATGTATGATATTCTCTTATGTATTTTAATCTGAATACAGGAGACTCTGCTCCTTTCTCCTTCCAGTGACAGATCTTCTTTTCTAAAATTATTATTCAAAGCATGAAAACCCACATCTATCACAGCCATCACGGTATTGTGTTTTGGGTAGAATCAGGAGGTCTTTATCTTTTCTGTTGAAGCTATTTGAGCATTTTCAGTCTTCAGAAAAGCACAGGGACTCATTGAGCAGAATCACAGAATTTCTAGGTTGGAAGAGACCTCAAGATCATCGAGTCCAGCCTCTGACCTAACGCTAACAGTCCCCACTAAACCATATCCCTAAGCTCTACATAAAGAAGAACAGACATGGCCATGCTAAAGGTCTCAACAGAGATGAGCAGAGGTGGATACTCTTCTCTTGCCTTACAGTTAACTCAACATTTTATTGAACAATTTTTTTGTCCACCTGAAATGTATAAACAGGTGTGGGAACGTGGAAATTGGTTCCCCTCACTTGGAGCTTAATACCTATTAAGTCAGACAGTGCACATTGAACGTCTGTTTACCTGATCAGTGCATCACCAGTTACTGTTTCTCTCTGAAGTGCTTACCTACCTGTAGAAAAATTAGAAATGTAATTCTCTAATGAAGTATAGATTTTGAAAATTTTGGCTTGGTGGGATCTGACATTTAAAAGCCTATTAGATCTGTCCTTAAAATAATAAGTTCTGAAATACTCTTGGCTGGAAGAAATTTGCAGCTTTTTAAAATTAATTTGTAAAATCTACTCTGCTGTTTCTAATTGTCTGGAGAACTACTAGGCAAGGGCATTTGTTTTGAAAACCTGTTCAGCTATCACAAGTGAAAAATATTTAACTGGAGATTTTTTTCCACATGTGAGAAATACATGGAAAATGTCAACATGATGACTTGATAATGCTCAGCATCTGAAGATCATTCAGTAATGTTTTCATTCTTATTTCAAGCATGTTATTATAAATTTGTCTCCTAATTGCAGCTTTCCCACATTCTTTCCCTATTTTTATTAATTAAGTAGACAGCATTTTAAATAATGTCAGTGATACTGGATGTGACATTAAAGTGACTTGGATACTTTTCTTTTTAAAAAAGTATATTTCCCGTGGGAATCTGTTGAATGATCGCTGAAGTAAACCTTGGAAACATGAATCATAATGTTATTTTCAAACATTTATTTTGGTAGCTTGGAAGAGAAGCTACCTATTATCTACTACTACAATCATATCTTACCAAACAAATGTAAATAATATACTCAAGGTATATGGAAATAATAAAATAATGGTCAAATATTTGATGTATATTGTTTGTGTATATTTTAGCATGAAAGACAAACCTTTTAGTATAGGCATAACTAAATCCTGTATATGTTACTTAGTTTAATCTAAATAGATAAGTTATATAAAGAATAGCTAGACAAATCACTTTCCATTTCACCCAGCAAAATGGAGTGTTTATCTTCAAACTGTCCTCATTATAAAAAGCACCTTTTTTATTCTAGCACAACGCTGAACACAAAGTTATTCATTTTTATTGGTGTCAGTTTTGCAAATTGAAAACATTATCGTTATAACAAGCAGTTAGAAGTGGAATTCTATCTTTTTTCCAAAAATTTGAGTCTTAGTTTAAATGTTTATGTTCCATACTTTGTGTGGAACACAAACTAAATGTTTATGTTCCATACTTTGGCATTTTGCAGTTTGAGAAACATTTTTCCAAAAGTTTATTTGTATTTGCAAGGAAATTTGGAGCAGAATGCTTATTGATAAGAACTTCAAATTCATAGAACTCCATAAATTTCTCTAAGGAAGAAAGAATTCATCCACTGTCATGTATAGTATCTGGAAGTATTGCAACTGACCATCTAGTCTAACCCTAAGCATCTGTGCCAAACTGGATGAGCATACACTACCTCTAATATTATTTATTCCAAAAATGGCCTCACCAGTGCCAAAAATAATAACCTTGACTGTTTTCACATTTCTCACACACAGGAAGGAGAAATTTGATTATTTCTCCCTCACCTCCACCCCCAAGAGCATCACACTGTCAATCAGACAAGTTCAGGTGTCCTGAAGTCCAAGAGTTTTTCAACCTGTATTTTTCAAACCTATCCATCTACTTCCTGTTTTGTATCAGTGAAATTAATTTCTCATACCTAAATATACAGTGTACTTTTCACAATCAAATTTTATCTACATGATTTTGAGCATATTTATTTATTTATTTAAGTTCAGTTTAAACCTGTTTTCCAAAGTGTTTACAGCACTTTCCAATGGGTTGTCATTAGAGACTGTATGACAGAACCTTAGTCCATATCTTTGATCTCTTATGAACACATTACTACTAACAAATATCAGGCTCAAGACAAAAGCCTCAGGATTGCAACATCAAACATGTGATAAAGGATATTTAAATAAATGAAAACAAGGGCATCCTTCCTCCTAGGTGAGTACCCTAATCACTGTACTATTATGCTAGTCATGAACTATATTCTATCCCTCTAGTCCAATAAATCTTGTAACTATTTCACGCAAAGTACAAGACTGTCAACTGAAGAAATGAAGCATGAGTCACACAGAGATGAAACATTTTAGAGAAATAATCTGTGGGTTTTGTTGTAGAAATGCTTAATTCCTACTGATTTGGAATGCTTGCAAACCTGCCATGTAACTATTTCAACTCTATTAAACCACACTGCTGTTGGAACTTTCATTGATATTTGCCTGATTATTGTCATCTTCTGTTTCCATTTTTGCTAGAACTTTAAGCCAAATGGTCCATCTGGCATTCTCTCTCGCTTGTCATTTTAAAAGTTGTAAAAATAAAGTATATTTTAAAATTCTAAATCATCAGTTTTGTTTTCTCACATAAGAACTGAGCATAAGAACTCAAAAGCTTTTACAGAATATATTATGGAAAAAAAAAAAATCTTTAAATCTGAGATCTGCATCTGTACTCTATTTCAGTATCTTACTGGCTGCCTACTGATGATAATAGCCAGGGAGAAGCAATGTACCAAGCTAGAACATAAATGGAAGATTTACAAAATTATCTATAAATTTTCAAATAGTACAGGAGACTTAGCCACACATTTTCCATTGAAATGAACATGTGTATTGTGTGTAGGAGAGAAATAGATTTATAGACAGATAAAATGTTTCAGATCTTTGTATGGTCTTCTGTTTGCATTGTGCCTGTTAAAAAAAAAAAAAAAAAAAAAAAGATAGTAACTGCAGAACATGTTCAACAGACTGGCGAACACCTCCATGAGCACAATCAACATGAGCTGAGAGGGACTCACTTTACTTCATGAATACATTTACATTATGTCATGTGAAATTACTGAGCAGCTGTTAGAGAAAAAAGAAAACATGATCAGTATTCTTGCAGAGGGACTTACTGAGGGCCAATCATCAAACACACATGGCAAATAGAAATGGCAGTCTGAAAAGGTGATAAGCAATCAAGTACAGACAAAAGTGAGACACCATGACCTTACATTCAGCATGAACACTAAATTAACATATCTGTGCAGTGTACTAGAAAATTAAGAGGACAATAAGGACAAAGCGACTTTAAGCCCGGCCATGGCTGCACAAATCTGAACTATCTTATCCAGTCTAATTACAGTCTATTTTACATCCCACATCCCAAACCTTGGCCACCCAATCTTTTTACCAGCAGCCAGCAGTTCACAGCTAGGTTTGCAAAGCTGACCTGCACTGATTGAGGCATATTTCATATTCTGTGGGATACAGCTTAGTGATAAAGCAGGGCAATCTGAAGATAGACAAGTGACTTAGACAATGGACTCAATTAACTTGTCTTCATCCATTATGCAGCACTCATTTTTTCTCAGCAGAAGTCACTTCACTCTGACCTGTAACAGAGCCTTGTTAGGCAAGTCAAAATACTAAACACAGAAGAGAAAGTTATTCAAGTAAAACAATTCTTGTGCTCTGAGCCTGCACCTCCACTGAAAACATGGAACAGCAGCCCTTCTGTATGAGAAATGTGCCTGGGAGGGTTCTCAGAAAAGAGAGTCTTTAAATTCTTGCATGAATTAAAAGACTCATTTGAAGTGACCTTTCTTGTTTCAGAGGAAGGTTAGTACTTATTGAATTTACACAAATTTATCCTGTATGGATATAAGTCATCACTAGGACTCTTTAAAATAACATTTGAAGAGCATACCTTTTGACTTTGGATCTAGCACACTACATCAGGTAGTATATACACACAACGGAACAATCCCTGTGGACACTGCCTTCAGAGGTCTTTATCCCTTACTATTTTAAATAGCATTCTGAATATGCATGATTAGACTAGTATACTTGGTATGCAAATTTAAATGAATATTTCTTACAGATGAGCTCTACAATTTTGCTTGCCCAAGATTTTTGTTTTATTACTTAGGTCGGGAGAGATCCTTCTCTTGAAAAGGGAATACTAAATTATTATATTCAGTAACATTTCATCTGTTTCCCTGGAAATATATATGCCTCTGAGTTGTAAGGTTTATCATAGACACATTTTTTTTTTTTTTTTTTTTTTTAAGGAGGACGGGACGTTAAGATTATCTGCAGTCTTTAAGGAAATACAAAGAAGTCTTGAAATCATAAAAAACACAGCTGTAAATTCTATCTAAATCTTATAGGATATATATGTTATGATAACATTTATTATCTCTAGCATTGTCCAGCAATATAATATAAAGTGGGAAAAAAAATTATCCAGCATAAAAACTGTGATGTATTTCCAAGATTAGGTAATTGCAGATTTCCATACAGAAATCGAATATTAGGAGGAAATGAGACAACAGTCACTTCTCTGGATTTCTGTGTGTCCTAAACATTTCCACATATGCACTGGCTGATTAGGGCCACAGATTGTGCAGATGCAAAGTGTGTCTGACAGACTTAGGATGTTTCACACTCATGGCACATTTGCTAGTTCATACATTCTTGCATATTTTTGTGGGAACACTTAACTAGTGGGAACACTAACTCTCCTCTCTGCTAAAAATGATATTAAGCGTCAAAAACAAATTACCAAATTTATGGTTTATTAGAAAAGTCTTACAAGCCTGTTTAGACAATGTAGAGCCTTTCTGCCATGAATATTAAACAAGGGTAAGAAGTGAATAGTAAGCCAAAATGAGTAATGGAAAGGAAAATGCTCCTGCAGTGGTCAGAGCTAGCTGAAGTCTTTGGTCAGGAACTCAGAACAGGCCATTCAAGGAAACTCCATTTATTTTAATGGAAGTGCATGAGTTCATACAAATGAGCAGGAATCCTCAAGTTAGCATTTTTTACTGATAATAATTTGCTTATACATCTCTTTTATTTATCCTTTTTTTTTTTTTTTTTTCCTGTGAATTCTTATGAATAAGAAACAAATTAACAACAGCCTTGATGCTTCTGCTCAGGATGTCAGGTCCCTAATGTAATGTGCGCTAACAGGTAATATTTGTTCACATTTGCACTGGAATGCAAAGAAAAAGCTATTAGAGATCACGCAATAATTTACTTGAATATAAATTCCATAGATAAGAATACTCTGCTATAGCAACAACCAGACACTTCCAAACACTTCCTGCAAGTGTTTGGAATATAAAATACAACCTGTGAATATTACAGCTTCTCTCTAGAACTGAAAGCTATAGCCATAACACACTCATTTCTTTCAATTCCTGTGGTATGCTTTCAATTATATTTGAGTTTACACTATGCAAAAATAAATTTGGCTAAGAGCAGATTTCATCCACATTCCCATCCCTCACATATAGCGTACATAGTGCACATATATATATATATGTGTGCACTATGCATATATATATATATATAGTGCATGCAGTTCATATAAATTAAGATTTTGCACAATCGTGAACAAATGATGAAAAAGATGTTGGTGCCAAATGTATTACTGGTGTTTGCTTCCATACTCAAGTCACAGTATAGCAGTATGATTTTATACTTTTAATAGCGGTATCATTTTAATGATAACGCTTTTTATTTAGTGAATAAATGCAAATCAGAAAACTTTAACAAAGGAAGGAAATTTCTTCCATTAGGTTAAACTCTCAGCTAGGAAAAAAAAAAAAAAAGATAAACTTTTGAACATGTCAGGTCTTCTTATGGTCTGCTTAAGCCTAGTATATTTCAAGCATACTTCAGAATCTTGTACCTGTTGGTTGGCACAAGAAACCTTTTTCTCACAGGGAAAAAACAGTCCTCATATTTTACAGAAATCTGAGTAAGAACAGAATACTGAGAATACCTATTTTCCATTTGTAACCTACTACAGAAAGATACAAAAATAAAGGGAGAGTAAAAGAACTTCATCTATTTCTCTTGTGCTTTAATTTTGTTCTCACATCTTTCTATGCTTCACTGCTTCCGTTAAAAGACCAGGAGAAATACCACTGTGCACACACACATACAGACATTTTCATCATTTATTGTGATCATGCGTCAAATGATAAGCAGGACATCTCTTGCCTTTATAATGTAAGGGATATAATCAAGGAGCTTATAACATAATGAACTGGACAGTACCTGAAAAATGGTTTATCCTTTTTGATGCATTGCCTTCCATACCAGCATCTAATGAATACAATTGTACTAGTGGATGGAAGTTAAATTGAAAGAGGTCTTTTTATGTGTATATCTAGCAAGCAAATATATTGTTGTGGATTTTTAATCACTCTGTAATCATATGGCTATAATGCATACCTATAATAATATTCCATTCTATTGAATAAATTGTTAGTCCAAAATGTTTTGGGAGTGCCTTATAAACAACCCCCCTCCCAAAGTAGAACATTCCTCTTTATTTGACTGCAAAGAAATAAATAGTGCAGACCTCTTGATAATAGATTTGATTTCTAAACTGTTTATAATAAAAACTGTAATAAATTATTGCTTGTGACAGAAAGTGCATCAAATATTTCCTGCAAATGCAACATTATTTCAGTTCTCTTTGTGAACACTAAACTAACTCTTTTTCTGAGGAAGAAAAGCCACAGTCACTTCAGGAGAGGCCTAAAATTTTGGAGTTTAAAGTTATCACAACGAAGCAATACAGATTTGGATTTTTAAAAATGCAAATTTGTACAAAAATAATTTGTTTAGAAATAAAAATTGGCATTTTAAAGTGAAAATTTAAAAGTTCCATTTCAGCATTTACAAAATGAACATTTTCCTTAGTTGTCCAAACATGCACAGCAAAGTTTGCAGGCAACGTCTTCAGCTCCATCTGAAATATGCCATATATTAAAAAGATCCCGCTTTCCATTTTGAAATAGTCTTTGATCTGACCTAGTGTTTCCACTAAAACATTGTCACTATCAATATCAAATTATCTTTTTTTGAGTTCCTACAAAAAATCATAACACTAAATGTTTCTTTCTGAGATTCTTGAAGGCTTAACTGCCACCTCCCTTGTTGGAAAAGCTATATTTGTTGTATCATGAAACTCATTATCTTTTCAACTACTTACTGTATTTTTTTGAACCTGTGCATAAAGCAAAAAAAATATTTATTAAAGACTTAAACCCAAGCCTGCAGGTGTATATAGAGAGAAAACATAACCTGTTAGTACACTCCCTTAACAAACCAGGTTGACAATGAGAGAAATAGCTCAAAATTGTATAATGGACTAACACAAGTGCCCTTTCTCTTTTTTTCTAGACTCACTGTATGACCAGATTCTTTTCTTATTTCATATACTCTTTTAAAATTGACAAAAAATTTCCTTCATCATGTCCTACTGATACTCTACTAGTATGTTTGAAATATTTGTTCTTAAGCTTTTCAGGGTACAGATTATCTTAAATAAAAAAAAAAAAAAGAAAAAAAAAAAAAAAAAAGAAAACATGGTATGGATCCCCATGGTTTCAACAAAATCATTGCTATCAATAAGAAAACTCTGCATATCATATTCCACTAAAGTAAGAAACTAGCTGTATTTCTACTTTCAGAGTATTTGACTTCAAAACAAAATCCAGAAGCAAAGGAAAGTAATGCAAGGGTGGAAGAAGAAAATATATATGTGCACAGAAATGTATCTGAACAAATAATTATATCTACTTCTTCATAACTCTTTAATATGTGTGCAAGCACTTGGCTTTTTTATCTCACCAGGCACAAAACTGGGAGAAATAATAAAGTGAAGGCATAGATTGATGTTGGAATAAGCTATGTAGCTATTTCTACATGGAAGAAAAGTCTAATAATTCTTCTGGAAAGGACTAGAAACATTGAGAAATATGATTCAGCAAATAAAAACATCTTCTATTTTTGGCTGCATAGATCCAGTTTTTAGGTTGAATTGAAGGGTTTCACTGAGGATGGTTTTCTGCCAGATCATATCTGGGCAAGATTTAAGAAATGAGTTGAATCATTATAGTAGAGGGGAAAATGTTGTAAATGTAGGTTTTAAAGACCACTGAAAAAAATGAATATGTGAATCTTCTATAGTGTCCCAAACCCTCATCACTTGTACTTGGTACAAGTAAATCTGGTTTTGCTTTGCTACCATGAAAAGTTTGACAGTGATAAATGAGTTATATAACATTTTTGCAGGAATGGTAGTTCTGTATCAGCTTTTGAAGCTATAATGCTTATGGATTATACAAGTTTACATGTATAACCAACCATATTAAAATAACATTCTCAGTTTTTACAAAATGACAGGAATTAGATACATTAAGGGGTTTTATTGTTCCTAATGAATATGTTTAGTCTTACAGGGAGAGGGCAGTATCCAAGGAGCAAGCACTTTCCAGAGATGTATATTTTATGTGCCGGTTCACAATTGTGTACTAGGCTTGAACTAGTTTACAAATATTTGGTTCAGCAGTAATTGAAGATCACAAACTAAATCTCTGACAAGCAAAATTTCCATAGACTGCTTGTTTCCAGCCTAAGTAGTACAGCATTTTGAAAGGACCAAAATGCTTCCTTTTCTTCCACAACATCTGAATGGAGTGTGACAACACATCATATATCTTGGCAAAACTATGGGCTGCATCTAAATGGCAAGACATTTTTACTCTGCCCTGCTCCCACTGTTCCCACAGGCTTAAAGATGGAAGTTTACAGAGATTGGTACAGAGTATCACAATTTAGGCACCATCTCATTTCATCACACTACTCACCATGTTGCTTCAAAGCAACTTCACAAGTAACAGCACTGATGTAAGTCTTCTAAATAAAAACAGAAAAAGAGGTTAGTTTGTTGGAATATGAGCATCTGAAATCTTCTGAATCTGTTTCTTAACATTTTGACTTTCCAGAAATCTAAAATTTATGTGTACCCATTATCCCCATGGTTATGTAAAAATTATTATGAGAAAAATGATTTGTATTTTGATTACTATATTACTTCATCTAGAAGAATATAATTAATAGTGGAATTCAAATGTTCTGTTTCTTATACAGTGATAGAGCCTGCTTTTGTCATTTTCTTTGTGTGTTTTTATCATTAATGACAACAATTAATTAAACCCAGAAGGGAAATATTTTTGGCAGTGCTGTGCCGTAAGTCCAACTTTGACAAGTTTTGTGGGTACAGTTTGCATATTAGATGAATTTAGTTAGCCACAGAGGGCATGCTCTTACTTCTAATGCTTCTTCTGTGTCAAGTCTTATTGACATAGTATCTATCAAAAAAAAAAAAATCCTGAAGAATTAAATTGTGACAGTATAGGAGACTACCTTGAACTCCCTGCCCTCCCATTCCAGCATTTCATGATACTCCATGTCAATCAAGTTCAGAGCTGGATTAGTGGTGTTGTATATACCCAACTCTAGAAAAAGGGTTAAGGCAAACTGCTGCTTTGACTCACAGCTGGGACCAACATTCTTAATAGGCGTGTGCATCTGCTGCACATAGAATGACAATATCCTTGGCTATTTGCATTCATGACCATCTGTTGAGATGGCGTACTGCCTGCTCACAGGTTGGTCACATCATTGCCACATGGCACAAAAAGCAGAATAGGGACACATTATATGTCTAGTTTACTTCTCAATAAAAGTGCTCATCTCTTCTTCAGGACATCATTACAAACACTAGCAGTACCATGTGCTATTCAAATTTGGTTGTGCTGAAATACATTTTCATATTGTAGTACCCAACCAATAGACCTTTCAGCAAGTTCTTATATGCAACAGTCAATATCTTGGTGAGGAACTGCCTAAGTATACTGTGTTGCACTCTCTTAAAATATTTGCATGACCAGTTAATATTGTGTATAAATGTATAACCTGTAACTAGAAGCTGAATCTTCCAATCTCTGCAGCTCATTTATGGCCTTCTCAGACTCTGAAGAGATCTTTATCTATCAAAACAGCTATTTTGCAATATTTCTATAAATAGCAATATGCCTCTTTGATCTCTTGTTATTGAGAAAGGTATTTTTCTCAACATAAACACAGAAGATCTTATGTTGTTGACTTCATTTGAACCAGTGGTGAGATGAATCAAAAGATCCTTTTTGAAGAAATTTGTGGCTCTGATAGCAACACTTCCAAATTAAGGAGAAGCAACATCAAATTTCCCATTTTCAGGAAGTTATTTTTGGAAAAAATATAGAATTATTTAATCTACTGGTAAACAACACATCTGAGGAAATTCTTCAACTCAGACCAGGTTGCCTGGAGGTTGTGTATGCCTCATCCCTGGAGTTGTTCAGGGCCAGGTTAGATGAGGCCCTGGGCAACCTGATCTAGTGGGTGGCATCTTTGCCTGTGGAAGGGAGGTTGGAATTAGATGATCATCAAGGTCCCTTCCAACCTGAACCATTCTATGATATTATTCTATGATTTTATCTCTGGAGCACATAGGTTTTTATTGCTTAAGTTCTTTTTGACACTTCTAGAAAAAAAAATGTAGAATGTGTGTACAAGCATATGGCTCCTGCCATCAGCTATACAGTATTTGTTGGAAGATATATAGGTTATATAATATATAAAGAGATAGTAATTAATTAATATAGTAATTAATTAATATAGTAATTGTAATTGTATAGTAATAGTAATTAATTAACTAATTAATTGTATAGTAATTGTATAGTAATAGTAATTAACTAATATAGTAATTGTTGAAAAGGGCAAAAGTGAATTATTTACTCATACTCTTAAGTCACATACTAAGTAAGTTAATAGTAAAGCTTACTTCTGAGTTATTCCTTACTTCTAGGTGGAGAAATGTTACTTCAAGTATTACTATGCAAGAACAGGTAATAATACTAATACGTATAGTTTGTGAATAGATTTGGCTATCACAAATAAGTATCTCTCAGAAGGTATTGGGAAAAAGTTTGCTTGAAAATCAAGACATGATCAAAGCAAGCCAGTTTTAGAAAATTAAAATGCACCAACTATATAGTGTAGCTGTGAACTTCACTAATGTTTTCATTTGTAATCATTTTTTATGATGAAACTAACATACAGGGTTTCAAAAACACCTGTACAGTTTTAATTCCATTAAAACATAAAAGAATTTATGTTCCTAATGTTCATAAATCAGGAAAAAAATGTGCAAGTATAGCTATTTTAGCACAGTGATTTTTTCACTGAAAAACATACAGTATAGATTCAACTATGTTGCCATAATGTTGCATAAGCCTGAACAGTTTTTATTCTGTTCCCACATGCAGAATATCAGTATTCATACATTAAGTACATGACCACAATACAAAATACAGTAAAATGCTCACCTATAATACAACTTTACAAGTGGTTGTTGTTCTCATCTTTTTTTTTTTTTTTTTTTTAAGTGAAAAGCAATACTAGGTTTGTTTTTGAAAAAAAAAATACTAGTTTATGTGCCCATTGATTTCTTTGCCAGTAATGAAATAGTCTCCTCAAAGAATAAAAATCTCACAGGGTTTTTTATGGAAAAAAAATAATATATATATGTATATATATATAAATAAATATATACACTGTATTTTTAGGTATGGGCAGGAAACCAATGAGAAAAGGATCACAGTTTTAGCATTTTATTGTGGTAAATAGGAGTACATAATTTCTGGAAGCCAATAAATGAACATGTTTCTGTGAGGACAAAAAGAATGATGACAAAGTAAGGGTGCCTCTTCCAGTCAACAAGCTAAGATGAGCAGAAGGAAAAGAATTATTTAACATTGTACCCACTGAACTTTATATTCAATATTAATGATTAGAAAACCTGTATTGGAATTGGTTAAACAAAAAATAAAATAAAATAGAGAGAAAGAAAGTCAAAGAAAAGCAATTCTTTCAACATTGTGGGATTTCACTTCAGAAAATTTTCTTCATTGTGTTTAATATGGAAAATTATTGAAAATTATTTAATCGAAAAGCCTTGACACAGTGTATAACCTTTTTTTTTCTTGTTCCTTTTCCTTTTTTCTTTCCTTTTTTCTTTTTTCTTTTTCTTTTTTATTTTTTTCTTTTTTTTCTTTCTTTTTCTATATAAAATATTCCAGCATTTTTTCCATAAATGATATAAATACCATAGTGAATTATTCTATTAATTCTCTTTAGAAGTTCATCATTTCTGGGGGAAATTTTTGTAATAATGTTGTGCTGATAATTTCAACCAGTTATCACATAAATGCAGAAGCAAAGGGGAATGATACAGCACAAGAGCTAAAACACCAAGACTAGCTTAGGGCTTCTGAAACAGGATAATTAGTACTAGTCAGTATGAGTAAAAATAGTATAATTTAGCCAAAGTCAAAATGAAAGACTTAATTTTAAATAATTAAATTTAACCTTGTTTCCTTGTAAGACTTTTTCCCCTCTTAGAGTACTTCTTGCCACTCTAGATAACAGCCACAATGATCTGGTTTATGAGAGTACCATATTGCATTTATTCACTAGCCAACCATCATCAGGAGAATTTTATTTCCTTCACAAGAAAGTGTTTGCTCAAGTCAGAGTTACCATTCTCAATTCTATCCCAAACACCTTTCTGTTACTAAGTAAATTGTACTGCTACTATTAGCAAGCAGCCTCCAGTGATTTAATTGATTCATGCCCACTTAGGTTATGCCAAATTATTTCTGAACATCTTTTTCATAACATAGCCTGAAAATAAAGTAAGATTGAGCTTAGGGAAGCATGAGTTAGAACTTTCAGTGAAATTAAGAATTAAAAACAATTTAATTGGGAATAAAAGACTAGTGTCAAGAGGAGGTTTAAAGTGTCATCAGAGAAAACAAATTCAGTTACAGGATAAAACAGTAGCCAGAAAGACAGTGAAAATTGACTGTAGATGTTAGAGTTTATGGATGACAGGGCTTATCTCAGCCTGGGACTCAAGTCTGGAGCACGATGACACGTCACTAATATCCACAAATTATCTGAAGAAAAAACAAATACTATTGGTAGGTAATTGAAGAAATTTACTTCTGTGACACAACTAAAGATAAATTCATATCATTTTTCTAAGTGATTAGTCTGGAAAAAAAAATGTTACAGAATACTGTAACTATGTGTTGTAGGTGGATTTAAGTGCAGAGGAAAGAAAGGGACTATTTCAGGTGGCACAAGAGACCAGAAGCACCTGAAGACATAATAGCTGACATTGAGAAAATGATAATTTCATATATATTAGAGAATACTTTCTGATCCACTAGACTCTAATAAAGGAGAGTATTGAAATCCTGACTGGTTAAGAAATCTAGCAATTAGACTGGAAGAAGTAACAGAAATTAAGGTAAGAAAAACAGTACTTTACCTGCAAGAAAATTGATAAAAGCACCATCAGGTCATCTAATTTACTTTAATTTTTATGAAAATTAATGTTTGCTCTTTTCTCTTGGTTTAAGTTTTGCTCATCTAGTCATGACACTTAAATATCTGGACCCAAAACTCTCTCATTCAGGCAGCAGTACCTCAGAGCTATTCATACTAATTGGCCAAGGTCATTTAAATACATTTTGCATGAAGCACCTTAAACTCAGTGTGCCATTTTATGTATTTATCAAATTGCTAATCAATATGCTATACCACAGTTACTACTGGGCCTTGAGCTACACACAGAATGCTACATGAATTCAAATTGTGAAAGCTGCTGTTTGCATAAATGAAATTAAAATGAATGTAGTGATCATTATTCACAATACAAAAGAAATGAAGAAGTAGTCTAAATGCAGTACATGCTGCATTCTGTATTTTAAGCAAATCTTAACTGTGTTGTTTTTTGCTGTTGTTTTTTCTTTAACAAATCTTGTATTAAACTAGCTTCGATATCACTTTCTTTCTCCAGCGTATCACCTCCACTGTATTGGTAAAGTAATTTATTCCATCCTCTGTGGAGAGCCTGGATCTCATTTGCCAGCATATTTATCTTTCCTGCCACTGCACTGTCATTCATCTGCAATCTCCACAGAATACCAGACCTGTGCAGAATTTCAATTAGGATTGATTCAACTAAATCCAGGCCACAGAACTGAGGCTGACAGGGTGACCCCCTGAGAATTTAATATGCTGAGTTAACAAGTAAATAAATATATATAGGGAAGGGAAGGGAAGGGAAGGGAAGGGAAGGGAAGGGAAGGGAAGGGAAGGGAAGGGAAGGGAAGGGAAGGGAAGGGAAGGGAAGGGAAGGGAAGGGAAGGGAAGGGAAGGGAAGGGAAGGGAAGGGAAGGGAAGGGAAGGGAAGGGAAGGGAAGGGAAGGGAAGGGAAGGGAAGGGAAGGGAAGGGAAGGGAGAGAGAAGAGAGAGAGAGAGAGAGAGAGAGAGAGAGAGAGAGAGAGAAAGAAAGAAAGAAAGAAAGAAAGAAAGAAAGAAAGAAAGAAAGAAAGAAAGAAAGAAAGAAAGAAAGAAAGAAAGAAAGAAAGAAAGAAAGAAAGAAAGAAAGAAAGAAAGAAAGAAAGAAAGAAAGAAAGAAAGAAAGAAAGAAAGAAAGAAAGAAAGAAAGAAAGAAAGAAAGAAAGAAAGAAAGAAAGAAAGAAAGAAAGAAAGAAAGAAAGAAAGAAAGAAAGAAAGAAAGAGAAAATACAAAACAGGAAAACAGCAGAACTTTAACAGAATATTTCATTAAGTCCTCTATACACTCAATTTAATCTAGCTCACATTAGGTTTTTTTCAGACTGTATTGTGTGGGCAAACTGTTTTACAGTAGCTTTGATAACCACAGGAAAAAAATAACTTTTGAGGTCCAATTAACTTAAACAACTTGTAATGAACAGAAAAATGATTTCCACAGCTACCCTTAGCTTTCTATTCTGTATATGTATACATCCAAAAATCAACACAGTGTAAGTATACAGGTAAAATAGTTCTTTTCTTGGGTTCTTGATTTGACAGACTTACAGTGGTTTTCACCATAATTGACAGACTTCATCTGCTTGCCAGTTAAACGGCCTAAAAGAATTTCTTAAATAATTTGTGGTTACTATGACAGTTTTGTGGGTTTAAAGACTGTTCAACTACAGAACAGTAACCTGAGAGGTTCTTTTTATCTCTACTATGTAAGTACATAGTATTGAAGTCTCAGTTTCATATTAGCTACTGTAAAAAACATTTTATTTCTTCTTTAATTATACACCAGAAGTGGATGTAAGTAAATACTGCCTTTTACTCCAAAATATTACAATAGAAAATAGAAATAATAACAATCCCACATTTAATTATTTTTGTTGTCAACAAAGAACTCTCTTGAATATATTTCACCTAAAGATCATTTTTTTACCATTGGAAAATATACAGCTATAAATTCCCACATGAGACAAGATAAGAACATACATATGAAACCAAATATAAAATCAAACATAGGAATTAAAAAGAAAAAAAAAAAAAGATAGAGTGGGAAAAATATCAACACACACACATATTTAGTTAAATAAGTTAAATAAGACATGAGTCAGATGGAACTGGAAGAAAGAATTGAGACACTGATACTGGTATTTGTGCATACAGATACCACCACATCAATGAGTGTGGCATAAGCAAAGAACTGAACTGATGTTTGCTTTTATTTTTTCCTATTGTGTTAACATAAATAAAGCAGAAAATATTTCACATATGACAAATATTTTACAATTCTTTATGAGCCACACTTAGAAATTTATCAGTGTATCATTATAATGAAGGAGAGGTACAATGATCACGAATTAAAATTCAATATCTACACAAAGTGTCAAGAGTTCAGTCACTACAAGGTAAATTCTTTCTGAAATTTGGTCACAAGATCTACACTACCTTAAAAATGAAGCTGCATTTATACATAGTTTATAGTTAATACATAGTTTATTGCATTAATACGATAGATATGTGTCCTTAGTCTATAAGCACAGCGTGGGGTAGTATGGTTACACAAGAAATTTTGCTCCAGATATATTCTTCAATCATCACTTCTTCTCATGATTCTTCCAAGGTACCAGTTATAACTAACTGATTAGAATTTTTCTCCAGTACAACGTATGTTGTGCAACCAGCACAAAGTACATCTGTAAGTACATTTTTCTTAGTCCTTTTTCGTTCTTTGTTCTTTCTTTGGGGAACAGATGCAGTAATACAGGTGTATTACTACACTCCTTTTGGACTCCATTCAGATACAATAGATCTGTACAATTCAGATAATTGTACAGTATGAAAATTTAATAATAACAATCAAATACAATTGAAGAGGATGCAGGGTAATTTTACCTTCTTTCTTCCTTCATTTTTCTAGTTTTGATCTCTCTTCACTAGTGATAAACCAAACTTTTCATTTTGGGGCATTTATCTGACTAACAGTACTTTGTTCCCCACTTTATAATCTGAAATTAAGATCAGGTGGTCCTATTCAGCAGTTTAGTCCAGTTTGTAGATCTAGCTCTTATTTTTAACAAATGTCCCCTATCAAAAAGTCTCAGTATGATATTTTTATGTTATATTAATACTTATAATAATTATATCGTATCATGTATATTACAATTATAAAATATAAATTATCATAATTGTAATTATGATATTAAAAACCAAGGAAGAGGGAAGAGAGCATAAAAGGGAAGAGACTATTAGTGTCCATCTGGCGAAACAGTTTCCCCAGATAAGTTACTATGAGAAATAGAGAAAAGAAATTAATAAAATAAAATAAAATAAAATAAAATAAAATAAAATAAAATAAAATAAAATAAAATAAAAATAAGGAAATGGTGTATTAAAATGTCAAAATAATAATACAATTCGGGTAAGGTGTACCTTACCAAACTAGCCTCTGAATGCAAAATCATCTTCAATTGGCTTTATAAAATAATAATAAATTGCTATGTGGATGCAAATGAAGAAAAAGGAATAGATATTATGACACTGGGAAAACAGATCAACAGTAATGTCTCTTATTAGGAAAAGGATGTGATAACTGGTGAATACACACCTATAGAGGAACTCATGAAGATAGTTAGTCTTTGCTTATGTGATAGCTTAGTTTTAATACAAGGCTGTAAGAACACTTCTCTAGCTCCTGTGCTTGAAGTATTTACCTAAGTCTATAGATTCAGAGAATAATATGAGAGTATATAGTATGTAAGTATATGCTAAAATTTAAGTGCTTTTTAATTTCTCATAATGGTTAAATGTTTCCTGGTTCTAGACCTAAAACTGAATAACATAATTCCTGGAAAATTAGTAATGATAAGCCCTGAATAAACATTGGAGTGATCATTTATCAATATTTTATGGTATGTAATTGACAGTAATAATAACTACTTTCCCAGGCAACTTAGTATAAAGTATAAAATCTTCTGCATTTTAGACAGAATACACGTTGAACATATTTTCTGCATATCTAAATGACATCAGCAGGTAAATTTTGTTTATCAGACTATAGGTCTGATAGATTACTCTAGATATGCAAAGAAATCATTCTAAGCAGCATACTTAGAATAGATGGTAGATGCTTACTCATAGAATGGACTGCTGCAAACAGAAAGGACTGGTCAGACAAATGGAATAAACTGAATTCTGTCCTGTGTTGGAATACTAGCGATAGCTCGAACCATTAGCTCATAAGTAAATGGAAATATTGTTGAACCAAAAATATTGTGAGATATAAGACAAGATCTGTTCACTGTTTAAAAACATCAACCTGCAAACATTTTTCTTCTAAGAAAAGTAAAATATTATTCTTTTTTTTTCCCCCAGTGTCCTTTCTTTTTTAAGTACAGACTGCAATTTCATCTCAACTTTTATCACATCAAGCAGAGAAACACTTCACTCTGTTCCCTATATTTTATTCTAAATATATTCTGGAACTATTGATGGTGGAAATTTTGGCTGTTCATTGACTAGTTTGTTATCTTGTGACATAACACTATATATAAGAAAATTTCCTTTATTTATTTTGCCCCTCATGGTCATCTCAGAATCAACTTGACAGAAAGTCCCATCACTGAAATAACCCTAGCAAGTATCTTATAAGCCATTTAATTTTTTGTCTGAACCCTAGATTAGAACAAACCCACTCTTCAGATCCTACACCTACCTATCTTAAAAAATATCACCAGTTCTGAAATCTATATGGAACCACATGTGGTTCCAAAATTGCTTTAGATAGCTTTTAAACACTGTAAATGGACTCCAATGAGAGAAAGGTTTCACCTAATCTTTTACCTTCATTTTAGTTGCCTGCATTTTTTTAACCTACTGTTTTTGTATTAAACTTGTTATACCCTTTAAAATTACTAATTTAAGAATCAATCCCAATGACTTTTCTTACAAATACTTAATGAAGGAAAAGAACTGCATACATAGGTCTTCCCTGTGTTATTCACAATTTTCTCTCCTTTCTAGTAATGTATTTTGGTCTTTCGATTTATTTATACAAATTTTATTATTACTTTTTAGTGCTTGATATTACGTATATTGATTATACGCAATTATATACAATTATATTGACTTCAGTAGGCCCTGGATTAGGTTGTGGACACAGACAAGTATGAAACATGGGCAATGACTGAGGCTGTAAAGTTCCTAAGTATTTTGTCTACTAGAAATTCTGTTCAATCCTCACACAATTCTGCTTTTGTCCTTTAAGTAGATTTAAACAGAATAGTGATTCCAGCAAATGGGCTAGAACTATTCCATCAATCCACAATACATTGAATAATATAGTCACTGCAATATGATGCACCTGGAATATATGTGCAGCATAAAGACAATTGTCTCCTGTATGCAGCATATCTATGGCACTATAAAACAAAAGTAAGCACATTATTCTAGGATGTTCCCACTTATACTGTGTGGATAGCAGTCGGGGGAGAGGCCAGAATTGTTGCAATGAAAAACAATAAGAGACAACCATTAACTGGCATTAGGCTTTGTTATTTCTGCAGTTTACTGAATGGACTGGTAGGGATTTCTTTTCTTTGAAGATATATTCTACAAGGACAACACAACTGCAGAACTGTACGATGACATGATCCCATCAGTCATTTATTCTATACCCAGTACTGACTGTATCAGAGCTTCAAGATTCCTCAGTTTAGTAAGACTTCATTCCTTTCAGAGTGTACTCTAGGGTACAGATTAGCTATTCCAGTTGATCTGTGAAAACAAGATTTGCATGTTATCATTTTGCAACCCCTTGACAATATGACCTTCAATGGTGAAATTCAAAAATGTCCAAGATGTCAATTAGACTAGATTATTGGGGGCATATAATTTGTCAGGACTCCACTGCACTTGTCAATAAACCCACACATAAGGAAAATATGTCCTCTAATCTCAAATCCTTATATTTCTGTTTATAGTAATAGACAGGAGGAGATGCTCTCTGAATTATTAAAAAATAAAAATCTAAGTTCCTCATTAAATGAAAATTCATCACATGGCAAGCTACTCCCATGCATATATCCATAAACCACCAGATCAAGATAAATATTTTTATAGGCTATACACTTTTTTTTTTTAATTGAAGACTGGTATATACTGTGAGTTAGTAAAGTAATAATTAAAAAATAATAATTAATAGACCCTCAAGAGTCTAGTTAACTCCATATTCAGCTTTCTATTCTAATCATGTCTCACTTGGCTGTTAAACTAAAGTATAGATCTTTTGAGCAAAGTAAGCAAAGTATCCATAGTTTAAATTTAAATCTTCTTTGAAACAAATATATACTTACAGGTCTTGTTTTCAGCCACATTACTGTAATTTAAGTTCATGTGAATTTACAGCACACAACTACTCCACAATGATTTCCCATGTTGATATCAGGAATACAAAATAATTATATAATATGAACAAATTGAACTTAATCCTTCCTTTGGTAAAACAGTAGGTATTGTCTTTAATGGAAAGACGATGGACAAAAGAAAAATCTAGATAAATGTATTTGCACAGTATTACATGGACTTCTAAAAAGTGAATTGAGTAATATGTGTTCATTAATAATGTATTTGAAGATTCACTGGAAAAAAATGATCTTATATATTATTCACAAATCTTATTCAAACATGCCCAAAAAAAAAGCACCTGTACAAAATCGATGACTTCAATATCTAGTGTGGTCTGCAGAACCATATTCATATCTCTGTGAATCCTTACTGTTTCTGTTCCAACAGCTCTTTAGGAAATGACTCTTGATGGCTTCTAATTAGTGGTACTCCATTGTAAGACTTAAATCTGTGTGGGAAAAAAAAAAAAAAAAAAAAAAAAAAGAGTTTTGTCCTTTGTCTTTCAATGTGTTATACTCAGAAAAATTATTTTATGCTTAATACATTCCAGACAGTTCAATTTATCTCTCATTTGGTTATTGAAAGAATTTTTATTTTTTCCATAGCAACAATACCAAAGCAGATCAAATTCCTTAAATGATTAGTAATAGTGCTCACCTACCACTAACAAGAAAACTTGATTTCAAATACTTTACACTTTTAACAGAGCAAAAATGCAAAATGCAGATTGCAGACAAATATTTTTGTGTTCATTATTCCCACCTCATTTAATGTGAATGGAACTCATACATTTAAACATGTTGATGTCTCCTTAATCACTTATCCCTAGGCAAAGGTAGCTAGGACTTACAAAGTGTCAAGTATATCCCTTCTAAGCATATATTTTCATGTCTTATGTCAGCTCTAGGTAATGAGTGACCTTGTTATAGCAATGTGTACATGGACAGATTTTCACTCTGAGGACTGCAGACAATATTCTTCTTATCATTCTGACTTCAAAACCACAGGTAGATTTTTGAGGATGAAGTGTAGAGAGAGACTATGTATAACTTGTCCATAACATGTTCAGGTAAAGATGCAAGTTTAAAAGATGCAACTTTCACAAGTTTAAATTAAAGTTGTGGTCCCATTCAAAGACTGTAAGGACAGCTGAAGCCAGCTCCATTTCTAACCAAAAATAATATCTATTGGAAAATATCAAACTTTGTCAAATATGAACCAAAAAGTGTCATTTATACATATATTTATTATCCAGAGAATGACATACTGTTTGTACACAAGACAGGGCCTACATTCAGAGTGTTATTCTAACCTCTGTCCTTGAAAAACTACACAGATGCCAGTCTTCCTAAAGAGAAATAATGCTTTTATATTACTTGGGATTACTCACATGCGCTGAATTATTTTTAGGCAGAATATTTTAGTCTAGGTAAATCACAAGCAGATGGCAGACATAAATGTGTGAATAAGCTATCACTAATGTTCAGCACAGGCCTGATCCAGATCTTTTGAAACCCATGGAAGTCAGCTGCAGCTGAAATAAACCATTGTACTTTTGGATTTCCATGTGGTGAAGAATATTTTAATTCTTTTCCTCACTCCCATTTCAAGAAAGTCTCACAGTAAAGTGCTAAAAGTGGAAAATAACAAGAAATTAAAGTACATGAAAATCAATTTTTGAATGATAGCTTTATCAGAGACAAGGAAAAATATAACCAGCATAATTAATCATCTTATCTTTAAAGACTTTTAATTAATAGTTGTGTATATTCTTTCTCGATATAGGAAGAAAATATTAACAAGGCTCACAACATTCATGTAGGACCTATACAGATGAATTTCACAAATTTCCAAGGAGTCACTCGTTCATATCCCCAACAATCTAAGATGGTTATGATGTTCCAAGTATTTGTGGAAGAAAATACTTAATGAGTAATTTCTGAGAAGCCACAGATGTCAAAAAGCATATTGCAGAAGGCTCAACGTTTGATATGAAATATTTAGGTTTTTTATTATTATTATATTCTTTGGTTGGATAGCTTCCACATGAATGAAATACATACTAAATTATTTACAGATAATTACATCACTGTATTGTTGCTAAAATATTAAGACGCCATTGTCCCACAGGATAAATTGTGACAGACATTGGCACATCAGCTAATGAATAGCTGTGGGGTAATGGGAAAAAAAAGAGCTACCACAAGTATCTGGAATAAGGAAACAGAATATCTGTAAATAATCCACTCTCAAAGAAAAATATCACTTTTCTTCTCCCCCTCCTTCCTACTAATTACATATAGAAAAAATGCTCAACATTTAGTAGATATTGCTTGAAGGCATTTTTTTCTGGAAATAGTCTCAAGGCCTCCTCCACTCCCTTTCCTTATAGGAAAGTATGACCTAGAAATACTGAATAATAACCTTGAACCAAAAATATTTTCAAATACTCACAAGAGTGGGCAGCCATTTTGGAGAAAAGATATATCACTAGAACAGAGGAATGCAGTTCTCATATCATTTTTGTAATTATGGAGGAATGTTTTTTCACATCACATTGTGAAACACTGAGAGGAATATTCCCAGGAAATATAGACAGATCATCACAGAATCAAAAAGCAAGTCTACATTTTAAACAAATATTTAAACATTAAATCTTCTATAATTTGCCAAATCTCACCTTCCATTTCAATTAATAGAAATAAAATTATCTTGAATATTTATGCTGAAAAAAAAGTACTTGAAAATTGTTTAAAAGTAAAAATTAGCAAGATTCTCAAATATTATTATATTTTCAAGAAATAGAAGAAAAAAATCCTTAAGCCTAGCAGTATGGGATTGAATATAGTCCAAAGGTATCTTGTAAAATAAGGTACACACTTTCATAGGACACACCTGTGGTTCTTGAAAGGGTGAAATGTATATCATTTGTAAGAAAACACTCTTCGTAACCTCAGGCTGTGATTTGGACAAACCATGTATTTTGTTGTTAATTAAAGGATTTGTATGGCCTCAACCTATCTATCTAATCTATAGATAGATTAGATCTATAGATCTAATTAGATCTATAATATATAGACATTAGATCTATAGATCTAATAATTAGATCTATAATTAGATCTATAGATCTATTAGATCTATTAGATCTATAGATAGGAATCTATCTTTAAGACACCAGACTGTGCCATGTATCTTACGTAATGGTCACCAGAATGTTTATAGCCCTAGTGCATTACAGTTCTTCATTTTTGCCTTTCTTGGCTGCATTAGGTAAAGTATTGAAAGCAGGTCAGGAGGGGTAATCCTTCCACTATACTCAGCATTGTTGAGGCCACACCTGGAGTGCTGTGTCCTGTTCTGTGCCCCTCAGTACAAGAGAGGCACAGACATGTTGGACCACAAAGATGATTAAGGAACTGGAGCACTTCTCCCATTAGGAAAGTCTGAGAGAGATGGAACTTTTCAGAGAAGACTCAGGGAGTATCTCGTCATAAATACCTGAAAGGAGGAAACAATGAAGATGAAGTCAGACTCTTTTCAGTGCCTAGGACCTAGGACCTAGTGCCAGGAAAAGAGGTAATGGACACCAACCGGAACACAAGTTCATCTAAACATCAGCATAGTCTTCCTTACTGTTCAGGTGATAGAACATTGGCACAAGTTGCCCAGAGAGATTGTGCTGTCTCCCTCCTTGGAGGTCTGGACATAGTTCTGGATAATCTTATCTAGGTATCTGTACTGGAGTGGAGGGGTGGACCAGATGACCTTCAGAGGCATTCAACCATTCTGTGTCCTGGTTTCAGTGGTTAAACCACAACATTCTGACTGCATGATTTCTGGGAAGAAAAAAAAAAAAAAAAGTTTATAAAGACATCATCTGTTCAGCAGACAGATTAAGCCTGGTCTCAACAAACAGAAAATAAAATAAAATTAAATAAATAAAATAAAATAAAATAAAATAAAATAAAATAAAATAAAATAAAATAAAATAAAATAGTACACAAACCCGTTCTTTAAAGTACATGCTTATGTTCTTTTCTGAACAGAAATTAAGGGCTTACATGATTTAATTTTCTGGTTTGGGGATATAACTAATCTTTAACATATATATACACGTATATATATATATATTCCAAATTATAAATGTAAAAAGAAGCCTATAATTCCCTCTGGGTATCAAAGTAAATTAGTTACATTAACACCCACTTATTCCTTTGAAAACATGCCTCTTACTAAGGGATAATGAGTTATACTAATGTGAACAGTGTTAATTACTGTTCTTAGTAGACTCATAAGTTTGGGATAAACTGTATCACAACATAAAGTTAATACAAGTCACCATGGAAAACCAAAGAGAAAAAGTAAACAGGCAAAATATAGTAAAAATTCATACAATTTTCAAAATGATTCAAATGTTGCAAAGTGTTTCTTACAGGAGTAAATTTGAAGAGAGATATTGGTGCTTTTGCACACACACACACACACACGCATTCAAAGGCAAGCAATATCTCCTTATATTTGTTTCTGTACATGAAAAGGTACTTTGACCTGGGTTTCATGATGTTTTATTTAGTTTTGGGGCACAACCTGATGTGATAAAATAAAATGTGATATGTCTGTCAATTTTACTACATCAATGGGAATGAATAAATATTCATGTAACTTGAATCTTTTTCTGTTATCTGTTCCTTCTGAATACTCAGTTGTTGGCATGTCCCTTCATGAGCAACACAAAAGAACAGTTGATGCCTCATGGAGCACTGGGAAAAAATAAAAAATAAGAGTTTGGAAACAATTCTGCTCAAATTCAAAACGTAAGAATTTTTGGCCCTTGTCTGAGCTTGAAAGAATGACAACATAACTGTCTCCTCAGCTGACAGTTGTGGTGCATCTCAGTGTTTTCTGACTTCAACTGAGCATAAAGCAGCAAGAATAGATTAGTTTGGAAGACAAAAAAGATTCTTGCCTGAGGAAAAAAAAAAATGTTACAGAAACAGATATGCAACTAGAATAGTTTCTAATTACAGAGCCAGATTCACTGCCAGCTTTTACAAGAGAGTTTGCCCAATAGTTGACAAGTAACTTCCTGGCAGCCTTTACCATAGCATTCTTAACACTGGGTAAAAAATGAATGATCCTCTACTTTGATTAAAACTCCCAGAAAGGACAGAAGTTCAAGTGTCTTCTAGGCTCTTAAATTGACACTTCCCAAGCTTTGTCTCTGCTGTCAAAAAAGTGAGATTACACTATAATACATACATTAGCTACCTTGCTGTGAGTCCTCAGGGAGGCCAAACACTGCAGTTTTAAATGAGATAAACCAGCAGTGAGAAGAAGTGTTGACATCAGCTATATCACAAAGAAGATTGCAGACATGTGACCTTCACTGTGAATTCACGGTGAGATGACAATGGCCAGTTACCTTGTCACATCTCTACCAATTCCAACCCTGTGCAACTGATGACACAGCACAGGTCACAGTCTGAGACAGGATGAGTTTTAGTCAAGACTATCTGAGCCCTGGCAGACAGGGACTAAGGCTCATAAGAAGGAAGAAGCCAGGCTGTAGAGAGTAGCAAAGCAATAAACTAATGTGAGGGGAGAATTATGACCAGGCCTTGCTTTCTCTCCCTCCTCTTTTCTGAGTCTGCCATTAGCTCCTTGAAATATAGTTGATCCTACTGGTTGAGCACAGTCTAGTCTTTATATCACTTTTATGAGTAAGGTATAAAGATACATACATAGTTTTCTTCCTGCTGTTTGTTTTCAGAATTCTAGCTAGCTCAAGCAATCTTTTAGAAGGAACATTTCTGAGATACGTTGAGAACTGGAAATTGATATCCTGTCTGAAATTCTATTTGTACTTTTGAAGAATCTCCCTTCAGAATTGAGGAGATGGAGCAGGATTGTGTTACATTTTCACTGTTTTGAAAATGTGACTCAACATGTATATGCTGACATCTGTATATGCAACATGTATATGCTGACATCAGATGTAGATGACATCTTCTATGTCATCTTCTAACCTGGCAGCTTAGTAAAATTGTAAAAGTATTAAACACAGTCAACTCGTAAATTTCATTACCACAAATGTAGAGGAATATACCCTGATTTAATAAAAGGGAAACAGAGGAGTGAATGCACAGGTAGGAGCATAATCAGGACTTGCTTCAAGTATGTACTGAATTCCAGCCTGAGATTTACTTGTCAGCATCACCACTAAAAGGGATAATTAGTGAAGCCTGTACTTAAGAGATAAAGGACACTGTTGAATTTTGTTAATTTTTTTGGAATAAGAAGCAATAGTAGAGTAATGAACTTGAAGTTTCTGCTAACTTTAAATTCTTTCCAGCTATTTCTCTTTTTGTATGGCCATTAAGTTCTTGCATTTAGAGGTGCTCCTCATCCCACAGGCAGTTTGGGAGCATCCTGCAGCTTTGGAAGGGTCTCCTGCTTTCCGAGTTGTTCTCCAGGAGATTGCTGTAAGTCAGGGATTGCTCCTTCCAGCCTCCTCGCTGGCAGGGCAGTGTGAGAAGCTGAAAAGTCCTTGACTCAGTGTAAGCACTGCTCTGCAACAACTAAAACAAGTAGGAGATACTTCTTCTCAGAAAGAGCTGTCAGGCATTGGAAGGGGTTGCCCAGGGAGGTGGTGGGATCACCGCCCCTGGGGGTGTTCAAGGAGAGGTTGGACGTGGTGCTTAGGGACATGGTTTAGTGGGTGACACTGATAGCAGGGGGATGGTTGGACCAGATGATCTTGGAGGTCTTTTCCAACCTTGATGATTCTGTGTGTGTATAAGAACAATTGCTTAGAAATACTAAAGACCAGGAAGAAAAAGAACCAAAGATGACAGAATAGAGTGGTCACTCATTATCTATGTAATCATGAAGTCTGTTTCCATTTTGTAAGTTCAGGATAATTTCTCATACAAATAATATAATAAATCCTCCATTTTGATTTCATTGCAATCAGTAAGGACCATATTCACTTCAAGTAAGTGAAGAGATTGTCAAATCACATTTGTTTTGATCAGATGGTATTTTAGAAGATTTTTTGATACTGACCATTCTTTTGCAGTTAATAGTCTTTCAAATTCATACATCGCAGCTTTTGTACTTGATGAACTCTCATTTAATGTTCGCTAAAACAGATAAATCAAATCTGCCACATTGGCCCACAGTGTCAGCCCATCCTTGTGCTACACACACATTTCACACATTTTGTCTCAATTTTATACCGTGGTTGATCATGGGAGTGTTTATGGTCTAAACTCAGTAAAACAGGCTGTACAAGAACAGTTTTTAGGACAGAAATATGAGCATGAGCAGAGGACACAAATAGAGCACCCAAAACTCTTTTGTTCAGTACTGATCAAGCTGAAGGACCATCATCTGGATTTAAACATAACTGGAGAACCTCAAGGACACTTTTGAAGCAAAGAATTAGTTCATTTCAAAGAAGCATAAAACAGTATGAAAATTTTTAACAGTAAAAAGAGAACTTTGAGGAGAAACAACAGCACTGTTCACAGCCACCCCTCAGTGCCAAGATGAGCACTGTCCCCACGGGACACTGGCAGCAGCTGGCACCCAGCTAGGCATGACATGTGAGGATCCTCAACCAGGTGTGCCTGCACAACCTACAGGGCATTGTCTGGGAACAGAGAACAGGAGCACACTCATCTCTGAGAGCAGGGGTGTTGAAAGGAAGGTAAGGTGCCCAGCCTTGAGAGCGGGCCTGCTAGTAGCCCACACCACCAATGATGGAGATAAGTGACAGGGAGGGTGATATAATGGCATTAGATGGTTGTTTAGAAGGTTTATAAGATTGCTTAGAAATTCTTAATGTTTATTAATGCTTTGTAAGTACATTGCATTTTGATTTGTCTGTTGTACTGCTGATATTGAACCTGAATATACAGTTCATTACCTGCTTGTTAATTACATGTCATTGATAAATCAATGGACCATTTTGATCAATATTAGTTTTAAACTGTGTGAGCTGAGCATTTTTCCTGCAACAGTTGATTGATTCCTGTCTGTTCCAAACAAGCAAGGCAATGCAGGTGGTAACTCGTACTAAACAGAATACTTATATTTAAAATTTGATATTTAATATCCATTAATTATGAAAACCATATGATTATTTTTTTTTTTTTTTACAAAAACACTAAGCAGAGTAGCTTTATCATCATTGCTAAAGAACAAAGTACAAGGAACTAATTAGGTTAGCACTTTTCTCAGAAGATGTGAAAGATATAAATCCCATTCATAATCCCACATCAAATCCTAATCAGTGAACTATTCTGAAAGGCCCTCTAGTTATTATCATAAATAAAATATTATTTATTTAAATTTATTTGAAATACAATAATGTATTTACAATACTATCACATTATCAGTGAGACATGCTGCAAGTGAAAGATGTTTCTGCTTTGGGCTTTTTGCACCAACCAGTGTTCAAATCAACACTTTATGTTATGATGACTGTTATGATGACTTCCTCAGCCTTCTGAAAGATGAGGTTACCTTTTACTCCTTGCACATCCTCCTTACACAAGACACCACGATGATGTAAACTGTGCATGAATATACTGCGCATATTTTGGAATCATACTGTGCAGAAAACTGATTTTTTAATTAGCCAGACAGGTAAAACTCAATAATTCATTATGTGGTTAGATTAGACACTTGTTTTTCCTTTTCCAATGAAAAAAGTTTATTTTTTATCATTGTTAAATGTAAATAAAGAACTCAGATTCATAGAACCATAGATGAAAGCCAGGTTTTCTTTTTCTCAGTTTTCATACTTCAGAATGTTCTGTAAAATATAAATATTAAGTTAGAGTTGTATTATAATCTCTTACCTCTCTAATTTAGAGAAAATAAATCAGATACATGTTGATCAGTTCTCCACTCCAAGAATTTTGAACTCTTGCTGGTTATGTTTCTTCATCTGTAGGAAAACAGATCACTAGGAAAAAAGATGTTAATTGATGTTACACAAACTGATGCATTGAAAGAATAGCTGCAAAACCTTATACGGATAGCTGCATTACTTTATACGGTTTGCAGATCCTCCATTGTGTTATTTGTATAGAACTTTCTTCATTTCTGTTGTAGATACTTTGAATAGCTGGTATCTCACTTGAAAGTATTGATGCAGTAATATTGCACTGTGATGATTATTTTTTTTCTCCAAACTTACATCTAAAGGGTTTCTTTGTAAATTGAAGTAAGAGGACAATCGTAATGCTTCAGAAAGTTTGTCATACCCTCTTAAATTTTATCAGAACTGAAAGCTAAGTAAATCATGAACCTTAATTTCAAAGGCAATGGATTTAGAACTACAATCTATGTTTCAGACCCTCTGCTTTGCTGAGATCTTGCACTGTTTCTTTCAAAATCACCTGTACAAGAAGAAAAATAAAATTAATGAAGGCTGTTAAGTGCATGAGGTATCAACATCTTTTTATAAATCCAAATTTAGCAGAAAAACTAAATGAAATGAAAAATGAACACACTGGAATGCTTAAGAAAATTCTCTCTCTATGCATCTGTAGTTATAGAAAGAAAGAAAGAGAAAGAAAGAAAGAAAGAAAGAAAGAAAGAAAGAAAGAAAGAAAGAAAGAAAGAAAGAAAGAAGAAAGAAAGAAAGAAAGAAAGAAAGAAAGAAAGAAAGAAAGAAAGAAAGAAAGAAAGAAAGAAAGAAAGAAAGAAAGAAAGAAAGAAAGAAAGAAAGAAAGAAAGAAAGAAAGAAAGAAAGAAAGAAAGAAGGAAGAAAGAAGGAAAGAAGGAAAGAAAGAAGGAAAGAAAGAAGGAAAGAAAGAAGGAAAGAAGGAAAGAAAGAAGGAAGGAAGGAAGGAAGGAAGGAAGGAAGGAAGGAAGGAAGGAAGGAAGGAAGGAAGGAAGGAAGGAAGGAAGGAAGGAAGGAAGGAAGGAAGGAAGGAAGGAAGGAAAGAAAGAAAGAAAGAAAGAAAGAAAGAAAGAAAGAAAGAAAGAAAGAAAGAAAGAAAGAAAGAAAGAAAGAAAGAAAGAAAGAAAGAAAGAAAGAAAGAAAGAAAGAAAGAAAGAAAGAAAGAAGGAAAGAAAGAAGGAAAGAAGGAAAGAAAGAAGGAAAGAAAGAAGGAAAGAAAGAAGGAAAGAAGGAAAGAAAGAAGGAAAGAAAGAAGGAAGGAAGGAAGGAAGGAAGGAAGGAAGGAAGGAAGGAAGGAAGGAAGGAAGGAAGGAAGGAAGGAAGGAAGGAAGGAAGGAAGGAAGGAAATAGATGTTTAAGAGTCCTTCCTGACTTAAAAAGAAAAAAAAAAACAAACAAAAAAAAAAAAGTAGAAAGATGCACAAATATCTCATGCCAGATCAGTGAGCCCTTCTATATCAAGGATAAACAAGATTCACCATTAACAGCACAAGCAACAGCAGATTTTCCACTTGTCAAAACTTTGAAAACAACTATTTTTCCTAAATTTCCTAAAATAAATTTATGATTCTTTGTTTTAAAAATTTGTTTAGCTTTTTCAAAATAAAATGTTCTTTACTTCTCTTTTCAAAATTTTCTAAAAACTTGTGTCAATATCAAAATAAAATCATTATCTGAACAAAACTGATTTTTTTCATTATTAAAATATTTAAACTTATAATTTTGCTTTCCTAGATAATCTTCTATTTCCTGTGCAGATAGCTGGCTCTTACTTGAATAATTTCATAGAAATGAATTATTCTACCTAAATTTAGTAGTGGAGTAACAGCATGGATTCTCTGATTTGGACTACTTCAGATAAATAATTGCTTCTGTCAAATAAAGCACTCCGTTTTTCCCTACTGCTTTAAAATCTGTGAATTTGTGTGCATATGTGTGTTGACTCTGACCATGACACAGAACATTTGATTGAAACAACAGGCCATGGATTTCTTTAAATATGAAAAGCAGGTGTTCTTTGCCAGAATACAAAGAAGTTCTTTTTATAATACTCTCAAAGGCTCATGAAACATGAGGATGCCACATCTTGTGGTATTGTAAACAACAACTTTTTTCCCTCCAGATTAATAAAAAGTAACAAATTTAAGACCTTGTCAGCTTGATAACCCCACTGTTTTGTGTTTCTGCGCATATTCACTCAGATGTATGTGGTAAGACAGATGCTTTTTTACAGTTTGGTTACCATCCCAGTGACCTTAGGATTGGCTTATGCAGGTTTAATCTAAGCTTTATTAATTGCTGTTTGGAAGAGGCAGGGATGTAAATAAAAGAGTAATTGTTGTTTTAACACCAAAAGATAAATCACTTGCTATTCACAAAAGTTAGAAGGATAATAGAGAAAACTTAATTTACCAAGACTTCTACATGTCTCTATATTTGCTCACACCACCACTAACTCCAAAAGAAGCTAAAGAATTTAAATATAACTATAAAAGAGTGCACTAGCATTAATTGAATTTGGAAATTAGGCTTATAAGTGCATGTTTAGAAGAACTAGACAGAAAGAAACTTAAAGATAGCAATGCTGGTACACAGTCATCACACCTCCTCAGCAAAAGGATAAAATAATCTATTTTTGTGGGATTACAGCCCAAAAGTGCTTTTCATTAGCACTTTGCATTTCTTTAATGCAGGTCCTAATGAATTTAACTTCTCATGTCTTTCATTAAACTCAATGTCACGGACAAAAAGTGTAGTACAATTTATATGTCAAATGAAGAACCTAAATTATTAAAATCTAAAAAAAAAACTGTAAAGGTGTACCAAAATGTAACAGATGTTACTACTACTCCAATTGTAGAGATAATAATACAGTCTCAATACAAAAAAATGTAACTAATGGTACCACAGTTAAAAGTTGCTAGACATCAAAATCTCTCATTATTTCCCCTCTTTTGTGTGTGTTATTCTCATCCATCCACTGATCAACAGATTATGTTAAGGGAAGAAGCTTGGAAAGTTGGCAGAACCATGGGGTCTCCAGCAGGAGGGTGATATTAATGACAGAGACATGAGATGTTGCTACCAACAGCTTTCCCTTCCTCCTCATTCTTGTGTCCACTTTGGCACATACTTCTAGAGTTTTTTAATGCATTTTTGCATTTTAGACCTTGTTCTTTTTCTTAACATCATGTTACAGCCAACTTTTCAATCTGGTGCATTGTAAATGTTAGATAAGTATTCTACTTTTTTGTTACTCAGAAATGGTTTTGTCCAGCTTCTAAGTTGGTATTACTTTCAGTAACTGACCTCTGATGCATATTCATAGAGCCTCTGTTATCGCCCTATGCCTACAGCTACAAAGCCCCTGCTCTCAACCCTAGCCTGTAGCATCATAGTTATGCTAGAGAAATAATTCACTCTTACAGAGCATAATTAGTTGTTACGACTACTAGCATTAACGATTGGATTTACTCCACATATTTAAAGAAAACTAAGTAGAACTAAAACAAACTAGATGACATCCGCTTTGTTATTAAGCCATTTTTGTTACAACTAAGAAAGTTAAAACAAATTCCAGTCAAGCCAAAATAGTCCAGGAAAAGCAAGCATGACAGCTGCAGGCCTGCAGAAAGTAGATTTGTTACGAGAATTCAAGGGCATCTTTTTGTGCATCCTCTATACCTGAATGTCTGAATTTGGTATCTAGATCAACAAACCTCAGTCCTCTTTTTCCTGGGTTCAGGTGCAGACACAATATATATTGTGAGCATTCCACAGAATAGGCCAGAAAAAATGCTCCTCTTAATACTCTGCTGTGGAGCACTGTCTCCTGGGAAGCAGCAGAAAGGCACTGCTTTAAATATTTATGAAGTGAACTTGTAAGAATATTTGGAAAGTGCATGTAATCAATTCAGTCTTGCTTAGGTAAAGATCTGGGCAGAATGTCCTGCAACTAACAGGGCTTTTCCATTACTAACAACATTTTCAAGTGATGACAAGAGAAACTTGCAAAATCAGAAATTCAATAACCTCCTCCATATGTCTGAGCAGAAAAGAACTAGAACCAGAAGGAAATTAAAATTCATAGTGTTTCCTATCTTTACTTCAATATTTGCAACCAGGAAAAAAAAGCATTACAAAACAGGGTACAAAACTTTTCCTACAGACTGTTCTTGACATCTACAAAGTTTACATGAAACTGTGCAGGATGAGCCAAAAGACTGCAGATCGGTAAGTCTGAGGCAGATGCTACCTTAAATATGGCAGCCATATTGAGCCTTTTTGCAGAAATCTCTACATGCAGAGGGTTCATTAAGGGCAAATCATGGAATGAATATGGGTCTATAAGAAAAAAAACATGTAGCAAGCTTTGTGGAGAATGCTGGGGCTATCAGTGAGGATGACGTATGTAATGCTAGACAGATAAGGTACAAATCATGAAAGGATAATTGATTTCTTGATAGCACAAAAACACTTAGCTGTAGCCTTTTTAATACAGTGCCAAATGAAGAATGAATTAGAGTTAGTAAGAACAGGAACTTATCCCTTTTCTCTTAAAAAAAAAAAAAAACTTCTCTTTTTTTCTCTTCAAAACAATGAGGTTGTTTATTAAAAAATAGTGGAAAATAAACATTACTGACACGATCAAAAACCTTTATTTGATCTAAGCATCAAGCAAATATTATAATTAAACAATTCTCAAGCTGCTAATAATATCTCATTAAAACAATGCTCTAAAAGTTGAGTCTGCTAGGGATTAAGATGCAGTTGGATTATGTTTAATCACATTTTTTCTGTCTGTTTGACAATGCTTTATAAAAGATTTTGTAGCATTCATGAAGCAGGAAAACAAGTTTCTGTACTTGACATTAAACAGATGTCATTGTTTTGTAACAGCACAAGAAGTTCAAGGTAAATCTTTCACTGTGAACACTTCCTTGATAACGCTGATTAATAAAATAAAATAAAATAAAATAAAATAAAATAAAATAAAATAAAATATAAAATAAAATAAAATAAAATAAAATAAAATAAAATAAAATAAAATAAAATAAAATAAAATAAAATAAAATAAAATAAAATAAAATAAAATAAAATAAAATAAAATAAATAAATTCTATCTAAGAAGTTTAGGCAATATTTTTAAAACATTCAATATTATCAGAATTTTTCATTTTTGCTTAGCTGTCTTGGAAGCAATCAATTCTCCGAATTTCCTTAACTGAGATTTCTGGAAAATAAGTTTAAACTAAAATGAAGCAAAACTATTTCCTTTGCAAAAAAAAATCAGTAAAGCAAAGCACATGCATTTCCATAGGGGTTTCACTTTGGTTCTTCTCACATTCTGTCATTCTGAATTTCTGGGGCTCACTTCTGATCTACAGTATTCAGCTATGTTGGTATAAATGTGTCCTGACTTATTACCAATCTAACAGAACTGTACCAGTTCAAAGTGTACAGCTCAAAGTGAGCCTCAGATAAAGACCCAATTGATGTAAAATATTGGTTATTCATGAGAAAACTGACTGTTTTAAAATAGTTTAAGCTTGGTATGTATTTTTATTCTAAACAGAAATTCCCCCAAAAAGCCAGTCTTTTCCAACTGATTCACAAGGGAATTACAGAGCACACAAGTTTTAATATAAGAGGCCCTTCCTTCCTTCTTTTTTCTTTCTCTTTTCTTTGGTAAGTACTTACAGGAGGCAATAGGAGTTAAAGTTCCTTCACACATCTCATATATCACAGGTGAACTAAAAAGAGAACAGTTCTATTACACAAGCTGAAGAAAGCATTCAATGTCTGTCACCTTTGATATAAGACATCACAGAAGTCCTTCAAAAATCAGTATATTCTCAGACAGACAATTGGCTGAAACAGTACTTAAAATCAGAAAGAAATGCTTTATTTCACAGTAGAGGGGACATAAATTCTAACGGCTTGAACTTTTAACTACTTCCTTTTAATAACCTTCAGTCATTTTTTTGAATGAGCTGAGAAAAAAAAATGCCAGCCTCAGCACTTAAATTAAAGCTGTGGTTTAAGAACTGTTTTCCTTCAACCCTGAAATACAGTCTACCTAATTATTGTCATCACTGTGCTTTTTCCTTTAAAAGGAAATAATGACCCTTCCTGTAGCTGACACTGAAAGAGCTTGCCTGCCCACAGTGGCAGCTTTGCAGAGTCTACCATTCAAAGAAGCACGAGTTAGAATTCCCTGGGGAAGAGGGGGCGGGGGGGTGGGGGGGGGTTGCAGAGTGCAAAATTAACCACGAAAAGCATGTATCTGCCCCAAGTCTTGACTATGCTGTATTCAAACTGTGGTGTGGGATACCCAACAACAGGTGATGGAAGCTAACCTTGGCCCCAACAGTAGCTGATTTATAATAGGGGTGATGCCCTCAATCTCTGAGGAATGGATTTGTGTGGCATCACTCACAAGCACTCTTTAGGAACAAGTGTGCAGTACTACTCTGGTCCTAAAGAACACTAAAAACTCCTGCAAAGGTAAGATGAGCTTGAACAATCCAGTTAAATGGATGTAACAATAGGAAGCAGGATTAAATATGGGAGGGTGCCAGTTTGATGAAGGCTTCAGGAAATGGTCTGCCCTTCTTCAGAGCTGACTGATGCTGGGGAAATCCATGAAATGCTCCATGCTTTGATTAGAAACTTGTCCAGATATACCTTCCAAATTCCACCACCACCACTCCCAAATTATTAACATTATTAATATATAATATATATAACAATATAATAACATTACTGTCGGGGGGAAAAAAAAAAAAAAGAAAAAAAAGAAAGGAAACTGCAATACTTGCAAATGTGCTTTCTGTTCTCTTCTGTTCTCTGTTTCATTTCTTATAATGTTGTCTATGCTCTGCTGGAGGCTTTTTCTAACCCAATATCACAGCGGAAAAAAACATATGGATATTAATTTGGCTCCAGCAGTTCTCATATCTTTTTTCTTCCAAAACAGAGAAGTTTTAATCAAACCATTAGAGAAAAAGATCTTTATGTGCTGGACCCATAGCCCTGAATGTTCATCTTTTTAGGTGACTACTTTTCACATTATGGTGAGATCTTAGCCATTAGAGGATCTGCAGAAAATAAATACAAAAATCTAATGGTAAGAATACTCACAGACTTAGTAAAATTTTATGAAATAGTTATCCAGACATAAATCCAAAAATTTTAAAGGGGAAACTGATTCCAGTAATTTTATTTATTCCACAAAGTACTTGTGGATTTGAATTTTTCAAAAAAAATTGGACAAACAGGTAATAATGTCATGACACAGCACTTTGGAAGTGTCCCTTAAAATATTCTTACCCACATTTTTTGTTGTTTTTACAACAGATTGGTATTTTTGTTCACACCCTGACCCATAAATATCTGTGCAGTCACAAACAGAGAAGTGATATTCCACAGTGTGGGGACAGGAATGAGCTGCAGGATGTGGCAGAACATAACCTTAAGCAAACACAAGTGCTGAAGGTTTTGTATTACAAAATCTCCCCACCCCAAAAAAGCCATGAACCTAGGAAACAGTTTAAAATACAGAATTCCTCTGTATTTAAAATACAGAATACATCCTTCAGCTGATGCAAATCACTGTAGCCTGAGACTACCCAAGGATTTCAAATTATTTTGCCCCAGATTTTAAGCTGATAGAGCTTATTCCAATATACAAATTGAAAGAGCTTATATTGAGTTTATTCTGATAGAGCTGAATTGTGACAAAGGTTGAGAAAACACCACTGGACTAAGATCTCAACCATTTCTCATCACAGAATCACAGAATGGTTGAGTTTGGAAAGGGCCTCTGGAGTTCATCTGATCCAACCCCCTTGCTCAAGCAGAAACATCTAAAGTAAGTTGCACAGGACCATGTCCAGATGGCTTTTGAAAATCTCCAGGCACAGAGACTCCAAAACCTCTCTCAGCAACCTGTTCCAATACTCCCTTACCCACACAATAAAGTGCTTCCTGATGTTTAGACAGAAGACTGATCCAGTCAACTTACAGTGCGTGATCAAAAATTGAACATATAGAAACATCTGAAAGTTATAACACTCTAAAAACAATTCTTTTTTTTTTCTCCTTTTTTTCCTCTCTTTTTTTTTTTTAAATTTGCGTTTAAACCCAGAAGTCCTTCTTTGCCATCTTGATGACTGTATAGAATCATAGAATGGTTTGGTTTGGAAGGGACCTTAAAGATCATCTAATTCCAACCCACCTGTCATAGGCAGGGTCACTTCCCACTAGACCAGGTTGCTCAAAGCCCCATCCAACCTGGCCATAAACACTTCCGGGAACAGGGAATCCACAACCTCTCTACGCAACATGTCCAAGTGCCCCACCACCTTCTGAGTAAATATTTTTTTCCAAATATCTAATTCAAATCTTCCTCTTTTAGTTTTAAGCCATTACACCTTGTCCTATCACTATGCTACCTGACAAAGTATCAAAGTATCCCTTCCCAGCTTTCCTCTAGGCCCTCTCTACATAGTGGAAAGACACTATAAGATCTCCTCAGACACTTCTCTTCTCCAGGCTGAACGACCTCAACTCCTCAGCCTGTCTTCACAGGAGAGGTGCTCCAGCCCTCTGGTCATCTTCATGGCCCTCCTCTGGATTCATTCTAATAGGTCCATGTCCTTCCTGGACTGGAGGCCCAAGAGTGCAAAATACTCCAGGTGAGGTCTCACAAGAGTAGAGGTGAAGAATCACGTCCTTCAACCTGCTGGCCACACTTCTTTTGATGCAACCCAGGATACAGTTAGCTTTCTGGGCTGCAAGCACACAATGCAATCTCCCGTTGATCTTCTGATCTACCTGCACCCCCAGGTCCTTCTCCTCAGGGCTGCTCTCAATCCATTCTCCACTCAGCCTGTATTTGTGCTTAGGATTGCCCCAGCTCAGATGTAGGACCTTGTATTTGGTTTTGTTGAACTTCTTAGGGTTCACATGTCTTTCAAGCCTGTCCAGGTCCCTCTGGATGGCATCCCTTCCCTCCAGTGTGTCAACAGTGCCACACAGCTTGGTGTCATCGGCAAACTTGCTGTGAGTGCACTCAATGCCACTCTCTGTGCATACTGGGTCTGGCTGGAATGGAGTTCTTTCCCTTTTAGAGGCCCATTTAGTGCTGTGCTCTGCACTTGTAGCTAGAACAGCCCTGATATCAAACCAAGGGTTGGTCTATTGGTGAGCAATATTGGCACAACATCAAGACTCCCTCATAAACCCCCAGAGCAAGTAGGCTAGGTGTAGGGAAGAAGTAGGGAGGGTACAACATCAGGGCAGCTGACATAAACCAACAAAACAGATATTCCATACCATATTATGTCATACTCAGCAATAACAGGTGGGAAAGGGGAAGGAGGAGGAGGGTTTTCATTATGAAGACATCTGTCCTCCTAAACTGCTACACATATCAAGACCTTGCATCCCAGGACGTGGCTGAACATCACCTGTTGATGGGGAGTTATTTATTTTCTCTCTCTGTGCTTTTGCATGCTCTTTGCTTGTGTTTTTTTTGTTTATTTGTTTTGTTTTGTTTAGTTTTGTTTTTTCCCTCTTCCTTTTCCCTCTAATTAAATTATCCTTATCTCAACCTGTGAACCTTTTGTGTTTTTTTCTTGCCGTCATACTTTCTTCTCCCCCTCTCCTTCTGAGAAGGGGGACTGAGAGAGCAATTGTGATGGAGTGTAGCTGCCTAGCAAGGTAAAACTGCCACTCCATGTCACAGACAAAGATGTTAAACAGCACCAGTCCCAGTACTGACCCCTTAGGAACATGAGTCATTACTGATCTCCACCTGGGCATCAAGCCATTAACCACAAAACTTTGAGTGCAACCATCCATCCAATTCCTTACCCACTGAGTCCTCCATCTGGTAAATCCACGTCTTTCCAATTTAGAGATAAGGTTATCACATGGGACAGTGTCAAATGCTTTGCACAAATCCAGGAAGATGATGCCAGTTGCTCTTCCCCTATTCATCAATGCTGTAACCCCATCATAGAAGGCCACCAGATTTGATAGGCCCGATTTGCCCTTAGTGAAGCCATGTTGGCTGTCACCAATTACCTCCTTATTTTCCATGTGCCTTAGCACAGTTTTCAGGAGGATCTAATCCATGATCTTGCAAGACGCAGAAGTGAAACTGACACTTCCCTGTGTTTTCCCTTTTCCCTTTTTAAAAAGAGGGGTTATGTTCTCTTGGAGTCAGTAGGAACTTCACTGGACTGCCAAGACTTCTCAAATATGATGGATAGCAGCTGAGAATGTACATCCACCCCTTCCTTCAGGACCAATGGATGTATAAACCAAGAGTAGCTCCATTATTCATTACAGTTTAAAACCTATGGCAAAATAAGGCTCAAAGCTGACCTGTTTATTCCATATCTTTTTCTCTTTTTTCTTATTTCACCTAGAATTTAATATGTATTCACAATATTTTTAAAATCTAATATAAGATTTTCTTTAAAAACAAAAATCACAAGATAGCAAAAGCTCTATTCAGCTCTTGTCTTCTTTTCAGTCTCAGAACCCCTAAACCATTTTTCACTATCATCATTGGTTATGCTTGCTTTACTTCAGGGCAGGTTTTAATTAAATACTAACAATATTTGCTGTAAAAACATTCCATAATTTCTGTGGTGGCTAAAATAAGATCATAGTCATCTAACCTGTACTTCAGTGAAATGTTTAATTATCTCTCTACAAAACAGGAGAAATCATAAAACATACTTTCTAAAGGAGATAACAAGCTTTAATTCAGGATGTTTACAACCAAGGGGAATCATATTAACTGCAGATGTTAATTTACCATAACAAGACAGGTCTGCTGCTAACTACTCCTTCTTTTAAAAAGAAAAACATTTGAAATAATTATTTTAACTGCAGGTGTTGGTAATGGCTCAGCAGGAACAAAAGTATCATTTAAAACCCATCCTGTCTTTCGGCTGTGTTTACAACCACAGCTTTATTCATTCTAACAATAGACAAAACATTACTAAAAACAGCTTGTTTACCCACTTGTCAACAGCAGAAATGCATCATTTTGGGGCCACGGTCCTGCAGTATGTTTGTTTTTCTGACTCAGAAGCCTGTCAACTGTTCTGAATGAAATTACCATAGGCAAAACCTAAGGGCAGAGAATATTTTTCCCACTTTTCTAGCTCATTATATTATCCACTCACTTACACTATGCTCTGAAACTAAAAATTGTCGATGTTAGTCTATGGATTTTCACTTTGGGATTTGGTTTTAGCTTCATTCTGGTTAACATGAAAATGACTTTGTTAGTCTCATGGCATGCTATCTGTACCCCGACAATAACTGGGAACCCAGAATATTATTTATATTCCTCATCCTCCGAGGTCTGCCACAAATCTATTATTTATATGCCTATCCTCAGCTCCACAGCATTTTAAAGTATTTTTTCACATAAGTTATAAATGTCAGAAAGTATTGTCTAAAGTTTGAAGATTTCTAGCAAGATTCATGGTTAACTTTATTTGACTTTTACTAGATATGAAATTAATTTGCTTGATACCTGTAAATATTCACATTTCATGCATGTTAGTTTGGACTTTTGCAGGTGAACAGCATAATATCAATCTTAATAAGAATATTAAATAGCAACGACAATAGAATTAGAAATAATACGTTGGCACATTAATTCTTCCTCACAGGTTTCTACATAAAATTTATTTCAACTTAGAAAATCAAAATTGGATTTATCATTGAAGTGAACCTTTTATATCCTTAAGCCAGCATTTGAAGACCAAGTCATGTCTTTTCTATTTCACACCTCATAATCAACAATACAAAATTTGCACTTAATAAGAAAATGCAAAAATAAAATAAATTT
Source organism: Anas platyrhynchos (assembly GCF_047663525.1). Taxonomy (NCBI): domain Eukaryota; kingdom Metazoa; phylum Chordata; class Aves; order Anseriformes; family Anatidae; genus Anas; species Anas platyrhynchos. The sequence goes on from NC_092591.1 coordinate 43,241,902, forward strand.
ACAGTTTATTCTTCCACAGATATATTGGTCTACAGTGAGTACAGTACTAATGGTTTAAAGTTGTCAGTAAACCTAGGAGAAATAAACTGGCAAACAAGTGTAAAGAAATTACATTACTGAGCTTTTAAATATATATACATATTTAAATATACATACACAAATATATATATATAATGAAGAAAAAAATCTAAACCATTTTAGAAATGTGATGGTTTGTATTTCTGCACAATCAAGAAAACACAAACCCAGTACAAACCCCGTCTCATTCTCTTTGCATTTTACACTACCTAAAATCTGATTTTGATCTTTATCTCTTCTATGCTATAATTCTTTTCTTTATTAAGAAATACTTGGAAGTAGAAGTAATTTCCAATCCCGGCAGAACAAAATTCACATTAAAATGAATGTGATATATTCTACATTGGGTGCACTTTTGGATGATTATTCTCACAGCTTATTGAAGTGTCTCAAAGAGAAATTAATCAGTTACTAACAGTGCTATGGGAGTTGAATCAATGATTTTGCTTGCTCTTCAGGATGTCAAATTTAAACAGAATAAATAAAGATTGTTGGAGTCCACTGTATTCTGCAGTCCCTGTGGAACCTCTTGTTCTCTCTTTCTCTCATTGTTATTGAAAAACAGGGATAATTTCTGTTTTTACACAGTGTGGGACATTCATCCCCTCCTTCAATAGTCCTGGGTGTGCCATTCTGTTTGCCTAATCCAACTCATTGATCGCTTTAGGGAAAAGTGGAATGATACAGTAATCAGAATCTCTACTACCTCCTGCTAACCTGGATGCATTCCTAAACAGTTCTCATTACGGACTTCAATCACATCTCGCATTCCCAGAGATGATACCCTAGTCTCTTAACAGGTGGACACATCTGTTCCGCTCTGCCAAACTCAACTTATGGTGACTGTGCTTTGACATACTTGCACAGTTTATTCCAAATACTGTGCACATCTGTTCAGATCTAATATTAACTTGAAATTACGGTTTAGTTAAATAAAAAAAAAAATACATTTGCATATTATTCAGTAGTTCCACAAATATACATGCTTAGAATATTTTAAGAGACCTTCATGTTTTCTGACCATTAGTTTTGTTATAGCAACTGAGGTCATCATCTTCCTTATCTTGAGAAACTATTAAATACAGATTGCAATGATACCTGAAAAATAACCACCAGCCAACAAACAGATAAATCACTCAACATATAAAGAAGTTCTTACTGTAAACAGAACAGCTAGTATGCTTGAACATTGTGACAGCAAGACAATAAAAAAGAAGGAGTGAAGGAAGGAAGAAAAAAGGGAGGGAGGGAGAGAGGGACTAATAAAAAAAATCAATTATCCTACATATTCTAATATTTTCCAAAGTCATAGAAGTATGTATCTTTACATATGGTATGTAAAGAAACATGACTTCATAAAGAGGCAAAGGATGAACAAGAGTGTAGAGAGTACGAAGGGTCAGAGCGTACCTATCATGGTCTCTAGCAAAACCAAACTTTTTTCTAAAAATATATTCAGAGAAAGATTTGCATTGTTGTTGTTCTTTATAATAATTACAGAGGACTTAACATTATAGCAATCATTTGGTAATTCCATGGTTTTTCACATTTTAAAATACCCTCTGAGAATAGTGTGAAAAGTCTGTGAAAACTCACATCTGTGGGCTTTATCAGGTTGCTATTTGAAGTTTTGAAGCATGAGCATGAGTCTCATTCACCAAGACAGCTCATACAGGTCAATTATTACTTTGGAGATCAGATAGAATTAAATCTAGATAGAATTAAATAAGAATTTAGGTTTCTGTTATACCAACCTGTCATTTTACGTGCACAAATAAAGAAATGAAAACCTAAGAAATATCATTTTTGTATTTGTTGTTGTTCTGCTCTGGAGGCAGTTAAAATCTCAGGGCGCTTAAGACTTCAGCAATAAAATTCTGTATCTATCCAAGACTACCTTCATTTTCAAAAGGTTGGGTGTCTGCCATTTAAATTCTATTCAACTCTGCAAACTAAACATTTCTCTGTTTCTCTCATTTAGGAGAGACTCATCTAACACAAGTCTAACAGATTGCATCTGGCATAAAATGCCCTATAACACAACTATACTATTACTGTATAATTTCAGTTCCATTGAACATTTATATAAATACAATATTATCTATAACAGATAAACATTTTGCAATGAAGGAAAGTAACAAGTATGAATCAATATGTCTCTTTATGCCAGCTGCAATGACTGCTGCCTGGAAAGAACTACATGCAAGTACTGACCTGTGCTTCAATGGATATATAAACATTGTCTGATTGCATAACATGAAACAGACATAACCTTTACTCCATAAGGTGAGTGGGGTGAGTGGCCTCAACTTGATGTTACAAATTCATGTTTATAGTTGATTTTGCTCTTTCTAATTATTCATGAAAGAAGAAACTGCTCCAACAGAAAAGCCCTCAAAGTTAAGTCTTGTGATGAGTGCACTAGAGTTTGATTCCTGCCACAGTAAGAGAGACTTCATGCTATATTTCTCATCTCTCAAGTGTTGTACTGCCTAGGAGGCAGAAAGCTGGCCTTTCTGCAAGGCAACTCATAAAGCCTCATCCTCATCTTATAGGGAGTCAGATACCTCATTAAGATAGATGCATATTAGAAAGGTGCTAGAAAAATTCAGAGTTAACAAAGAGATCTTGAAGTCCTAATGGCAAGAGCCATTTTCAATCAGTTTGTCAATGACAAAGTTCTCTAATTGAATAAACATTTTTATCTTTGAAGCATGTCAGAATCTATGCATATAAATCTCATATAGATTTAAATAATTATTCCCTTTCTAAAAAACAGTGTTAGAAAATAAATGAGTTTTGAACAGTATTAGAGCCTTCTTATGAAGCTGAGGTTCACTTTTACTTACAATTCTGAACTACTGAACTTTTTTATGTTCAGATTCATTGAAATTCAAACCAAATTCGTGGACCCGCAAATGCCTCACTTAAAAAGCACATTCATTCAAATGTGAAGTTTTTATATTCTTCAGTGACATATGAATTACATAATTACATTTGGTACAAAATTCTCAAGGTCCTCCTAATCTAGTTCAGAAATCGAACCATCTAGAAAACATTACACACACACACACACAAAAAAAAAAAAAAAAAAAAAAGGTTTTAGAACTTTCTGAAGTTGTTTTAGAACTTCTTCATTATTACCTACAGAAAAATAACATTTTTTGAACAATTATTATTCACAGACCAAAAACTAACTCCTATCCAAGTCAATATCCAAAAAGGAAGGATTTTATTTATGGTATAGTAGAGCAATTCTGAGTGCACTCGCAAATTCTGAGAAAAAATATGAAGAAGAATTCCAGGTAAAATTTCTTTTTTACTTACCTTTTATTTCTTTTTTTAAGGTAAGCAGAAATCTGGGGGTTTGAGAAGAAAAAAAATGTGAGGTTGATGGGTCTCATTTCTTTTTTAATAGATTTGAGGATCTTGGCTTTGTGTTTTGTTCTATTTTTTTCCGAAATTATTGAGTTTCCTCAACAAGTTTTGGTATTCAGAATATTTCAGTCCTCCAAATCTGAAACCTATTTGGAAGGGCTTGAACAAGTTCATTTCCTGTAGATCTGCAGAAGTTGTCTAATGATTCTGTCCCAAAACTAGTCAGAAAATATAGCTTAAAATCATCTATAAAATTATCTTCAAGCCACTTGGTCTTTCATCTGCTACTGGACTTCATCCATTATCTACTTTAAAGACCTACATTTCAAAATTGTATTTTTTTTAATGAAAATCAGAGGCAAATGGACATCCATCTATATGAAAGGAATCATGGCCAGGCACTCTATTAGCAAAAGTAACCCAACAAGGTTGTCTGGCTGAATCAGTTGGCTCCAGGTGGCTGCAAAGGTGTGTTTGACTTCACTTTCAGATGGTTTCATGTTCCAGTGCAAGGATCACCATCCGATATTCCCTTCCCTTCTGTGTTTTAATTTTGGCTGATTTAAACCTCAAAATTAAAATTCCATGCATTTATATATGCATAATATAAGGAAACTGACAAAATATTGTATAATTCATTATGCAATGCATAAAGAAAATGCACCCTTTAAAAAGCAAGACTTTTTAAAACTAGATTTCACAAAAAAAAAAAATCTGAAGAAGGAACTAACAACAACAAAAATCATTTTTTAAAAAGAATCAAACACTTTTCCTTCTAAGTTTAAAATTTGTATATAAAGAATGCTCTATTACATGTGAAAAGGAAATCTGACAGAAGGATTCTTTCCCAAAGTCACAATTTCATTTCCCCCACAAGCATTTTTCACTTAGAAAGACAGAAAAATGCATATTAATAATTATAACTGGAGAGAGTTAGAAGAATATTCATATATTCTAGATTTGTCCTGGATGTCTGTCAGTACGTCATGTGATATGAGTCAACCTCTACAATGATTATAACGAGAAGGTACTTGAGAAAAGAAACCTTAGCACATACTTAACTTTACTTCTTTAGTACATAGCATAAGTTGTTTATATATATATGTACATATGCAATTATACACATTTACATACAATAAAATAAAAAATATATTTCATCCCTGATTTCTTACCTAGGTGGAAACAATTTCAATATGCAATAAGATTTTCAAAAGAGCCCTGATTTCCAAGGTCCCATTATTACTTTGCAAATCAAATAAAGAAATCAGGTTCTAGATAAGGGTTTCATCTTTCATGAAAAGTATCTCCTATTAATGTTTTAAGACATCACTTAAAATTATAACAGGAAATCCAGTGCAAATTCACTATCACAGAGCATTATTTGAGTGAGACAAAGCATTCCCATCTAATTCACATCTTTAATTTTCTGAAAACTTTAGAAATTTCAAATTGTTCCTTCACAATGATAGCATAACTTGTTGACATATAAAAGAAGGAAGATTCTTTTGGGTTTCATAAATTGATCTGAAGTTTTGTCCCTATATTATCCATCTGTATGTATTTTTTCCAATATAAATTTGTTCACTCTTCCTGTCCAAATCATGCCAAAGATCAGAAGGTATGTGTCCATACATGAGATATAAAAGAAGAAATGCAATTAATATTAAACTGACATCCATTTTATACTCTATACTCTTTCCTCTGTACACCAATATCTGTGATCACTCTCTACTAAATACATTCATTAAGGTTTAAGTGATTCCCATTGTCTTTTATCACTCTAGTTCAGCATCAAAAAAGTTGAACTGCCATCACTGACACCTCTGGCATAGAATATGTCACACATATAATGTCACCAAACGGGATGTGAAGCTAAGCAGTCCATAACTTCCCTGGAGACTCTCCAAAAAACAACAGAAGCCTCCACTTTATACACTGCTTTTTGTCTTGCCTGCTGAGGTCAAATGTCCATTGTGCCTTAAATTCCCAAGGAATGCCTACAAAGCCTGCATTTCAGCAGCTATGGAACTGTGTGAAATCCTCCCAGTATGACTTCTTTAATACCTTACGTTACTGTGAGTCCTGCTGCAGTCTGAAATGTATCAGATAGAGTTTTACAGGAATTTTAGAGTAAAAATGAGTCAAGAAAATTTAATTTCTGATCCAATTTTAATACAGACCTAGTTCACCTCTCCTCCGTTCCAGGCTAAAATTTTGTCATCCCATTGAATTCATTGGAATGATGAAATAAAATTGGACTAATAATACACTGATATTTTTTGCATCAGTGGGATCCCTCAGCAGCAGTGAAAGGAAGCAGGCGTTATTGTCTAACTCCAGGTAGACGGTTATGATAGAAGAAAGAAGACAGATTATTTAGACTGGATCCGTAATGCTGGAATTAAAATGGGAAAAGTTCTCACTTTAAGGAAAAACATTCTGAGATATTTTTTTTTTAATGTGCATACTCTACCAACAGAAATTAATCTTTCTCCCATGAAACACTCTGGCCAAAATTGCTACTGATTCTTGTTGCCGGACGTTGAAGATGAGATTTTAAAGATGTTCAGTAGTACATTTCTTGGACTTGATCAGAAGGCTCATTATTTCATTTTTTCTTAGACTAGAGTTGTTCTTGGTACTTATCCTATGAATTGCTTTTGGTAAGAATGAGGTTCACAGTGCACCTCTCATTTGTAGGTGCTTGCTTTAACCTAGACTGAAGATTAATCAGTATAAAAATGACTTTGACTTTACAGTAGCAGATTAGCAAATAGTAACTTTCTGATTGAGAATTCCCATATATTTGTCTTCTACCCATCTAGGAACTAGAAGACAAGTGAGCAGTAGTGAAAGGGTTAGCTAGCCATTTGTTACTCAAACACACCTTCAGACCTTAGATCTCAAACACTGCAGGGAATAACCTTGGATCAGTAGAAACCTAAAGTGGCTCATTGTGCTGTCTTTTCTATCTTTACTGTCTCAGAATCTTGGAAACTATTTGCTAATTTAATTTGTTGTGATTAATACATTGTTCCAGTGTTTCCTGCTGTTACAGTCTGCAGGAGAATTTAGTTATAATGATGGCTAAACTCAAAAGCAAACTTTAACAACAGGAATCATAGCACCATTATGCAGAAATGTCTAGCAAATTATGCAATTGTATCTACGACAATATAAATCTCAAATATATTAAAACTCTCTTTGTTTCTTTGAAGCTGCTAGCCTGGGTGCCAGCCAAAATATAAAATTCACAAAGGCAGATTATTTTATTTCATTATTTTATTTTATCCTATGGGTTTTTCAGAAGACTGTTAGCTGAAGCTCTAGGTCTTTATTACCTCTGTTGATTAAAAAAAAAAAAAATGTATTTGCTTACACAAACTGCATGCACATTGCAGGTTATAAGTAACATCCTAAATATGATTCAGATGTCTCAGAAATGTACTACTAAACTGTCCTGGTTTCAGTTAGGACAGAGTTAATTTTCTTCCTAGTAGCTGGTAGAATGCTATGTTTTGGATTATGATTAGAAGAGTGCTAATAACATGCTGATGTTTTAATTGTTGCAGAGCAGTGCTTACACCAAGCTAAGGACATCTCAACTTCTCACTCTGTCCTGCCAACAGGCAGGCTGGGGGTGCAGCAAGAGCTGGGAGGGGACAGACACAGAACAGCTGACCCAAACTGGCCAAAGGGGTATTCCATACCATCTCATGTCATACTAAACAATACACAGGGGTGGCTAGCTGGGGGGAGGAGGGCCGGACTGCTCGGGGTTAGGCTGGGCATAGGTCAGCGGGTGGTGAGCAATTGCATTGTGCATCACTTGTTTTGTATACATTATTAGTAGTAGTATCATCATTATTGTTATTATTATTATTGTTATTATTATTATTGTTATTATTATTTTCCTGTCTTAATAAACTGTCTTTATCTCAATTCACAGGCTTCACTTTCCCATTTCTCTCCCCCATCCCAGAGAGGGAGGTGGTAGGGTTAGCGAATGGCTGTATGGTGTTTAGCTGCCGGCCGGGTTAAACCACAACATAAACATACATTCCAAAGCAATTTATAAGTGCATAAAAATGGCAGGTTAGCAAATCTGAGGACATTTACAAAATAGTAGTAGTAAGTAGTAGTAAATGTTTGTCAGGCATCTACTGAACAGCACTTACTGAAAGGTACAAAGTTATTTTTGCTCTAACAAACTTTTATGAGAAATGCACATGACTGCAAAAAGGTAAGAAAAGAAAATAGTATGTGACTGTAATATGAGTACACTGCAAACACTTTATAGTGTTCTAAATAATTTGGTAGGGATGTGACGCATTTTGCAAATAACAAGAGACAAATTTCAAAATCTTTTCCAGCCTTCCACATGCAAACCAGCCAAGTCCTTAATCAACTCCCTTCTCTCCATTTTTCCTAATTCCCTTATCCTAAACTGTTTAAGGTTTTGGTAATCCCTACATCTTGAATTCAATGTGTTGTTTTTTGTTTGTTTGTTTTTTGTTTTTTTTCAATCTCAAATTCTCTTTATTGCACTGTTCCCCTTTTAACTCCAGCACTCCTTTCATCTTTTCAATATTCCTACTATAGGTCTTTAGCAGAGTCTGCAATGTCTTTTCATAGACTTATAGTGGCAGCTGTTGCAAAGTTATACCAATGGGGTTCTCAGACTGCCATCCTCAAAATGCACTACATGTCCCAAAGAATGAAAGAATGCTTTCAGAGGATAAAAGAATAGCTGATGTCTTCTCATCAGATCCAATATGTCGGCTTGTTTTCTTCTTCTACCTCATGTTTTATCACCATCTGCTGGCAGAACTTCGTAACACTGCTCTTAGACATCCCGGATCCTCCAGGGCTCTCGGCACTGAATTGGTTGAGAAACAGGGTTGATATACAGTTGGTGGTCTTTCTTACTCATGGTACTTCTGCTGCAGGCATGCACCAGGAACATTACCTTCCAGAACAATCAATATCTAATTCAATATTGTGTCTAATAATACCTATCTCCAGTGAGGACAAGTTCTCTTATTTTCAAAACAAAGCTAAATTAAATGAGTATAACCATAAACTAAACACCACAACCTTCAGTCTCTCCTCCCAAAAGTTCCAGTTTTGAATTGCACATTTGATCACCTGCTGAACATGACCTGTTCGGGCTATGGTTTCCTATTCCAGCCCAGACTTTACCAATTGCTAGTAGTATAGAAAATAGTGTATGCAGGGAAGTAAAAATAAGAAAGCCAAATGAAGGAATGCTGTTTGTAGGACAGGACACTTGTGACAGAAATAAAACATATTGTTGACAGAAAAAAAAGTATAAAGAATAGGAAAGTTATAGGAAGTATAAAAATACCTTGATCTTGTTTTTATGGGCCTGTGCTAGGCATGATTCATGTGTAGGCTACTCAAACTACACACATCAACAAAATGTTTTGTGGGTCTTTAATTTCAGATGGCTTTCCAATGTGGGGATCAAGGTAGGTTGCTAAATAGATTTCACTTCTGAGGTAGCATTTTGACACAATATTCTTGTGCTTGCTGCAATTAGAAAATAGCAAGTACTACCCTTCTCTGGGTAGTTGAAATTTAAACTTCTGAAACAATTTCTTAACAAACATAATGCATAAAATATGCATTGGAGAGGGGGAAACAGATGATTTTGTTCATTTCCTAAGTCATACATTACAATTATCTCCAAGGACTCATGGGCATGTCTGCACTCAAAATAAAAACAAACACATTCTTACAGAAGTGCCATGCTTCCACAGTCTCTTGCAGAAACAATTATAAAGTACTATAAAAATTTATTGTAACAACTGTAATTTCTAATTTAGATTAAACTATTATAATTCATTATGAATATTAAAAAATGAAAAAAAAAATCATATTCCTAAACAAAGACTTTTTTGCTTACATTTATCAATTACCATTCAGTAGAAAAAAGGCTTAGACTAATGTAGTTTTGTTTGTACCCATGTCTCTGCTTTAAAAAACTTGAACTTGCTAGAAATGACTAGGGCTTGGCAACAGCCCTACTGCCATAACATAACAAGCCATAACATTCTCATTTCAAGAAACTTCACTTAAATCAGAGTGTGCTAGACACATTATAGCCTATCTATGGCTATAAAGATTTGGTTCATGTCCCGGAGAGTTTCTGCTCTCACTTGAAGACTTGATGAATTGAGTGATCGGAAAGAATACAGAATAAAGAAAACAGGTTTATACAGTAGTATCTACATAGTTAACAAGATGAATTTATAATAATATTTATTATAAATTTGGAAGATATATTTGGGAAGGAAACTCACACGATTAAACATGAAAATAGCTCCTAGCATTATAGCCTGTAAGTTGAATTCAAATTGAAAGTTATGCAAGGTCTTGATTAGATCAGAGATTTATTAAAATTGGAATCCTATTTTTTTCTTAACTCTTTCTGGATTATTGTTTTTCTCCAAAGAGGAGGTCACGTAATTATTGTACATGGCTTTTTACTGCTCCTTTGAGATTTCCAGGATATGAATAAATTAGTATTATTTAAAATTTCACATCATTGACACATTGCTTCTGAAGAATCAGATCATCTCTTCACCCATTTTGAATTCTGTAATTTGTCTTTGTCTGTGCCTGTTTTCTTTGAACTACAAAAAATCAGAATTATACTGCATTATTATCCTCTTATATTTTAAGCAGAGGAAAATTAATACATTTTCTGAAGTAAGAAAAAACATCTTTTTTTTTTTTTTGATGAATCCTGCTCTTCCTGAAGACCTCTTACATTTAATGTAAAGATAGGAGAAAAATAAAAAATAAAAAATTAAAGACCCAACAAGAAAGTATAATTTTATATATTGTTGAAAAGTAGAGGTCAAGAAAGGTCAAGAAAGGTAAGATCACCATCTGCAAATATTTTCAAGCTTTATAGAATGAATGAAGGAAAGGAATTCAATCTCTGGATGGAACTCTGCAGTCTACTCATCAGGTCAAACTAAGAGATCATCACAATATCACAATACCTTTCTTGCCTTAAACCTGTAAATCACATTACCCAAAGATGGGAAAAAAAAAAAAAAAAAAAAAAAAAAGACATCTATACCTAAGAAAAAAAATGTTTATTTGAGATATTAAAAAATATATTCTTAACCATAAAAGTCCTTGTTTTATCTTTGTTATCCTTGTTTTTAATGATCCCCCTTCTTACTTTTGTTCATGGAGGAAATAGAAATATCCAGAAGTAAGTACTACTGTCAGTCAATAATAGGAATAACATAGAATCTGATGATGCACCAAGACCTAGAAAAAAATACAGCAACTAGCTCTTATGCCAGAGAGAGATTTGTTACGCCACATGCACCTTGTCTCTATGTCTCTATGCTATACTACTATCATTTTTCAGGAATCTCAATCAGTTCTGAGATCCTATGGGAGGTCTGTAGCAACAAATAATATATCTGGGCATACTTCATCCACAGTACTACCCTTGTGTTTTTAAATTATTTTATAACTTTGGTATCGCTAATCATAAACAAATGTCTACAACAGCATTGTAAGCGTTAACTGTTAAGCATTTAAGTTGCAAACTTCTGCACTCTTTTCCATACCTATTTCTTCCTACTTAAATTTAAGCTGAAATTAGCTGCATGTCACAACTTCACCAACTTAGAACTAAAAAGTCAAACAAAAGGTTAGATTAAGAGGTTAGTAAGTATGATATATGAGTAAATTCTGCAGAATGTAAAGGTCAGACCAGATGACCCAAAGGACATTTTTCTCTGCTTCTAATATCTCTGATTCACTGTCCTGCTGTTCTTCCAAAGACACTCCAGTGATTCTTACTTCTTTGCCTTTTTACATGTAACCCAAAGGGAAAGCAGTGATGTGAGAGTCCAAAATATATTGTGAAATTTCAGAAATATCTTACCTGTATTAAGTGACAATACGTTTCAGATAATAAACCAAGGGGCAGATTTACAGAAGTTTACCAGCCAAAAAAAGGCAAATACGTGTGAGATTTACTAAATAAATAAATAAATAAATAAAAGTATCTAATTGAATATTATCAAGAATCTTAATTTTAATGTCTACAAATAGCCCTATAAATTCATCACTTAAAAGAAATATATTTCACTATATGAAGACCTGAGTCACTCTGGATTGGTTTTCAGGTAAAATAGTGAAAATCAAATTTATGTGTGCATGCATATATATGTAATACTTTTGTTTTGAGGAAATGGCAATATAGTGGTATTACATAAATAATAGCTGTGCTTGAATTATTATTTCAACTCATGGATGTAGCAGTGAGAGTTAAGCAAGGAAACAAAAAGTTGGTTTTATGCAGATATCACACTTCACAATACCCACAACACAGTCTAACACAACACTTAGCAGTTAGTTGAAAGAGAAGAGAGGAATGAAAAGGAATTCCAAAACACAGTGTGCAGCCATACAATGTAATATATGAGTGTTTCCTTCATCCTGAGATATACTGGTATATTACAGAATGTGCCTACTCATTTTTAAGTGTTGTGAACCTTTGTCGTTTTGTCTCTGACTTAGAGGCCTACCTGGAGTCATCTTTTTAGCTTTCTTTGAGCATTTCATATATGAAGCAGAGCAATATTTAGAGACAGATCCATACCTGTTCACTTTCAACAGAGTGATCTTATATTTATAAAGATGCTTTTTAAAGGCTTGTTTACAAGTTTCATAAAAATAATAATAAAATGTTAAAAATATGTTTTCTACCCTTTATAGTTTCTTCTTAGCTTGCTCTACAGTCTGCATTTGCCCTTTCCTGTACTGCCCTCACCAACTGCTGCTACCCTTTCCCCTCAAAAGAGTTTAATGCATGAATTTTTGCCTGAGAAACTTGTATGTGCTTCCCTTTGGGTTACCTGCAATGCAGTGGGATGCACTGCAGCCAGCACACTCTCTGCTAGAACAGATTGTTTTACTCTAATTCTTTTCCCTTTCTACGTGTAACTCTACCCATAACAGGGAAGGAAAAAATGCTAGGAGGCATCTAGTTTGATATTTTGCTTTTGCCTGGCTGCTTGTAAAAGTTTGTTTCTGTTACCAATATGTGATATAGCAAGCTTTCTTTAAGGTTACTAGGGGCTTTGCATAGTGGGACATTATCATGTAAACTCAGACTTCTTTGAGATTTTAGTCTTTTAAAAAAATGCTCACTTGCTGCCAAAACATCAAGTTATTTTGAGTTTAAATTGCATTATATTCGAAGAAGTACACTTCTAGCTGGGAACAAAATTGCTCCAATTTCACCAGCACACATACATCCACTTATGATCAGTAATCATGTTTCTTTCAGTTAAGTTCTCCAAAAGGTCTTATCTCATGTGTGTTCCAAGAGCTTTCATGGCATTTCCTAACTCCAGACAAAATGCAGCTATCAGGATTATTTGGGGTTTCCTTTAAAATGCAGCTGGGAATGATATCAACTTTTACAAAATAATAATGTTGTAGTCAGAGAGCTTGTTCAGAGGGGAAGGATGGGCCCATTACTTCTATGAGCCCTGAGGAAAAGTTTTATGACCTTCTCACTTCTCACCTTCCACAGAAATTCTCAACTTCTAGATTATGGAGCTCACCTTTGAGAAAACACAGATACTCCTACTCCTCATCACTGAAGCTGTGCCAGAAGCAGATAAAAATGTATGGTGGTGATGGAGAGAAAAAAAAAATAAAAATAAAAAATAAAAGAGGAAGACAGAATGCATGTTTCTGCAGTGTAATATAGGTACATTTTCAGTGCAAAATAAAACAGCTGGGAGCAAGAATCAGAATTAAGGTCTCCTTGGTCCAGCATAAGAGAAGCTTGTAGAGCCATGAGTCTCCCTTCCTTGCTTTCCACTCCAATTTTCTTTTCTGATAGTGCAAAGGTAACATATGACCTCATTATCCTTCCCTACAGGTCCTGAGCTGAGAGCAAGTAAACTTGCTCTTGAGGACACAAATTAAAAACCAAAATACTACCTGATCAAAACAAGAATCAGCTTATATATTCACAGATATCTGTGAATATCCACTGCAAATTAAACTGCACAGAATTACTGGTCATTGCAGCTGATCTTTATTTCCCCAAGTTGAAGATCCCAGCTTTATTTTTAACATTTTCCCTTGTGATTGGGTAGTCATAGACTTCATCTCCCATACATGCTGTGAATGTCTCTTCCCCATCACTGAACAGGAAAACTCCAGCTGTCAGGTGGAGTGTGAACACGCTGTGTTTTTTTTATCATCCTGCCACAACACTATTCCTTTATTTTCAAAGTTCTGAGCGCAACAGGTCATAAGTTGTACAGTCTTCTGTCAGAAAGTTGGTTTAAACAAATCAAATAAAAAGGCTGCAGCCCCAACCTTAGTGGATATCAGAGCAAGGAATCTGCTCAGTGCTACCTGTTCTACATCATGCAGCTTTGTAATGCACTATTCTCATGGCTGGTAGCAAGCTATAAGATTTGTACTGAATTTTCAAGGCCTTAGGGATGAAGTTTGCAAGGCCTGCTCTGTCTGAACTTCCTTGACTTGCCAGCAACTTCATTGTACTTGGTTTAGCTGTAACAGCATTTTTTTTTTTTTTTTTTGGTTGTTGAGATGTCTGTGGGTAATTTCTTTTACTTTTGTTTATATTTGCCCAGTATCATCATAGTTTTTACAAGCCTAGCATAATAACATAGCATAGAAAATACAAGCCAAATATCTAAATAGAGGTCCTAAGGGCTGAAGAGATAGGTTTATATAAGGAGGAATACAGGCACAGGATGATAAAAGATGGGGTACAGACTGGCAGCGGAGGCTCCACAGCTATAAACAACACTTCAACAGTGCATTAAGAAATGCAGACCTGGAGATGGCCAAAACTGAGCTTAGTGCTAACACAAAGAACAAAGAAATACTATCTGAAGTACATAAAATGCACCATATGTAGCGAATTTTAATGCAACATTGACCAAAACAAAAAAAAAAAAAAGAGAAAAAAAGAGCAGGAGGTAAAAGTGTGTTAGCAAGCATATAGAAAGAACGCCATGTGGATCCTAGAGCAAAGAAATCATAAACATAAGTATCCGATTTCTTTCAGTGAAGGGTTATGGTGCTGACAACTTATTACAACACACCCAACCAGAATGAAAATGCTGACATTAGGACCCAGAGGAGCAGAGAAAAGGTGAGTATAATATCAGAATAAGGGATAGAAACTGACAACATGTATAATAACAATTTGTACTGTCTTATTTTTCCTTCCTTTTCTGTAATAATTAGTTATGGATTAACAACTATTAGATTCAAATTTCAGTTATATAACAAAAAATGTTTGGATATATACATGTAAGTGTATGTATACCTTAGGTGAGCTTTCTTATTGACCATGAAACAAGATTTTGAGAATAATGTAATGGTTTCTGAGTTTGGTTCTCACTGGGAGCAGTGCTGCTGATTACACTAGGTCTCTGCTGGTAAAGGACTTAAAAGGAATATGAGTAAAAACAAGAAAAAAACAAATTCAGAATAATTTCCTTCTGGGTACAAAGTATGAATGATAACTAAAATACAGGAACACCTTCCTAACACTACTGAATTTGCATGGTAGCTATTACCTGCTACACTTTATTCAAATCCTTTCATTCTCCTTTCAGCAGATATTTAAGCTTAAAAAAAATCTGCAGTGAAGCAATGCCACCTAACCAGTTTAGCTTATTTTCCTGCACCAAAATATCCCTAACTGAATGGTAATCCCATAAAACACGTTTTCGATACAGAACCAAGAGGAACTGCAGGTCTGAGAATTCTTCTACAAATGTCAATGATAGTTGACATACTTGGAAATACTTTGTTCCAGACCTAATGTTCTAGCAAAGAAAATCCCACCAAAACTACTCTGGTAGCATTTATGTTGCAGCATGTATGGCAGGGCTGATGGAATGAAACAATCCAAGGACCCCCCCTAGCAAATCCTTCATGGCCCCTCTCAGTGCCCTATCCCTGCAGCAGTCCAGCCCCACTGCCCCACACATGGTCCCACAGCCGTGCTGCCAAGGCAACGCACATGGCAGTGAACATTCAGGGTTGGGTCAAGCTCCTGCTATTACAATCCCAATGGCACACCTGGGGTCCCCTCCTGCCATGGCCTTCCTGCCTTTGCATCCTCCTCCAGCCCCCAGTTGTGGGAGTGTGGCCATAGGGGTCGACAAACCCCATGGTTGGTGGTAACATCAGACTCTTAATGATGAGACCATCAGGAATTGCCTGTTTCATTGTTTAGGGAAACCAGGGATCACACAGATGGGAATACTTAGATACAAGGGAATGGAGAAGGGCATTTCTGTGTAGGCAATATTATCACAAAGCCAGAAAGGAAAATCAAACAAATGAATGAGCAAACTCCATATGGAAAGTGCCTGGGGAGGAATAACCTCAAGTACCAGAACAGGCTGGGGGGGTGACTTGCTGGACAGCAGCTCTGCAGAGAGGCACCTGGGAGTCCTAGGGGACAGCAGGCTGAGCACGAGCCAGCAGTGTGCCCTTGTGGCCAAGAAGGCCAACGGGATCCTGGGGTGCATTCGGAGGAGTGTTGCCAGCAGGTAAGGGAGGTGATCCTCCCCCTCTACTCAGTCGTGGTGAGACCCCACCTGCAGTCCTGTGTCCAGGTCTGGGCTCTCTAGGACAAGAGGGACGTGGAACTACTGGAGCGAGTCTAGAGGAGGGCTACTAGGCTGATTAGAGGACTGGAGCATTAGATTAATGGGCCTGTTTAGGAGAGGAGAAGACTGAGGGGAGACCTCATCCATGTGTATAAATATCTGAGGGGAGGGTGTCAGGAGGATGGAACCAGACTCTTCTCAGTTGTACCCAGTGACAGGACAAGAGGCAACGGGCACAAACTGAAGTACAGGAGATTCCAGCTGTATATGAGGGAGCACTTCTTTGCTGTGAAAGTGACAGAGTTTCACAGAGAGGTGGTGGAGTCTTCTTCTCTGGAGATATTCAAAACTCACCTGGATGCCATTCTGTGCAATGCGTTCTCGGTGATCCTGCTCGGCAGATGATCTTGACTAGATGATCCTCGGAGGTCCCTTCCAACCATGGCCATTCCAAGATTCTAGTTTTATCCTGCTGGGCAAACTTTTATCTCTGTGTGCTGAAATCCAAAAATGATTAGCATACCAGAAAGACATGCACTGCCATCCCTAGTTCTTTGTCAGAAAAGAGAAGCTTTGTTTTTGGTAGCATTTCAAAAATTTGGAAACAAGGACAGCTGATGGAAACCTTTGCAGCTGCTAGGTCCAGTATCAGCCTTGAGACCAGTATGGGAGCGCTGGCATTCTCTGTCCCTGATTACCAGAAGGGGAAAAAAGAACACAGATCAGTGCTTTTAAAAGATTCACAATTGCAGAAGAAAGTAAGTCAAACTTTTTCTTTTTTTTTTTAAATCTTTGCACCTTCTGTAGTTATTTGCATGAACATAATGTGGTATAAAATCACCCCAACAGCTGAGGAAAAAGAATTTTGAATTATATTCTTGTTTGCTGTCTTTGAATAAAATAAAAGAAGGTAACTGTCTATGGAGATGAGGTCAAATATTTCAAAAACGCATGCATTCAGAAAGATATTGAGGTGCTACCTGTAACTTTAAGCCTTTAACTCAGGCCTCAAAGGTGTGCAGGTTCCACATATAACCAGTGAAACAAACAAACAAACAAAAAACAAGTGCTTCTAAAGAGTGATTGGGAACATTTAAGTAAAACCCAGCTGCTACTTTTCATGGGCACCTTTGATTAACCACTAGATATACCCTGTCCTTCATCAAGAACAAGTGCAACTGAGGTGCTGAGTGTAGGCACCTGAACAGGCTTCTGCTGTAGGCACTGAAAAAATTTCTCTCCCTCTGCCACTATAGTGTGAACATGCACTCAGCAGACTGAGAAGAAATTGCATGTAGCATTTCTACATTTTTTGTCCTTTAATCATGTATGCTAGAGAAGGAAAATGTTTATATATTCCCATGTGATATTATTTAATGAACCTTTAGCTGTTTCAAGCAGTGGGTGTGTATTATTTCTTTTGGAAGTTGCTTTACCACAGAAATGTTCTTGCAGCAAAGGAGATTTTTATCTGAGTTTTCCTTATTTAGTGTAATTGCAAAAGATAGTTTTTTCTATCATGAAAAACAATTCCAGCAATTTCTGTTGTGCTTGTAATTGAGCCCACACTTCCCAAAATATATTTGCATGTACTCAACCACTTGTTGAAGTTATCATGTCAAAAATTCGTTTTTATAATCTTTTCTCATAAATCAGTGCCTTCTACTCATAAACATGCTTTTTTATTTTCTTTTCACTCCTCCTAATATAAGAGGTTTTTCTTCTACTATGGCATGTCCATCATTTATCATTCACTCAAAACACAGTGTTGCTATGAGAACTGCTTGGATTCCTCTCTCTTTTCTTTTAAAAGCAGATATTTAAGCTTAAAAGAAAATCTTTTTTTTAAAAGAAAAGTTGACCTATAAAATGGAGTACCTGTAAGTTGGAATAAGCTATGCATACATTAGTGTCTGGTTATAGTCAAGGTTTCTCATAAAGCTTTTGTGTCCTACTTCTCATAGATCATACCACATCAGCATCATCAAATAAAAATCCTTTCATTAGGGTGAAACAAAGTGCAAGAATCTGTCTTGCCACCAATACTCAAGTTAGGGCATCTCCCCTTAACTTAGCTACCTCAAGCTACATGCTCACATGGACCTCCAGGTCTCCTGCTCCACACTGAGAGCACTGGTTATCTTCCAAATATTCAGGTTTTGCATAACTAGCATAGTAGTTCTCTATTCATCTTTTATCCTATAGGACACCAGACAGATCCAGTTTGCAGTTAATTCCTTTCCTAATTAATGTTACTCGTAAAGGTATGTTCTGTGCTACTCAGCTAACTATTAGCATTCCTGATGCACCCTTTATATTACATGCAATCCACTGTCAGAGGCCAGTAGATGGAAAGCAGTGCAAAAATTGCATTTAAGGATAGTAAAGAAAATCCTGCATTCCCAGTGAAACCTTCCTATATTTTTACCAGTATCACTATATCTAGGATATTAATTTATCCTTCTTTTTCATCACTCCATCATCATGTTATAGATGATCAAATGTCTGAAGTATGATACTGCATGAAATGATGCAAACTCATTTAAAGCAGCATAGTGAGATAACTGACAGAATTATTTCCACTGTAGGATAGGAATATTCCTTTTTCTGCTATTAATATTTGCTTTAGAAAAACATCCAGGTCCTTTATCAGCTCACAGTTTTCACATAACTGAAATTAGCAGCATTAATCTTCTGTTCTGCAATGAAAAAAAAAATGTATAAAAATTACACAGTGATAGCTTTAATACCATACATTTTCCATTTCAAATGCTAAACTAGACTCTCACACTGCTGCTTGGACACATTACTCTAGCATGGCAGATTTGTCACTATAGCAGGTAAATGCTTTTCTTTTGTGTCTTCACTCCTTTTTAAGTCAGCCGAAGATCACGTTATTTCTTCTGATTTCAAACACTGGGGAAAAAAAATGTGGGGTGCAAAGAAAACAGCCATTTTCTTTTTTCTAAAGAGTGCATTAAAAGATTAGCAGCACACAGGAGGAAAAGCACAACAATGCTGTAAAATAACTCTGTCTTGTACTTAAAAATAAAAAAGATTAGCACACATTCATGCCATTAGGTTAGCTTGCTTTTTACAGATCCAGCTAGCTGGGATTTGCATAAAGCAGAATTTCAGCTGTGCTTTTCCAGATTCTGACATTGAGCCTAACAAAGGCTGCCTACCATTTTCAGGTCGTTTTGCCCTTCAAGTAAACTGTAATAAGCAAAGGGAAGACGCACACGAGAGCCCCTGCATTAAAACCCTGCTCTTCTGTGACAGACGGAGATTGCCATCTGCTGGTCTCTGGCCTCTACCTAAAGTCAGGCAAAGGGGATTTCAGTGAGGATCCCTACAGCTGCTCTTTCTTTAAAGCAAAGGATATTTTTCTTCAGCCCGTTCTTCATAAGCATATTCAAAGCATACATTTGCATAAATAAGCATTTATTTGAAAACAAAGCCAAACTATTTGATCACCTGTTGCAGTCTAGCTGTGCAGGGAGTTACTGTGATAGATGTTAAGTGGCATCTGCATAATGCAAAGTTCTGCCATTTCAGGGATAAGGATATGGAACAATGGAATAATACTACAGAGATTCTGACCCAGGTATGGACCACATCATACAACTCCACCAAAATGTGATTCTTCTGAATAGCAATATAGTGGGCTTTTTGTCAGAGAACTGGCTGGGAAGCAGGACTGCACAGACAGCCTGAGGATATGCTATGTCTGCATGGCAGAGCATGGACACTTTGCATGTTTCCGCATCTCTGGCATTCTTGCTGCAGCAGTGCAGCTTTTGACGATGGGTGGACTGCATGCCACAGAGTGTTCAGCCCCACCACTGCAGCTGCCAGGTAACCTCCCATTCTTAGGCAGTGATGCATAAAACACTTATTACATCATGCTCAAGTGTGAGATATTCCTGACTGTGAGTGCTCAGCTCACCCTTCATCTGGGCATAATGTCTTTCTAGTCACGCTGACAGAAAGGCAAGGATGCCAGTTCCCTGTCTAAGAGGTTAAATTGTCTGTGTAAATGAGAATAGTGCTAAAACACTGCACTGCAAACAGAAGCAGCTGACACAGGCACATATTCCATCCTGCCAGCTCTGGGCGGGGCCCCTGACCTCCTGCCAGGCAGACAGTGAGTACAGCACCACTTAAATCACCATGTGTCTGTTGGCCACAGGATATTTTTCAGAGCCCTGGATGCAAGCTGTGCAGCAGTGCCATGGCCCTACTTCCCTCCCTGCAGAACCATGCACCCCTTCACAGGCACATACAAACACACAGGCTGCTCAGCACTGATGCACCATGCTTTTCTAGCTGTGGGAAAGGGAAAGGGAAAGGGAAAGGGAAAGGGAAAGGCTTGAGACAGCATAGAAGGATTTAAATACGAGTATAGGAGTCATGTTGATACAGATGGCCATGCTGGAATCATGGAAAAAAAATATCTTGCTTGATAAGAGCCTGAGCGAAGGAGCATGGCACATGAATAGCTATACCCACACAGTAGAGCATTTTCTGCAGTACTGCCAATAATTACACACATCTGAAAACACCTGATACTCAGGAGTAACTCATTACTCCTGCAAGCTGAATGCATGGCCCCTGCCATCCAGCCTGCCTTCCCATTTACCTCTAGTCTCTGTGAAGAAGCTGCAGGGCAGGCTCTAAGAACTGAAAAGCAGAAATTATTTCTTGAGTATTCTGGTCATTAATTTGGATATATGACAGTTAACCACTCAGTGCATCACTCCTTGCATTATATTGCAGTTTCATAGGAGAATAAGCCGAAGATATCAATACACATTGGTGCATGTTTGCACACACGTGCATCTGCACAGCTTGAAATTTCTAGTTTGGTATTTGTTTTCTAACTGGAACAGTGTCTTTGATGAGAGCAGACTTTCTAGAAGCAGTCATTTCTTTGCAAAAGTTGCAGGGAATGTTTTATTAATATGAAAAATGCTATGAGTAACTATTTTCCTTATTCTTCAACCACTGAGGAACTGTAATCCTGTTTTAAATGAAATTTCAATCCATCCTCTGTTATGGCTATGCAGCCTTCTCTTCTTTAATATATTGTTCAAAATTCTTAATGCTACAGTGCATTGGAACTCTCATGTTTTCAGACATTTCTCCATCACTATTCCACCTCTTTCCTAATCAGTATGCTGGATGACTACATATTTAGTACATATTCCTTAGACTGATTCCTTCCTCCCAGGTGAACTGTTTAACATTTTTCTACATTAAACTGCATTTGCTAGCTGGTAGTTCACTTACTTAAATGACCCAGAGTCTTCTGTGGTTTCGTTTGGTTTCTATTACTTGTTTTATTTCTTTCAGAAACAAAGTAAATAAATTAATTAATTAAAAGCAACAATAAATATTATAAAATTACGTTTTTAAAAAGGTTTCCTACTGTTTCTGTTTATTATCCATTCTTTTCCCTAGAACAAATCAGAATGCTGTTTGTCAGCAGTAGCATAAATGAATAGTTTGCATTTAACTTGTATGTAATAATTTCAAAGACAATTCTGAGGTAATATGGCTATAAATTAATAGTGAGTGAATGTATCTCTCTTGGTTTTATAAGCATCCATTTACAAACTATAAAGAGTAGGAGCATCAAGGACCCATCCTTATGCAAATGATTTGCTTAGTTTTTGAACTTGCTTACAAGAGCAATGTAGCATTATTCTATGCATCTGACCAGAACTTACAGTGCAATACTTTTGTGACCAAACAGATACAGACATGATAAAACCAAGTCCTGCCCTACATTGATCCTACGTGAGGTATCTAAAACATTCTTTCACAGACATTTTTATTCTATAGGAAAGCATTTTGTATTGTAGCACCTGATTAGGCTAAGATTTTATTAACCCACCTAATGCACTGCTCCTGTATCTGACTTTGCATCAGTGTAAGCCTTATTTCCACCACCCTCTCAATCTGTAACAATGAGGAAGCTTTATTTTGCTTAGAATTTATTGAAAGGCAGAAATAGAGAAAATTCACTCTCTAGCAATTGCACAACAAATTAAGTAATAAATTGCATTAGGGAACATAATGGGGAATACAACTCCACCAACTAGCCCAAGACCCCTACTGTCCTACTTTCAAAGGGTTTTCTAATTTTGTCCTCACCTTACTGTATTGCAGACTTTTCTCCAGGTGGGTGACATTCAATTCTGTGCACCAAAAGGATTACTGGCCTTCTTAAGACTTAATACAAACAACACATTTACACTATTCTGGTCTTCCCTGTGCCTCTTGAAAACCTGAAGAGTGTTTTAATGACCCAATTTTCTTTGTCTTTGCAAAGGTACCTGGTTTTCTTTGAATCTTGCCGTTTTAATTTCTTATCACAAAGCTTTCCTTATGGACATGGTATCACTGGCAAGCACTGCAGGATGGAGCAGGCTATAATTTATTACCTTCATACTCCCTGCTTTAATCAGAATGGTGTTTACATAAACCCCTCCCACCAGAACTTATCCTGCCTTCCCAAAGCTGATTCTATAGGCTGACTCACCCTGAATGCAGTACCAGGTGTCTCGCATCCCCTTACCTCCTGTGCAGTCTTACAGAAAGCTCATCCCTGGTATGAATCCCTGGCACTTTGCTACTCAGTGTATTCAGCAGGCACCCCACTCTGCACACAAGTCCATGTATGATATATTTCCTGTACAACCCTTCCTTTATGCAGCTGCCCAGTAGCTGAGCAGGGTCTTGGTCACTGCTCAGAAGCTCCATTTCTGTTTATGCTTGTTCTGCAGTGATGGTACTGGATGTCCCTCTACACTACAGCTCCTGTTACTACAGTATCTACTGCAATATTTAGTCGCTTTATCCCCGTGCTTTTCTAAGACTGGAAAATAAAAGGGGAAGAATGTGAGCACAAAGAGAAATAACAATGCTGCCACGCAGAGGTCTCTGGCAGAACAAGACGGGTCTAGGTGTCCAGCATTTTAAATCAGCATCCATCTCACTTCTTTCCATTTCTCAGGAGTATCTGCAGCACAAAACACTTAGTTCTACAAAGGACATGCAAGGATTATATTAAAAAAAAAAAAAAAAAAAAAAAAAAAAAGAAGGAAATATTCACCTCTATGTGAATGGCATGGAGATTAGGAGCTGCCTTGCTTCTGAAGGGACAGAGTTTCAGCTGGTATAAACTGGCCTGATTTTATTGACATCAGTGAAGCTGCATTATTTACACCAGCTTAGGATCTAGCTCAAAGGTTTCAACTACTGAACATTTCCAGCCAAATAAAAAGAAGGCTGCCAGGAGACTTGTTTATGGCTTAAAAATAATGAGTGGGATCCCACAAGGATCTAGGTAGCAATTTGTTAAGCTATGAAGGCAAGACCTCGGGGCAAATCTGCGCCTGAAAAGCATTTCCTTCCAAAGACTGCTACCACACCAAATAAGCTACCTAGCAACACAAACAGACTCCCTGGTGCTAATGAATTTAAACATAGCATAGATACATTACCACCTATGGCTCCTTCCTTCCAAATCACCCAGTTGAGCTCAATAAAATGAAGACAACAAATGTTTCTAAATCTGTACTCGCATCCAGTGTGTGGTATTTTATCATTTTACCCTGAAGTTCATTGCAAATTGTGCCTACTGATTCACTTACAGAATTTCTTTCTCTGAGAACAAAATCCCCTTGTCAGTCTTTTCACCTCACTCCTGCTCTGCATCACCAGCTTTGACGTGCAATAGCACGTTGGTGGAAAGAGAGAAAAAGGAAGAGACCTAACTAGAAATCATTGCTCTTTTGACCTGAGATTGTAAAACTTAGAGAGTATTTTGGCACTGTGTAGGGTTAATATTACACCAAATAGCCTATCACAGCAGCAAGTATAAAACACTATCTTTTTTCTGTCTGTGCACTGAGTGGGTTGAGAGTTTTTATTTCATACTTCATTTACACCTTGCTGAGTGATGCCATAGAAATGGCAAAAGTTTCATCTCCTCCCACTCATGCAGCAGCACAATATGTGTAACAGCAGCAGCTCCCACACCACTCGCTGGAAGCTCAGGCCTGATGCTGATCACAAGTTCACATCTCCTTCTCCTGTGTGACATTCTGAGATGACAGCAAACACCTTTTGTTTTCTTATTAAAGCTTGTTGCAGAACTAACAGCTGACTGGAAAGCTGTTTGAGAATTTTAATCACATAAACTAAAAAACACTGAGATTTTCCTCAAAAGCTCCTCACAACAAAAAAATGGTAGGGTAAATTAATAAAATCTGTTTAGAAAAATACTGAAATGAAGAGGACAAGCATTTGCATATAACACACAGAGTCTTAAGCAAGATGAAAAGGGTAAAGTTATATCCTTTTTATATCAATATCAGTTCACTGAAAATGCAAAGTCAAGCTGCATCTGAAAATCTAGAAACTTTCCAGAGGACTCAAGAAAACTCAAGATAGCCCATCAGATTGATAAGGAGCTCAGAACTAGTTTGAGATTAGTTCATGTTGGTAATTGACCAAGTACTGCTACTTCTGCCAACTCCAAGGTGTTCTATATTTGGCCATGGTCCACTCTGTCCATTAGCACAGATCCACTTCTCACAATACACCAGAGCAAACACCATTATTTAACACTCTGCTAGCAGTTTTACTGAAAGGACCAAGAGCTAAATCTGTATATTATTTGAATAACTCTTACTCTCATATCCTGTCTATGAAATAGTTTTTATCAGAACTTTCACACTACCGTTCTATCATGGTAGAGGGGAGCATAACAGGACCACCATTTCAAACACGTGTTTCAGTGAACCTTGTCTGTTATGAGCAATGGGGTTGACAAATCAGTCTGAATACGTTACAGTAAAATGTTATGTGTAGAGATAAATAGTAGAGACAGAATCTTTTTGAACATTTTGGTGATTAAAAAAAAGTGACAGCCAATTCACAAAATATTAATAAATAATAAATTCACTAAAAAAATGAAAAATAAAATAAAGTGAATTCAGTTTCCTCAATTAAAAATGTCAACAGGAACTTTAAGTTCTTAAAAACCTTTTTTTCTCACATTTCTTCTCTTGGGAAATTCATCAAAACTGATTCTGGCTACTGTTATAAATGAAGTCTCATCTCAATCTGAATTTAGTAATACTTATAAATGGCATAAAAGGTATAAAAGGTATAAAAGGCAAGTAAACAGCTCTGGGTGTGCGGGGAGTCCACGCTCCACCAGCACGCACACACGAACATCAAACATTCTAAATATACAGAACATTGCTTTACATACTAAACAGGAGTACACCTATACATATGTACAATCAGAAAATGTAACAAACAATCCTTTAAGTTCCATGACTTAGTCTCCATTTTCCATTCCTTCTCTTGATTACTAACAAGTCTCCATTTTCCATTCCCTTTGAACAATATATCTTGCTTTAAGTTGTCGAGCAACTCGGTCTTCAGGCCTTATGTATCCCGTTCTTCCCGGATCGAAGAAAAGCATATCCATCTCCTTTTCAAGGCCAATTGGGCCTGGGTCAAAAGGCACGTCCAGGTCAGCAGGGGGCGTAACAGCAAAAGCCTTCGATGGCTGTAGCAGCAGAGGGGCCGCCCATGGCTTAGCAGAAGGGATCAGTGGACGAGCCCGCAGCTCCCTCACTGTCTGGCAAACCACACGTTTCTGACTGTGGTCCCACAGGGCTCTTTAAGGCCTCAGAGACTGCTCGCCAGGTGCCGAGCAATCCCGCTGCAACCTTGCCGTTTTCAGTTGCAGAGTCCCACACCTTGACCTCAGTTTGGTCCCATATTTCAGGATCATAAACTGTCCGATTGTTAACAAGGAGAATAAGCTGTAAGGTTATCAGGACAGTCCTTGTTTCTAAGGACGTATGATTCCCCATAATGCGCAGCTGCTTACCAGCGAGAGGCAGTTGTGTGCGCAGGTCTGCTTCTCTCAGCTCGAGCTTCTCTCCAGCTCCGGTGCGCCTGTTTCCAGCGACTTTCTGTATGAGCTTCTCTGAGCGGTTTGCTGAGTTTGGCCGAGCCTATCTTCATGAGGCAATCAATGTGCCTGTTCCCGTCCTGGTCTCCGTTCTGCTAGCTGGTCCCTATTCATTCCTTTTTCCTGCTTCTTTATTGATGATGTAACTCCATCGTGTTGCCTTTTTTTTATCTTGAGGGCAGGCTCCCCTCTTATACCCTTCTCTCCACAGCAGTTCTTTTCAAAACAACTTTTCATTGGTCAAACAACTTTGAATGTAACAACAACAGCAAACACCCAGAAACTTCCATGCCTCAATGGCTGGAGAACAAGCAACCCAAGACTTCATGGAGTCTCCTGAATCACCCTTCTTTGTTCCCTCTAAACTCTTATATTCCTGATGGCCTCATCGTTAAGAGTCTGATGATGTCATCAACCACGGGGCTTGCTGACCCCCATGGCCACACTCCCACATCTCCCCCTTCTTTCTTAATATCAACCATCTTCTCGACACGAATTACTACTCCATATATAACAACACATTATTGTACAAACAATAATTTGAAGTTAAAACATGCAACTGCTTATCAAAATATTACCAGTATTAGCCACTGTCCTGGTTTCAGTTAGGACAGAGTTAATTTTCTTCCTAGTAGCTGGTAGAATGCTATGTTTTGGATTATGATTAGAAGAGTGCTAATAACATGCTGATGTTTTAATTGTTGCAGAGCAGTGCTTACACCAAGCTAAGGACATCTCAACTTCTCACTCTGTCCTGCCAACAGGCAGGCTGGGGGTGCAGCAAGAGGGGACAGACACAGAACAGCTGACCCAA
Source organism: Anas platyrhynchos (assembly GCF_047663525.1). Taxonomy (NCBI): domain Eukaryota; kingdom Metazoa; phylum Chordata; class Aves; order Anseriformes; family Anatidae; genus Anas; species Anas platyrhynchos. The sequence continues at coordinate 43,268,855 of NC_092591.1, forward strand.
ACTAGCCAAAGGGGTATTCCATACCATCTGACGTCACGCTAAACAATACACAGGGGTGGCTAGCTAGGGGGAGGAGGGCCGGACTGCTCGGGGTTAGGCTGGGCATAGGTCAGCGGGTGGTGAGCAATTGCATTGTGCATCACTTGTTTTGTATACATTATTAGTAATAGTAGTAGTATCATCATTATTGTTATTATTATTGTTGTTATTATTATTTTCCTGTCTTAATAAACTGTCTTTATCTCAATTCACAGGCTTCACTTTCCCATTTCTCTCCCCCATCCCAGAGAGGGAGGGGGTAGGGTTAGCGAATGGCTGTATGGTGTTTAGCTGCCAGCCGGGTTAAACCACAACAGCCACATAAGCAAATTTTGTTGTCCTTCCAAATTATAGTTGACGTAGGAGCATATCTAATAAATAACAGAATGAAGATGGTTGCAGAGAATTTGGTGTTCCTGGGAAACACAGTGCAGATCTGGGAGTCCTATATCCTAAAGGAGTTCTAAATTTAGTTTCCAGAAAAAAACATTCTTAAGACTAATCATTTTATCATTCCATCACATTCATATCACATTATTATTTTTATTTTTTATTTTTAGAAAATGATTAAACAGTTTGTCTGTAGCATTCTTTCTTGCAGGTTGTCAGGACCTACACATACAGAGCAGTACTCCCACCCGCAGCATGCTGAACAGGCAGCCACATTTCTTTCAGGTCTACAGTGAGAGGCCCAAGAACTGCTTTGATATACAGAGCTTGATGATGGAGTATCCTGCTTGTAAAGGAGTCCTGCTGCACTTTAAGCTGCATGCATGAAAATGCCCTGAAACTTGAACTGCCTAAATCAAAGCCAGCCAGCTGAGAAATCCAGCACAGAACTAGCAAAAGTGGATTGCATAGTAATGAAAATTTGAGAGGCCGATACATCAGCTTCTGGACCCAGTCTAGTTCTAACACCTACAAAAAATCATCAGAATTCCACAGGCTAAGAATGGAAAAATCCTATTGACACAATGGAAAAATCCTATTAATACATATCCTGTGGATTTGCTATCCTTTGGGAGCAGAAGCTGCTGCTCAGATGAAAGGGTCTTTGCCTCCAGAATTGTTTGGGATTCCATCCCACACATTGCACCCACCTAAACCAGTCTGTAATGGCTCTCACAGGAACACACAGAATGCCCAACAATTAAAGAATTAACAGAGCAATTGTAAGAGCAAATGGAAGCTGGTTACATTGCCAGGACCAGACCAGGCTGGGAAAGGAATTTCACAGAAACTCTCCAAAGGGAAGAACCCAAAGAAGGCCTCAGGTGAGGAGGCTGGCAAGGGCAGTAAGCTAAGACCACTAAGTGAATCAAAGTAGAAAAACATGGGTAAAGTGGGAAAGGGAAAAACATATATGGAAAACATTATAAAGCATTTTACTTGTTAGCTTATGTGGAAAATCCATTATATTCCTATACTTCAGCCTTTATGGAAATATCAATTGCAGTAAGCATTTTGGAGGCTGATATTTTTACACAGAAAGAGCTTGCAAAAAACTTGGAAAACAGGGTCATAAGCATTTGGATTACATGCACAAAATGCAGAGTCCTGTAGCTCTTCCAGGTGCTAAGGAGATAGTGAAATGCAGAGCTGAGTAGTGTTATATATGGAGTGGTAATTCGTGTCGAGAAGATGGTTGATATTAAGAAAGAAGGGGGAGATGTGGGAGTGTGGCCATGGGGGTCAGCAAGCCCCGTGGTTGATGACATCATCAGACTCTTAACGATGAGGCCATCAGGAATATAAGAGTTTAGAGGGAACAAAGAAGGGTGATTCAGGAGACTCCATGAAGTCTTGGGTTGCTTGTTCTCCAGCCATTGAGGCATGGAAGTTTCTGGGTGTTTGCTGTTGTTGTTACATTCAAAGTTGTTTGACCAATGAAAAGTTGTTTTGAAAAGAACTGCTGTGGAGAGAAGGGTATAAGAGGGGAGCCTGCCCTCAAGATAAAAAAAAGGCAACACGATGGAGTTACATCATCAATAAAGAAGCAGGAAAAAGGAATGAATAGGGACCAGCTAGCAGAACGGAGACCAGGACGGGAACAGGCACATTGATTGCCTCATGAAGATAGGCTCGGCCAAACTCAGCAAACCGCTCAGAGAAGCTCATACAGAAAGTCGCTGGAAACAGGCGCACCGGAGCTGGAGAGAAGCTCGAGCTGAGAGAAGCAGACCTGCGCACACAACTGCCTCTCGCTGGTAAGCAGCTGCGCATTATGGGGAATCATACGTCCTTAGAAACAAGGACTGTCCTGATAACCTTACAGCTTATTCTCCTTGTTAACAATCGGACAGTTTATGATCCTGAAATATGGGACCAAACTGAGGTCAAGGTGTGGGACTCTGCAACTGAAAACGGCAAGGTTGCAGCGGGATTGCTCGGCACCTGGCGAGCAGTCTCTGAGGCCTTAAAGAGCCCTGTGGGACCACAGTCAGAAACGTGTGGTTTGCCAGACAGTGAGGGAGCTGCGGGCTCGTCCACTGATCCCTTCTGCTAAGCCATGGGCGGCCCCTCTGCTGCTACAGCCATCGAAGGCTTTTGCTGTTACGCCCCCTGCTGACCTGGACGTGCCTTTTGACCCAGGCCCAATTGGCCTTGAAAAGGAGATGGATATGCTTTTCTTCGATCCGGGAAGAACGGGATACATAAGGCCTGAAGACCGAGTTGCTCGACAACTTAAAGCAAGATATATTGTTCAAAGGGAATGGAAAATGGAGACTTGTTAGTAATCAAGAGAAGGAATGGAAAATGGAGACTAAGTCATGGAACTTAAAGGATTGTTTGTTACATTTTCTGATTGTACATATGTATAGGTGTACTCCTGTTTAGTATGTAAAGCAATGTTCTGTATATTTAGAATGTTTGATGTTCGTGTGTGCGTGCTGGTGGAGCGTGGACTCCCCGCACACCCAGAGCTGTTTACTTGCCTTTTATACCTTTTATACCTTTTATGCCATTTATAAGTATTACTAAATTCAGATTGAGATGAGACTTCATTTATAACAGTAGCCAGAGGCTTAGAGTATTGAAATTACATAGAAATTGAAAGTGAGCATGCCAGAGCTACTTTTCAGGTCCTTCTATATGCATTAGCTGTAAATAAGACCTTAAAAACCTTCTTTGGACTACTAAAAAAAAATAAATGAATAAATAAAATTTGGAAAGGTATTAGCTAACATTCCTGATGTTCCCAGATCCAAGGCTTTCAGAACTATTCTCTTTTCTCCTTGCAACATGAGACCAATGTAAACATAGAAGATAACTTTACCTCAGAACATACACTTACAGCCACAAATAAATTTATCAGTTGAAGTGTCAGGGAAGGATGCTGAAAAGTCACTGAAGAGCTGAAACAGTTTGAGAAATGTAGAGGAAATTTCATGGACAAGATTGACCTGCTGAATTAGAAGTAATCACAGCAATATGTTTGACATCAGTTCCAACATTTGGCAAGACAAATCCACTATTCTGATTTATTCCACTTGTGATCTCTTTTGGTCTTCCCGTGTTTGTACCTTCTCTTGCATAACAGATCCTTACGCAATTCCACATAAAACTATAAAGCAGAAGCAGCAAAACGCCTAACTGCAATTAATTATGGAAGCATGAGAAATACCCAGTTTTCATGTGTTCTTTCTTAAATTAAGCTCAGTGATTAAGCACAGGAATACATTGTAAATGGGCTGAAACACAACAGTCCTTTCAGTAACAAAATGGAAGATGATACAAATATGCTTTCTGTGGACTAAAATCCACTGAAAGTGTCATAGAAAAAGAACTGTATGGATAGGCTGAAATGACACAATAGTGTCATTAAGAACTTCACAAATGTAGACACTTTATGTTCTCAGAGAACTTTATTATTTTTACAAATTCTCATGGTAATGCCTGCTGTCTTCCGTATTTGAAACATTCTCATATCCTTAATGTGTAAAAACATGTAAACAAAAGAAATATATAGCACTGGAAACATCAATTATATAATTGCATGTACAGCTGACTTAAAAAAAAAAAAATGACAGAAGCAGGCATTTTCCTATGAAAGTCTTCAGTTTATTCCAAAGACATTTTTATCACCAATAACAACAAAGTTCCAACAAGATGTTGTGAACAGCTAGTTTTGTCTTAGCTAATCATCACCTCTTCCCACACCCAAGAACAGCCAGCAATGGCTGGGAATAAGATCTGAAGTTATGATGTTACCATCTGTGCCAGGAAAAAAAAAAATAGCTTCGGGAATGTATTAACCACAATTGCAATAGCTGTAAATGACTTGTAGGGTTATAATTTCTCTGTAGTATTTCATCATTTTGAAATTATAAGCATTTACTTGTGTGTGTGTGCGCGCACACACATATTGGCTGAATGACACACATGCAGATACCGCTCTTGCTTCTCCTATCTTATTCATCCTCTTGATACTTTTGAAATGAGAAAACACACAAAGAATAACAATGTAGTAAAGCTAAGCATTATGACCTGCACTGTATTTACAAAAGAATGGAATGTCTACAGTTTTTGTAAATCAGCTACTTTCTTTTCTTACAAAGTTTATTTTTCCTATATAACACATATTATCTCTAAAGACATACTAACAGCACAAATAACTTGAAAACACAACTAGCTACCTGGAAAACAATTTTAAGGTCACTGGCATAAAACATTTCTCCTAAAGCATTTCTAATAACTTTCTGAAAGCTATTACTTTTTAGTAAGAGAACAATTATATACCGTTTGAAAGCATTTGTTTGTAAGAAAACTGTATATCAATATCTAGACACTGTCTTCCATAAACTATGTGTGCAAAAACTATTCCAGTGGAGGGAGCAAATTCAATTTGTTAAAATTCCCCCAGATCTACATGCTTTAAGTGGCAGCTTAACATGGATACAAAGTCTTCCTTTAGTCCAAATTTACTTCTCTTTCTTGATCCAGAATCCAGTTCTATTTCATCCCAGAGGTCATCAATGTCACCATATGTTTGAATTTAGAATTCCAGCTTTGAGGGCTTTGTAAGGATCTAAAATACAGTTTATCCCATATTTACCTTTTCTTGTTGGAATGGCTGTTAGGCTGAATAAACAACAATTTTGAAGTAACATAATCAATGAAGTATAACAGAGTAAGTGATGCAAATCAACAGTTATATGGAAGAGCTGTGTAGTGGGAGATGACAAGGTATTTTGTTCTATGACAATCAGATTATAATAACTCTGAAGATTGTAAGTGTTTATTTTGTTCCCTGCTAAGGTTCAGATTTCAAAAACATAAACTTACATGGAAGACTGTGCATGAAAGCAAATTTTGTACATGATTATGCTCACATCAAAAAATAATTAACATCAAGCACTCCCCTTGTCAGACATTGAAGTGCTGCTTAAAATTAGTAGTCAACAAAAAAAGTTGTTTTTGGTTTTGTTTTTTCCTGAGGCAATGATTTTCATATTAAACCACAGAAAAGTAATGATTATAAATAAATAAAATTTCAGTTGTAATACAAAAAGGCTTGATCTTCACTATTGAGAACTGAAGTAATATCATTAGCAGATTAAATCTTCCTCATCGGTTACTAGACTTTTTTATGTTTTGGTTAAGACTTCCAGTGCTGGAACACAACATGCTACAACAGGGTGAGTGGCAAGATAGTTAATTACCTGCTGTTGCAAAGAAGACTGAAGGCTGCTTGCTGTGAAGGAAATTGGGGACCAGGGCTGATCCTCTTGAAATATGAGAAGAGGAAAGGCCCTCTAGCTGCAAGTCCAAAGGCATGATGGGAGACTGCACGGTGGAGCACACAATGCAGACCAGATGCCGTGTTCAATGGCAGTGGCCCGTTCACTGGCAGTGTCCCTTGTTACCCAAAAGAAGCCCAAGGGGAACAAAGAGGGAATGGGAATCTGATCGGCAATTATAGAGACTGAACATAGTTGGGACCTGAACAAAAAGCTGTTTTTTCTTATACACATCATAACTTAAGTTCAGCAGACAGCTTCAGCAGAAGCCTGATGGGGATCTGACAGTTGTTGATTATATCATCTCTGGGACAGCAGAGAATAGGGTTCTTGCCAGTACTGCAAATTACTGCCTGTCCCCATTACTCTGCTCTGTAGCATAGGGAACATGCAAAGGTACACTGTCTCTATGCCACAACTTAGATCAGACACACACGGAAGAGGCTTAGACTCAGTCAAAGTCTTTGGAATTTGTAATGGCTGAACTCAGGAAATACTCTTCCAGCAATTACAGACATTTTTATAAAAAAAAAAAAAAAAAAAAAAAAAAAAAAAAAAGGCTTCTGTAAATCTCTGCAGCAAATCTCTGAAGCAAACCCATCTCTGTCAAGACTTCTCTACTCTGCTGCCAGTTCAACAGCAACCAACATTCATCAGTGGTAGACCCAGGGTAGAACAGACCTCCTATTATAAGCAGAACCTTGAACAAAAGTGTTTATCTTTTAAAGAGAGAAAATAAATGACTTTAAAATGTTTTTCACAAGCCAAGCTCAGTGTGTCATCCAACTCTTATAAAAATGGATGTTTCTACACAATTACTTGTACTCTGGACTCAACCGCTTCATTTAATAATCAATGCCTCCCACTCTCAGCTGTTTGCATATGTTCTTTAGCCTCTTTTACTAGTTAGATTGTAAAAATTACGTGTGTGGATATGTAGGAGTACATATACATCCAGGACAAGAATGTTTATTCAGAATAAATGATTTGGCTCTAAAGGAAATGAATTGGCTGGGTAGATAATTCCTAATATCTCTAGACCCCCTGAGAAAAAGAACATCAGAGATAATACATGGGAGTTAAATACCAAGTGTTACTTCTCAAAATTCATACAGCCTGTTTAAGTAGCAAAGAACAAAATGTCCCAGCCATATTTTACTTAATCAACTAGAAACACTCATGCAATAACAGGCAGTGCTTTTATTTTCCAAGCTCCTCCACCGAGGACTACCTTAATCCCATTTTGAAATTCACATTTTCTAAAAAAGCAAAGAACTTCTGGGAAAATGGGGGCATGGAAGGGGTTTTCAGAACAGTTATTCTTCCCAACATTCACCCTTGGTATGACTTCCATTTACAGCAATAGATTACGCACCCAATGAGATATTTCTCTTTTTGAAGCCAGATCCTGAAGCATTATACAAGCACTTGCCCAGTTTCCAGAGTTTGTGTAAACAGCTTTCTTGTAGACACAGGCCATATAAAACAGAACTGAAAGGGCCATTTGAAATCCTTTACTATATTCATGTTCCTTGAGTTTCACATTCAAAGAACACAACTAGTCAAAGGCCACCATTAAGACAAACACATAAAACTAATGGTTTTAATTTGTTTTTGCTCATTGGTCATGCTTATAACTGTTACTGAATTCTTTATGATGTAAAAGCATGTAAGTGTGTCAGGCACTGTGTAAATATTGTGCATATGTATTAATTACCAGACAGCCTTTAGCCTGAACAATATCGATGCTGAAACAGACGAGTATAAAAGATCAATCCAAGGGCACTGGGTAAGGAAATGATGCCAGAAGGTGAAATTTCTTGATACAAGAATGCTGTTAGGAACTGAACTTTGAACATTCATCCCCGTTGATGACTACCAAGCTGTTGTCACTAAGGATTAATTTCCATGTGTTCATAGAATACAATATGGCAAAGCACTCAGAGACAAATCACAAGTTTGCTGTTGCACCACGCTGAATCATCAGGCCTGACAAGGCAGCTTATGAGAACTTACTTAGTCCACTCACTGCCAGACTCACTCAAATAGTCATCCTCTGACCAAAAAAAATAATAATAATAAAATAAAATAAATTTCAGATTTTAGCATGGCTAAAGTTGGGTAAACCCTTACGACTAAAAGGTTTGCAATTTGTGCTTGTCCCGAAAGGGACCAAAAGGCTGAAACGGTGCTGTCTGACTTTTGGAGGAGCGTTTTGGAAGAGCGTTTTGCTACTCGGAGACCCAAAGGGAAAGGCGTCCAGAGGGAAAGCAGCCACCCCGCAGGGCCTTACTGCTGACAGCGCCCCCGGCCGGGCACCGCCGTGCTCCCGGCCCCCCCCCCCCTCCGGGGGGCTGCAGCCGGGCCCCCCCCAGCCGAACGCGGCGGGTCGGCGGCCCTGCTCCCTCCCTGCCCCCGCGAGCACCGAATACCTGTTGGCACCGCCCGCCTTTTGTCCCAGCTATGACAAACATCACATATCCAACAGAACGAAACTGTATAATTTATTTTTTTTTAATCGTGTTTCCGCTTGAGTTCCACCTGAATTTTGGAGGTGCGGGAGGGCTGGGGGGCAGCGAACCCTCGCCGGGGCCGGGCCCGGGGGAGGGGGGGGTGGGGGGTCAGGAGCGCGGTGCGGTTAGAGGGGGCGCACCGCCATCTCGTGGCCGCCCGGCAGACTGCAGGCGGCGCCCCGCGCGGGTGGGCGGCCGTGGGCAGCTCCCCACGGGGAGACGGGGTGCAGGGAGCACAGCACCCGAGGAGGAACGCATTCTAGGTCTGAACATGAACCTTCCGGGCTCTGTTCAATTCGTTCAGTTGTCCTGCAAAAGCTCTTCGTGAAACTTGAAACATCAAGACTATATGATACAGTGTATATATATATAGTATATATATGTCCATAATATTATATATATATTTATTTTTTTCTCTATCTCTGAATATTTGCCTTTCCATTTTCTGTTTTGTTGTGTTTTGTTTTTAAGTCAGGTGTAATTTTATGAATATATATTGCTCTTCTGATCTAAGAAAATGCAAGATTTTTAGCTTTGTGTATGTAAAACCAATATACGGTGAGCTAAAAAACACTGGTCTGGGATGACAGAAAAGTTTCCTTTATTTTTGATGATGATATGTTCTCATTAACCAACACTGCCTGTTCACATGCAACATCTTCCTAATGATGTTTTTGTGTATATCTTTCCTGTATTAAAGAAAAGGGGCTCATAGGATGGTTCGGGTTGGAAGAGACATCAAAGACCACCCAGTTCCAACCCCCCTAGGCAGGACACCTCCCACCAGACCAGGTTGCCCCATCTAGCCTGCCCTTTCGCACTTTCGGGGATAACACAGTAGGGCCACTTTCAATAAGGACCGGAGGATTTTTAGATATATCACGTGATCTTAAAAGTACAGTCTACTGATTTTGTCATCTCGGGCTTCTTTTTATTTTGTGATTTCAGTAGATCTGTATTCCCACCAGTGAATCTGGTTTCCAGTACTATCCACTCGTGCAAACAGAATAGACCGAGTCAGTACAAAATATAGGCTTGTAGAGTGCAATGCAACTTCTACAAATATAGCCCTTTTGCTGTAGAGTGCTTCAGACTCAATCTCACTTCAAAGAATACAGGTTTTGATAAAGAAGAAGGTGCAAGAACAATTTGATTAAAGCATGAGGTTGCAAAGATACATATGAGGTGTGATGGGGCACTAGCCCTATTCTCTATCACCAGCTACAGCGCAGGTGAAAATATCAAATCATCTTTAGTGTTCTCAAAGCACCATTTTCTTCAAGAAACATTGTTAAACTTTCGCTTAACTAAAAAATACAAGAAAAATCATGGTACCTGCTGATCTGAACTGACAGTGCAGTTGGCAGGCCAGTGGGTTTTCAGCTCCTCAGGAGGTATCCAGCTTGCTAATGCTCTGCACAAAAACCCTCTTAGTGACTTGCCAGAGCAGTTCTTTTGCTGCCCAATAGCCACACTCATTCAAGATCAGTCAGAAGGAAAAAAGGTTGGCTGTCTTTGAAGAAAAGATAAAATATAAGGAATTGGAGGCTTTGATAAAGCATTCAAGGAATTGGGGGGGGGAGGATGAAAAAAGAAAATAAAAAGAGATTTGATTCAGAACTTCCCTACATATTCCCCAGACAATGAATCCTAGAAGTGACTAAGCCCTGAGCACCAGGAGTACCTACTACCTCAGAGAGTTTTGTTGAATTTCCTTTACAACAAGCATTGAGATGCACACAACTGTTAATGAGATGGCCAAACTTGGCTCAGTGTGGGAAGACAGGCAGTCCAGAGTGTACCAGCTGTGTTGCAATAAAGAAAATGTAGACTGTAATGCACACACTGCATCAGCTGCTGTTAAGGTAAAATTAATGAGGTAACAACCCCTTTGATCCTTCTCTTTCAGGAAACACTGTTTTGCCCCAAATGATGAGACTCATCAATTGAAAAAAATAAATAAATAAATAAAATGTTTTGAACTGAGGGAGAAAGAGAGAGACTAGGCAAGAAAACATTAGTGTTTGTGCTTTGGATTAGTTCAAGTAAAGAACTGATAATCTAGTAAAATAAAAAAAAATGTTGTTGCCAGTAAATCTGTATATGTGTATATAAATATAAATATATACATTCATACACAGTAAACAGGCAAATATATGTAATTCATTTATATTTATGTAGTTTGGGTACTGTGGTTGAGCAGGTCTAACACTGACATACTTGCTTCATATTGACAGCAAAGACTGTAAGAGGAGCACAGTATGATTAGCATGCTCTTCAAGCTGCGATGAGCCTTGTGTTCCCAATCTTTCTCCCTATACTTTGCTATTTATTAAGCAGTGCGAAATGTGTAATATTCTATGAAATTTGATATCAAACTCTCAGGCAGCTGCAGAATAAAAATTCTTAGGTTTGTAAGAATTTTGCACAGTGGCCACAATGCTGAGTGAACTCTGAATTTTTTTTTTTTTTTTTGAGTTGAGAGCATAAACTGCTACAGTCTGAGCTAAAGAATTAGTCTTGCTAGTTTAAAGACTAGAACAAACTCACAGCCTCAGTGAATCGATAGAGAGGTGATCTCGTAAGGCACCCTATCAAACAAGTTTTCACAGACGTTATTCATGTTATTTGTAGATGATTTTCAAAGATAAATTTGAGGATATAGCAATCTACTTCTTGGCAGTTCACGAATGAAAGACACAAAAATAGCAATCTAAATTTGTTGACTATGCTATTTGTAGGCCTTATTATCCATGTGGTAACGTCACTCAGATACAGAGATATACTGTATATATGTGCAGATCACATATATGTACATTTATGGCTTAGCCCACACTCATGTGTCACAAAATGCTTATAGATCACTGCACCAACCTTAAAAAAAAAAAAAAAAAAAAAAAAGTATGATGTCCTTGTTGGAAATGTAGACATCTCCCTATAGTCCTTTATCTCACTGAATGCATACATGTCTGAAAGCTTTTCAGGATTAGGGCCAATATGCCATTTTAACAGCAATGTGAAATCACACATGGCAAGTAGATCAGCGACTGAATGTTATAATGGCCTTTTGAGCAAGGGGCTGACTCAGCCTCTTCCACAGCCTGTCGCACATGGTTTGCAATCCAACTCCATATCCCCCGTTCTGGTGCACCCTTCCAGTGGTGACAGGTTTCTGGGTGACTGTTCTGTAGCTCATGATCAGCTGGAGGCTGGCAGAAGGAAGTGCAAAGAAGCTCTGCTCTGCAAATAACAGGCTGCAAAGAGAAGCTGACGTGAACAGAGAGTGTAAATAAGATGGGGAGGAGGAGGACGTCTGCCAAAAACAACACAAGGCTTTAAAGGCCTGGTTTCACTGCTAAAAGTCCAACCCCTAGCTTCTCCACCTCTAACTGAATCAAACCCTCTTGCAGCTGATCCCTCTTACTCTGTTCTTTCCCACACATCAATCTCTACAAAAAAAGATTATCCCACATCTTTGTGAGGCTTTTAGCTAAAGAATAGTGGATGGTATTTGAAGGAAGCTGAGAAATACCATGTTGCTAATACCACTGCCACTGTCTTTCCTAGCATACAGGACAAAGCCCTGTGGTGAGTAGCATCTTGTTGGAAGGAAATATGGATGAGACAACAATGTTACCTGAACTAATTCAGATTTTTAGGGCTGTTCTTTTTTGAAAAGCCCTGGAAAGTCTGTCTTTGAGCATTTTTGAAGGGGATGAACACCATTTATGCAAGCAGACAAAATCTGGATCCTGGCAACAGGCACTATGAGAACATGACCTATGTGACTGAATTGACTCTAGTACTATACAAAACACTGAAATGTCAGTAGGAGTTGCAAAGGTCCCATTAACATCCTTTTGCAGAGTTTTTATGTAGTAGGGACACTAAGTGTTCAGATTAGTTCTGCTGAGGTTTTGGTATACTACCTATACAAATGAGAAAATCCTCTAGTTTGCTTGGATTGTTTTCAGGCTTCTAAAAACTCCTGCCCATATGTTTATGAAACACCAAGAAACACCAAGAAACAGAAATATTATATGGAGTGTGTTATTTCCCCCGTAGACATCTAGAGGAGACCAGCCATCCAACAAATAAGGACTTAAAAAAAAAAAAAAAAAAGCTAAAATTTGAGCCTGAAACACTGAAGTGTGGAACTCCCACTTGTACTGTGTCTGTGGGAAGAGAAACCTCCTCACATGGTGGAAGGAATGAGGAAGAGAACAGCAAAACTCAGAGAGTTTCAGTGGAAAGAGATGCCATGGAACTGGGTAATGCCATTTTTGAAATGCCAGCAAAAGACTGAAAACCAAAGCCTTTTTTTTGCAGAAACAATGAGCACGTGCTGATTCCACTGGAGGTGATAGCAGGAACAGCTGTGCAGTGATTGTCCCCTGTGGACAAAGTTGACTTTCCTCTCATCACGTTGAAGCTTCCCAGCTACAAAATGAAGTATTAAGACTTCGTATCATTTTTTTCTCAAACTTCTCAGGAAAGCTATTACAGCCTGCAGATATTAAAGGTGATTGAACTGGGAATTCAACAGCTCAGAAGTTTTAAAAATCTAGGCAGCCACCCCTCATTTTTTCCTGGATTAAACTGCACCTGCTCAGAGACTTAAAAGGGGAAAGGAGAACAGGAGGACAAATATGGATTCAGATATTGTAACCGTAGATGTGGTCTGCCACCTTCTCCACCACTTTAGCAATTTTAAATTTCTTTCTATTTTGGCATTGTTCTGAACTTTTGACTTTGCTTGGAAACTGTGCTAAGTAAAGCACCATTTTTATGTCATTCTACTTATATGTTTTTAATGTGATTGCCATTATATGATAACAGAAATCATTCCTAATTTCCATATCTTCCTTGGACTTTGGAGGTCATATCACCTTCATGGATACTTTCTGGTTTTGGAAATTGATTAAAGCATTCATCCAATTACCAATACTAATTCCACTTCAGGTGCCTGAGAATACAGCAGGCACCAGTCACCTGTACAGTGTTTTGCAAGACTGATAGCTAAATAACTTTTTGCTTCCTCTAGTCTTCACTGCTTCAGATAAGCTCTTCATTCTCATTCCTCAATTGTTGCAAGTATAAATGAGTGCTCTGGGCAGCCATATATTGATTGTCCGGACAGGATTTCATTAGCCACAGCAGAAGAGAGCTTAGTCTTTCAAAATAAACTGGCTACACATTCCAAACACTTAGGTCATTAGAAGGAAAAGGGTTTGTAACCAATACAAAAAGTTATCTCAGAGCTACTGAGTAAGAGAAAACATGCCACAGATTTTAATCTGTTTGGATTAAAATAAGATTCAATATAAAATTCAAACACTGTGGACAAAATCCATAAAGCACATGATGGAAGATGGGAAGCAGGGCTTAACAAATACAATAAATATGAGTGTGAATCAGGCTGGCTTGTAGTCTGAGCTCGGAGATCAAGCCACAGAATACAGACACACTTGCTACTCTACATAGGCTGAGGAACCCTCTGAAATATTTATCAAAAGACTTTCAGATCACCTAAAATAAAACTGATTTTTTTTTAAGTTTCCACATTCTTAGTGCCTATTTCTCATAGTTTGTTGTTGTTGTGTTGTTGTTTTTGTGTTGTTGGCTTTTTGTTTGTTTGTTTGTTTGTTTTGGGGGGGGCAATCAGGGGATACTTTCTTTTGTGTGTTTCTTTGTTTCTCTTCCCTCATAAAGGTAATATTACTTTAAAGCCCATTCTGACTCTCACTTCTGCATATTCTGTCTGCTGAGTCTCCATGAAATACAGCAGGATGTAATGAAGCCTATTACCATTTAGAGACAATATTGAGCAGACTAGCAGAAGGTGACAAGTTATCTTTATTGAACTGCTATGTTACTTACTGATGACAATTAATCTTTATGGATTCATTTGGTGCAGTAATATAAAGTACATGGCATGGAACACATGAAGCATATATCTTAGACACAGTTCAGGAAGTCCTTATTATTTTCCTAATAACATTTCAGATAATGTCATGAACAGCATTATTAGTAGCATCTTAGAGATGGAGCACATAAATGATTTTGCTGTGAATCCTGTGTAGTTATTCCTAAATTCTCCTTATTTTGAAGAAAAAGGAATTCAGAAAACATGGAGGAATGCTATACTGAGTTGATTGCGAGGTGATAGAGTGTTCATGAATACCACCCTTTGTGTCAAATGACTCACACATCTGTCAGGTGTGCTGCATTAGCCCACAGAAAGCCTTTCGTACATGTTGTGTCCTATTAAAAAAAAAAAAAAAAAATGCTTTGTCTTTTGATGTCAATCATGCTGATGGATAGGCCCAAGGTGTTAATGAGTAAGCTTTAAAAAATATTTATGCTCTGCCAAATCTCTGCATCACGTCAGTATGCACTAAGCTAGGCAGTTGGAAGCAACAGAATATTTAGAAAGGTAGAAAGGACAGCTCTTCTTCTGACTCATTAAAAAAAAAAAATGTTTTTAAGCTCTCTCTACTAATTCTCTTGAGCCCTTTGTGTTCTTTTATAAACATGATTTAACAACATTGTATCAGTTTACCTAAAACAGATTAACTCCAAGTGACTTTGATACTTCTTCAGTTACACTTGCCTTTACATTTTGCTAAGTGTAAAGTCTAAAATCAATGAGCCAAAATCTTGAGTTACTCCAGATTTTTTTCTGGGTAACTAAGACAGACATCTTAACACATTCTGTTTAGTACGTGTCATGCAACACTTTCAGTTTTATTCTGCTGTGGAAATAATATAACACAAGAGTCTGAACGCGGAAGAGATTGCTTCGGCTGCCCCATTGGATGTCATCCAGAGTAGAGTCCAGTATGTTTCTTTCATTTCTCTCTACCTAAAGCGTACCTTCAAAACAAATTTACTATCTTGCTTTCAAGATTGCAGATTGTGGTACACTGTCAATATTTTTTTTTCTGATTATTATTGACTATAACTAAAAATGTGTTGTTGGTGGTTTTTTTTTTCCATTCTTAAGCTATTAAGAAAACTTCTAGAGATTGGATCATTTATACTTTTGTTTGCTAACCTAAAAGGAATCTACCCACAATTACTGATTACATTGGAATTGGGCAAAATGGTGATAACATTTTGTTTTGTGTTAAATGTCTCTTTTTCAGTACAGAATTTCAAATTCTTTCATTTTCACTGATTCTGTAGTCATAGGGTTTTTTGTTTTGTTTTATTAAAAGTTTTCAGGAGAAATGGTACTCTTGAAATATAATCTTTTTCAATAATTTTCATCCATATCTGAAACTAATGAAAGTAATAACAAAAGTCACATTTTTCATTATATCTGTACTATATTTAATTCAAAATAAAATAAAATCATATTCTGCAGATAAACTAAGCATCAAAATACATACTGAGTAGAGATTCTGATTGCCTTCAGTATTTATTTTTTTTTCATGAAACAAGGTTATGTAGTTGTACCTGAAAGAAAATCTCAGCTAAATCCAATACTGTCCTGAAGTTTTCTTATTAGTGAAGCTATAAAATATACATGTTGTATATGGTTTGACTGAGTCATATATGTCATAACATACAGCACTGTTTACTGCAGATATGGTCAGAAAGAAATCACATTTTGTAAGAATGCTTAGAGCTTAATGCAGATAGATCACTGCCAGAATTACAAAATATTGCTGAAAACATTTATAAAATAAGTTTTTTTTACATTCTGATGTCTGCAATCTCTGCTAAGCTGAGCAATTGAATTATAGGTATTAGAGTCTTTTAAAAGTGTAAAAAATATATATATAAAGCAACTGATTAGAACTGGATATCAAATATTTCCCTTATTTTTGGAATTTATTGAAATTTATTGAAATTTATTAAAAAATTTTCAGCCTGACTCAAGATAAAAAAAATAAAATAAAAAATAAAAACCCTGAAAACATCTAAAAAACAACAAACTGGAAATAATAAAAAAAAAAACTCAGCATGTCTATCACAATATTTGTTTACTGCTATTTCAGTTTGTTTTCTCCTTTTACTATATTTAGCTTACAAGTATAAATAAGACAGTTCTTGAAATTGGAAATGAGATTATAATTTTAAAAATAAAAATAAAATAGAGCATTTAACTAACATTAAACTTATTCCTGGAAGATGAAAATAAAAAGTATATTTTAAAAAGGTTTTCTTATCAATTGTATCTTGTTTCAGTGAATCATAGTTTTCCAACAACAACCAAAAAAAATAAAATAAAATAAAATTTTCATCCACTCTTCCACAGGCTTCCAATGGAAAAGTTCAGGTTTTCAGTCTCATTTTTGTAATATTAATGTCTTTAATATGTTATCAAATGGAGAAGATTAGTTTTTCCTCTGAAGAGCATATGTTAATGCCAAGCCCTGTCTTGATTGACAGCAATGATGATCAAAGATGCCACCTAAATTGCTTTTCTATTCTTATTGCTAGTGTATTTCCCAAAGGACTCAAACTGAAGACTCAAGCTACACACCAGCATTAGCAAGACTGAAAGAAGCACTGAAAATGTTTCTGAGCAGATCCTCAACTAGTGAAACCTGGCACTGCTCCACCAACTCCTTGTTTTCACTCCTTCTCCTTCTGTCTCGCTTGTGCTTATGTGTGGGCTGCTGCCCTGCCTTAGACATTTTTTGAGGAACAGACTCACAGCAAGCAAAGCAGATAGATTAAATAGGTAGAAACTTCTGAGCAACCTACAAGAGATTGAACAACAACCTAAAAATAAAAGTAGTTACCAAATGATAGTATTTATTTGTGCCAGAACACTGAGCTAAATTCTCAGCTGGTATAAATAAGGATAGGTCTATTGCTGTACATGGAGCCAGACCAATTGACATCAAATTGCAATCTACTTTTATTGACTCCACAGGAGCTACAACAGCTAATGAGGATCTAGCCCATTTCATTAGGTTAATTAAAATTATGTGCTACACTGTGCATGAGGCTTTTGTTCTGTGGAGAGATGATAAATTTCTCTAGAACTAGAGAGACCTAATTCTCCTCTTTGTAACACTGTTGTAAATCATCAGTAATACAGCTATAAATATTGTCTACACAAAAATGATAGGGATGAGATCAATATCAGCACAAGAAAAGCATACATTTCTAAGACAAAAAAAAAAAAAAAAAAACCAGGACTAACCTGCTTTTAAAAGCCTACATTATGAGTCTGTAATATCAACTTATCAGATATCTCAAATTTTTAGCTGTAATAAAAAGACGTGTGCCTTTGAGAAAATAAAAAGTTAGAGAAATTAAGAAAGTTGTGATGCACAAAATATTAAAAAAAAAAAATAACTAAAAGTTCTCTGTCACTACACTTTTTATCTTTTTTTTCAATTTGATTTTAAAACTAGTTCTTGCACAAATGCATCTTCTGTTTGTCATTGTTTAGATATATGACAAATAAAACAATGTTGAAAGCAACAGTAACAGGAATAATCTATAAGAAAAAAGAAAGCAACATACTCTAAAGGCTAAGGTTAGGTATGCTTTCAAAACCATTAAATCCTTTAAAAAAATAAAGTTAAATGCTGGAAAAGCTAAGTACATGTTATTTTATTCTTGGATTTGACAGGACCAATGGTGCTCTGAAGTTTAGCCCTTTGTTTAAGAATACAAGATGAAATTTCAATTTGACAAGAGGCTCAGCTAGAGTTTCAGTAAGCCCAGAGTCCCCTTGATTCAGTGTCTTTATTCCAGACTGAGAGGAAAAAAGAGGATGTTAGATGTTAGACCATGGTTTGAAAAGTACAGTGTGTTGTTTTAGATGTTGAAGTAAGTATCAACTGTTTACCAAAAAGCTGGTTTGGGCTCATTCTAGAAATCCAAATTATTTTTGGAGATGCCCTTTTTTTGTTGTTGTTGTTTTGTTTGTGTTTTTTTTTTGTGTTCATGAAAGGAATTACTTCCGATTTAAATATTTGCTAAACTACTAGCAACTCTAAACTACTAGTAAATCTGCCAGATCTCTCTCCTTTTTTTGCTCGTGTGTCTGTCTCTGCAGAGTTGAGAAAATTAAGAAAAAACATACCATTTTTGCTACAAGCAACAGCTCCCTGTTTGTTGATGTCACTCACATGGCTTAGTAAGGACTGTTTTCAAAGGCTTGCAGGTCTCTGTCCAAAACTAATATACATGAAAGAGTATTGACTTCTCACTTTACAGTCTTTGCAGTTGTCCTCAGTTCTTTTCCCTTCCTCTATGAAATTGGTTAATTCATCTCACTTGAAATAATGTACATTCTTGTTATTTTTCTTTCCACAGCAAATGTGCAAAATTTTAGAATTTGAGTGCAGGTGGTCTTATTTGGGTCAATGTTTCTCAAATGTATCACCTGCAAATATGAAAAGAAGAAAAGCTGGAAATTAGATTGTAGAATATGTATAGACAAAAGATGGCAGAGCTAGGGAAGAGATACCGTTTGCCTGGAAGAGGTGAAATTCAGCATTGAAAATAAATGGAAGAAACAAACTTTGTCAACTGTTACAGAGTTCTGATGTTAAGTGGAGCAAATATGCATCTGTCAGATGCATGTGTAAAATTAATGAGAACAGCCAGGCTTTGGTTCCTTAAGCATCTGGATTCAATGCTGTGTTATTCCTTGTACCTAGTGCTTTGTCTTCAAATGTCACTCTGTGCCTTGCATCTTCCACCATGACTGGGGTGATCATTTGAAATTCCGTTGTATTAAGCAAATGTAATCTTTATCCAAGTTAACTTATTTACTTATTTATTAATCAATTTCAACAGTTAATTGGCTTTCCCATCCCTAAACTGTTGTTATGTTTATCAGTCCGTACTGGTATCACTCCTTCAAGGCTTTCAGTGGTGTCCAGTGCCAGGACAAAGGCAATGGGCACAAACTGGAATACAAGAGATTCCACCTCAACACTGGGAAGAACTTCTTTACTGTGTAGGTGATGGAGCACTGAAATAGTTTGCCCAGAGAGGTTCTGGAGTTTCTGTCCTTGGAGATGTTCAAAAGCATGGTCTTGGGCAAACTGTTCTACATGCCCCTGCTTTAGTAAGGGGGTTGGGACCAGATAGCCCCCAGAGGGTTACCTTCCAACCTCAGCCATTCTGTGATTCTGTGATTTAGAAGTTCAGTGGGCATTTGGGGTATTGCTTTGTTTCATGCAGAATTTCTTAACATAGTCAGTGCTATGCTGATTTAATATGCATTCATGATGAATGAATGTATATTCATGATGAAGAGAGTAAGTGTGTAAGTTCTACCATCAGCACTGGATGTCTGGAATCGTAATGTGACAAACATGAAATTGTCACCAGAATGAGTGAGACTCACTTTAAATGTTCCTAAACCAAACATTCATCTTGGCTTGTTTGTTCAAGTGTTCAGGAACTCGAGGTTCTTTCCAGGTGATCAGAAATTCTGTAACAGGCAGAGGATAAGGAAATTGCCTCTTACTCATACACAGAAACGCAATTTGACTCCCCAGCTTGCTACTGCTGAAATGAAGAGGTTTCTGTGTCAGAGTTTGAACCTACTAAGTATAGGATATAACTGTTCTGTATGGCAAATTATACACCAACAGGCAAGCTGTATGACAGAAGGATTGAGTCACTTGGATGGAAAAGATCTATTTGCAGTTGGTCTTGCTGTAGATTCTTAAGAAATCCATAGGAAAGGATAATCCAGAAAGGCAGATGAGCAGAAGAGAGCAAATATATCAGAGTTCATACCAGTAGAACTGGACATTTTACTCAGAGGCAGTGGAAACAACTTGTTTCATCACAGTATTTTGGTACAAGGGATGGACAGTTGTTGAGCTTCCTCGCATCCAATTCTGTAATAATGATATTGAAAAGCTAGACATTATTAATTAAAATAAATCATTCAAAGGGGTGCTAGGTGTTTTCTTCTAAGGCAAATAAAATATGCTCCAGATAATTTGACACTTTTGAATACCAAAGTAAATTGCATTTTGAGATAACTTAGTGGTGGGAATAGACTGGATGTGAGGAAATCAGAAGTATCTAGTTAAAACTATTATGGCTTGATAGACTTCAACTATTGAACAAGTGTCTGATATCTCGTTAGATTAAAAATATTAAGTACAACACCAAGTCCAAGTAAGGATTAAGAAGACAGAAAATGCAAAGAGGCATACTTTTAAAAGGTGTCCCATACAACCAGTGGCCAAATCTGAGAGGTAAAAAAGTCATCAGAAGGCCAAGGGACTTCAATAACAAGAAAATAACCTGCTTCAGAGGTCAGTGGTAGGCATGCTGTCAGGTTTTCCCGGAAGAGACAATAATAGCTGTGCACACTATGTCTATTAATCTTTCCCCACACAACTCCAATTAGTAACCCATAACAATAAGCAATGAAGTCTGTATTCATGCTCTTACACAACTTGTATGATTACCATGAATTATAATTATACAATTTAAAATACAATTGCAGCCCTCACTTTCAAATCAGAATTCTCTGTGCAAATTATCTTATGTACAAGTCCAAATTAACAATATTGGGGTCATAAAAAGGTAATTCTAAAAATACATTCACCAAAAGAAATGTTAGCAGTGTTATTTGAAGGTAAGGAGCTGAATGAGAAAGTATCAATGTACAGAGATGTAAAGCAGAAGACACTATCTTTTGCCAATCTAAAACACAGAGATGGCATCACTGGGAGGTTAATGATACCTAACTAAATATAAAAAGCTCAAGAATGTGATACAGAAAAATCACACAGAATTTAACAGATATATGTTATATACCATCAAAGAAAGTAAAAATTAAATTGTGAATTTAAATCAGTCAGCCCTTTTGAATAGCACCCTATCTTTAAGAAAGAGAGAGATGGAAAAAAAAAAAAAAAAAACAGTAACTCCCAATGAGCAAATGTGGTGACAAAACCTAAGCATGTAACTAACTACAGAGATACCTAGGTAGGAGATCTAGTAACATAAAATGACAACATTTGTGCTTTTTATGAGAGGATCAATATGGGTCAGTCAGCTGTTTATACAGTGTTAACAGCATCTTAACATTTCTGGTAATAGCATGTGGGTTCTTTTATGTTATTTTATTTCTTCATGATTAGTGAGAATCAGACATTCTCATATTTAGTCGCAACTTTAAAAGCCTGGGAATTTTGCTTTTCCAGTCACCTATTTCACTTTTCCCTAATGCTAAATATACATACCTTTTTTGTTTGTTTGTTTGTTTCCTTTGGAATTTCTATTTAAAATTTTGGTTACATATCCAAACACCCCCATCTCCCCTGGGTGATCCAGCCTCTCTGATTAATTCCTTTTACTGATGTAGCTGCGTAATACTATAAACATCATTAACTCAAAAATCAGCCTTGTCCAGAACATTTTGTAACATCTATTCTGTAAGAGAATTTCCTTGATTTTTTGGTAATCCTTGTGTTTTTGCATTCACACTTTCAAAAATTCATAACAGGAAATAATTTGCAATGGCATCCCTTAATCAAATGTCGGATTAAGCATATTCTAATGTATTATACTGAATAATAATAGACACAGCTTATAAAAGAAATGGAAACTAAAACTAAGGATTGATGAAGAAAAGTCAGCACCTTAAGACTACTGAAGAGCAAAGGTTACTTCCCAATGGAAACCGCACCTCCTGAGCTGGCATGTGCCTGCAGAAAATAAAGAAAAGAAAAATTATTATTAATGAGGCCTCCATGAGAGAATCATATTTGCAGGCATTAAGAAATCAGCCAGCAGAGAAGAAAAGCATGAAGTGATTCCAAACAAATGAAGGCTGAGCTGTGTTCAGCTGCACTATCTCTTCCTGAGGAGGAAGAGACAATCTTGGAGCAAACAGAGTGTTTGTCAGTCATCAGGACTTTAATGGAAAGAAATGGCTGTAAGACTTTTTTGCAATAACCAGAGAAAGATGAACTTTATTTAGACCTGCCAAGCATGTAGGTTTGATCCAGACTGTCTAGGTTACAGGGTGTTTCTCAGGAGGGGTTTTAGCGTAACTTGAACTAGTTATGTACAGGTGCTGCACAGTTTATGAATACCTCTTTCCTCTATATGTGTAATTTCAGATAACACCCAGCTTCCCTGACACTTCCCTGACCATGTAACTACCCAGAAACTGCAGTCAGGATCTTAGGGTGTTATATATCCCTAGCATAGATTTTGTAAGTTTTCATATAGGAGTGAGACAGGGTCATACTGCTAAATTTGACAAATCATGCAGCACACCAGGAACAGTCCCAGGAGTTGCTGGGATTGCACTCACGTCACAGAACCACAGTTCCTTCTTTGCTTTTTTGCCCTGTGTGCTATTCAGTTAATTCAGGAATGAATGATGGCTCTCCCCCTTTCCCTTCCTTCCTCTCTCCCACCCACTTTGCCTTCGCTTGCTGATGGGGAGATGCGTAGTCTCTTGAATCATAGCCACCCTATATGAACACTGTCAGATTCTGTGGACAAAAATAGAACCTCGTAAATTGTGTATGTGTAAGAGGGGGGCTGAATCATTACTGATATCAGTAAGTATGGGAACTTGTAGCCTATAAACCCTAATTGTTTTCTCCTCAGTCTAGTGTTCTTGGTATTATTCATATGCACACAAGTTCTCACTAAAAGATCTACATATTTCAAGAAATTTTTAGGACCTGTGATGACCTCCCCACAGTCATGCCTTCACATTAACCTTCAGAAGAACTTTAGGAGCTCATATCTCTGAAGATGCTTCGTTTCACCAAACTTCCATACCTTTCTTAGACTCTTCATCTCAACCTAATTACCTTTCCCATGGCTTTTCTGAGATCTTTAGGTTGTTTTCTGTTTCTCATTGACTCTAAACCCTTGTTTTTAGTTCTTTTCAAAACTGTCCCTGGTCTTTCTCTCCTACAGAGCCACTGTGAACACAAACAAGGCATCTATTAACCTATATTTTATTATTTTTTTTGCTACTGCTGTACAGGAACAGGCAACCTTAGTGATTCAAAGAACTCATAGCATTACCAGCACACAGCTGCCCAAAAGATTTAAAAAAAAATTGCTTCCAAAATCCTTTGATTCCTCCCCACGGTAGTCTCAAATCTAGTGATATGATTAGTTTGAGAAAGCTTGAGCAGACAATATCAAGTAAGGATACAGGAATTATTACCTGCTGTATTAAGTTAAGAGAAAAGCTTTATTGTAAAGTACAAAAGGGTACTGGTTGCTATTTTAATCCATTACTGCGAATGTGGTTTGCAGTTAGGAATATTCATTTCAGGAAGATAAACTTCTGAGAGCTCATATTGGAATTGTTCTCTCTGTGTCCTTCCCACTGCTTTGATTCTCCTCTATAGCAGAATCACAAGGTAAACATTCATAATCAGATTACATGGTCCAGTGATTCTGAATATTACCTGATTACTTCACTTCCCAGACTCAGAGTACACAATGACATTCTTCAAAATTAATTGAGAAGTACAGATAGATAGACAGTCAGTAATACTTGGGGGTAGGGAATCCCTTTACTGGAAAAATCCTGGAAAATAATTTTCTGAAAGGCATGTCAGAACAATACGGTTGCCCCTCAGACATCAAGGAATAAAGACACTGACTATACCTTGATGTTTTAACATGTGCAGTTAGTGCATACTGCAGGAACACTATTGACCAAAAATAATTCTTAGTTTCTGAGTAGGTTCATGAGCATATTAATTGCTCTGGTTATAAAAAGATACACTGGAGATGATGTTAAGACACTGGGATGAAATGCTTAAAATGTTGTGAATTTCTATTCTCAGCTTTACCTGAAATCATTGCTTTGCATTGCATTGCTTTAGACAGACTGGTAATGCATGCTATGTTGTATTGTAATGAATTTTACAGGACAGGGCAATTAAGTTTGTAAATAAACTACATATTAGTAAGAAAAATAAATTTAAAAATGTTATGGTATGCAATTGACCGGAAGGAGCACTGGCATCAAAGTCAAGAGAAAAAGATACTCCAAAACTGGAATGTTAATGAAAAATTCAATGAAATCTAGAAAGGAAAAGTCTAAATCACTAACCTTTGGAGCTTTTCCTCATTTGCGCTTAGGAAATGACACAAAAGAAGCTTTGGTA
Source organism: Anas platyrhynchos (assembly GCF_047663525.1). NCBI lineage: Eukaryota > Metazoa > Chordata > Aves > Anseriformes > Anatidae > Anas > Anas platyrhynchos. The sequence goes on from NC_092591.1 coordinate 43,293,251, forward strand.
GTGTACTACACAGGAATATAAACTTGATGAAGAGTAGCGCTTAACCCTTGCTTTAAAAACTCACGCTTTTGCATTCCAGGGAAAAATACTGAGTAATTTCTGCCTCTGTGACTCTCATTTTTGAGAAACATAAAATGTATATGAATTAGACTAATGTCAAAAGAAAATTTCTAATTCAGGCCTGAGGCAAATAAGTGTCATTCCATTTCTGCCAATGGACTGTTTTGAAACAGGTGTAGTGTTATTTTTATAGACTATCAAGATAATTTCTGAGCACACTAAATTAAGTGGTGAATACATTCCTAACAAAATGTTCTCTTTGAAAACTTCCATTGAAATACAAGGTGTAGGCAGCTCGTACTTCTAGGTGAATGTGATATGAATTACTTTAAGAAGATATAGTGACTCCAAAATTATCATCAATTAGAGTTGCCAAATTAAGTAAGAAAAAATAATGGACAAGATAGGAGGTGGGAGTTACAGAGATATAGATACTACTAAAAATACAGGCAAAGCTGTAAAGGCATCATGACACAGTACCTAATGATTTGCTTATTATTCAACATCTATTAAAATGCCAGCTTTTTAATAACTTATATTCTCTTTGTTTCCTAGATCTAATGGTTCATAATTTTTTTCCTGCTGGTTCCAGTACTGGATAGCTTCAATTAATGCTGAGTTTTCAATGTGATAGTGCTAAAACATCTATTGTACAGGAACTCACTGCTTCACAAATGGTATCTTATTTATATGTATACTGACTGTATAAGTGTTGTCAGCCTAAAACAAATATGTTAGAATCTATCCATTTAAATCTCTCTTGAAGATTTGTAACTAATCAAATCCACAACAGTCAGTGCTTTTATTACTTGACCAGGTTTCTTCATAAGAGTTCATCATGCCTTTTCTTATGTTACACTTTGCTAAAAACAAACATAAATTTGGGCTCTTTTGAGTGGTTCTACCATTTCAAGATATTTTCTCTGCTATAAAAAATCCCCTTAGGGGAAAAATAAATAAATAAATAAATAAATAAATATATCGACAGTTTGTTTGTAGTAAGCACCTTATTGTTTAACACCACTTGAAGAGATTTTAAAACACCCAGAGACTTGAAGTGAACTATATGCCCAATCTCAGTATTTGATACAGCAAGCTTCTTGGGGCAGAGACCATCAGAAGATTATATTTGTACATAGTGCTTAGAGAGACCCCTGTTTTTGATGGTAGCCCCTGAGTGCTAGAGTAATAGAAATAATAAACGATAATAATCATAAAGACTGCCTATTAACTTAACAGGCATTTTTTGAGATAATGAATCATCAAGGAAACTAATTTTTTTTCCCAATAAGCAATTCAGCCATTTCCTCTCATCACAGATAATATACATCTGTCTTCTGTGCTGTTTGCAGAAATTCTGTGGATGTGCTGTGTCTTCTTATGAGAAAATTGGTTCATGAAATGGAACAATTTTTCTCAGACTCATGATTTCTTCTTTATTGAGGGCCAAATTGATCCTGTGTTCAATTGCCCATGTCTGGGACAGCAAGTAGTTACAGCACCTCCAGAGCAACCCAGGGAAGAAATTGTGACTCAGAGACTTCCAATCCCTTTCTCAGTCTCAGCTGCCTACTTGCTCCAGAAAGTAACCTGCAAATGCTCTATAGTATAGACTATTTACCTCCCCTGCCAGCTCAGCTCAGCTAGCTGCCATGTTGAGGGGTGAGAGCCAAGATTACATTCACACCCTGCTCATGTGTGCAGAGGACATGAAAAGGAAAAGAGTTCTAACTGAAAAGATTATATTCTCTATCTTGGGCTGAACTCAAATTCTGTGGAGGCCATGTGTACACATGTCCTCCAGCAAGGACAGATAAATCTAGGCATCAGTCTGACCAATCATTATCAGTTCATGGCACGTGACTAAGAAAACAAAATCCCCCAAAGTAGAAAAGTCATATCCTTCTTCTACCTGATCAGAATAATACTAAAGGGTGTTCCATTATGTTTTTTGTTTGTTTGTTTAATTTGTCTTTGACTTGAGTCAACACCTAATTTAATCCCAGAAAATCTTATGGCCCACATATGGGCCTTAGGCATATGAAGGTCTTAAGCATACTGTGTTATGTTGGCATGCCTGGCATGTTTCAGAGACAATATTCTATTGAGAAGTGTTAATGTTTATAGCCTCTCTTTCAGAGACTTTAAAGTTGCCAGTGGCAACTGAAGTGCCTTTGATTGCCTTTATTTGCTATGTGGTTTCATGTTAATGACTAAATAAAATAGCCAGATGATTTGAGCTCTCTCAAAAAAATCACCTCTGATTTTGGATCAAAGACATGTTTAACAATATCCACAGTCCTCATGCGTCCACACCACACAATTTGATGTACTCATCATCAATCATATGCCTTATGATTAATTTGAGTCTTTATGAGTAATGTCTATCACCGCAGTCCTGGCATGAATAATTATTGTTCTGCTCCCTGCTGAGATAACTCATTTCTGACAAAGATCTGCAGTTTGATATCTGCACAAAAAGAAAGATGAAATGGGAATAGTTTATTACAATGGCATAAACTGTCCAGAATTCTTGTAATAAACTTCTTTACATCCTAGGAATTGATAGTGACTTCAAAGAAAAACATGTGAAACAAACCTCAATAACTTGGAGGTATCATCTTTGCAATTACCCCTGGATCTTTCCATCAACATGGGGAATCTGTATATCAAAAATATTCATGGGAGTTTTAGAGCCTGCTGGTTTTCTGCAGACTTGTGCTGCAAACAGAAATCACAGTCAGAAACAAAGCCAGGTCATTCTGAGGAAAACAGGATGACATAGGCAAGATCAAAACAAGTTGGAATTTAAACACACACACACGAAAAGTCCTGTCAAGTATAGAGTTTGATCATGGTAGAGAAAGAACAGCCAACAAGACAGACATGCAGGAGCTAGAAGGCTAGTGAGCACAGCTGGCTCCTACAAACCAAAGTCCAAAGTGTGACCCACATGGGCAAAAAATACCTTTTCCAGCAATTGTCCTTTGCCAGAGCTGCAGTTTCAGTCCCATCAAGAGGTCTCACCCTTGTGTGTCATCAACAGGTTCTCCATTTGGGAACATCAGTGGTGTTGATTTGAGCAACAGCCCTGGTGAGAACAGCACCATGGCTTGCATACTGAAGAGTGTGAGCGAGTTGACACAGGACCCTGCATGCATCTATCATTAAGTCAAACAGGACCCAAAACTGAGGTTCTTCATCTTTCAGGCAGGTGTTCAAGACACTAGATAGCTATTTCTGCTCTAACTTGAAGAACATTTAAGTATGACATGTGAAATGAAAAAGATCTAACAGAAGAGACTGAGAACTTCTCAATTTCAAAATACCCTACAGTCTGGCAATTGAGTTTCTTCTTACCAATGCAATGAAAAAGACTTACATTTTCTAGTCTTCCAACAGCAAAAGAGGGATTTGAGTCCAGGTTTCCCACAGGCTGTACGAGAGCCCTTACTAGTGTGCAAGTGAGTAAAGCAGACAGTGCCTTCTGCTGTGTGAATCTAGGTTTTGAAGCCATAACAAGACATTCTGGCAGTGGGGGCAGGATGTCAGTTTAATACCATCCTGCCTTCTCTCCACATGTAATGAAAGTATAGCAAAAAATAAGTGGCAAAAGCATCTTACCTTTACTATCAAATAAATGGCTACTCAGAAAGTCAGCATATGGTCTTCTTGTCTTAGCCTTGCTATAGTTCTACTTTACTTTTTTTTTTTTTTCTCTCCCAACTAAAACTGCAGTTCATCAGCTCTTCTAAAACTTGAATAGACCAAGCTGTTTTAAACACATCCTCTAGTGATTCAGCCTTAGTATCATGGCTCTGATACAAATTCTGCCTACAACTGTTAAGGAAAGACAGTTTCCTTCTTTCTTGGCTTGCCTCTACAACAGCATCCCTTCCCCCAAAAAACACTGCCTACTTCAGCCTTCTTTTCTAAGATGTGAACTAGACTTAGCTCTTAATTTCAGATCTTGAAAAAATAATCCTGTTATCTTTCAAGCAATAAACAGGTATCCTGTTTGCATCTTATCCACAGGTTCATCTAAAAAATCTCGTATACCTCCTGTGGGGACATACTTTCTATGTCACACTCGCACTTCTGACTGATCAGACACACTTCCAGCTGATTTCCCTAATAGCCTCCATTAGTTTAATTGCATGTACTAGTATTGTTAGCATTAAATCAGCATCTTTATTATTTTATTGCACTTTAGATAGGTATTTTTTTCCTTATAAAGGTAAGCAAAACTACAGCTGTCATCCTTTACAGAATCTGGAACAACAGCATGCAGTAGGGGCTGTTCCTTTGGTCTTGGCAGAGCACCAGTTCTGAGCCCTAAAGATGAACCATTGTACATGTAGGCAGAATTTTTTCATTCCTTCAAGAAAGTTTTAGAAACATAACAAAAACACGTATTTATTCATTGTTTTAACAGCCTCTCATGACTCAATATGATAAGTGACTCAAAACGAACAGCAAAGTTTTCTACAATATTTTGTAATATATCGTTAGTGTTTAAGGTCAAAAAAAGACCAACGGGTCACTTGATTTGTTCTTTTGTACCTCACAGCCCAGTAAAGGTACATTTGCATTGAGGCAATTACTTTTGTAATTAGACGACTCCCTGCAACAATTTGCATGAATCATCCTCGCTGTTAAATATATCTTCTCCTTTCTGAATTGAATTTCTCTGACTTGAGCTTCTAATCACTGATTTTGCCATTGCTTTCTCAGACTTCCCTTCACTCAGTGAAATTATTAACACTAAAAGTCACTGCTCAGTTTTCTTATTGATAAGTATGATCTATCATTTTGTCTTATTCTTTACTGCCCAGCACTTGCTCCATCTCTTTAATCTTGCTGGTGTCTCTTTCTTGTATTTAAACAACTCTCTTTCTATAAATGGCAATGCTGATTCTATATTGCCACTGCTAATAGTTTAACTGATCAAACTGCACTTGCCTTTTCACATCTGTTTAGGCCAGTGATTATGTTGTGATTAGCTGGATCTTCCTTACCATCACAATAATCTATCAAACATGAGAATCCAATCCTCATTTTACTACCTTCCACCCACTCACAGCTCAAAATAGCCTGGATCTGATAAGCTTCCAAGTGCCCTGCAAGAATGAGAAAGAACTTTTAAGCAAGGTTCAAGAAATACTCATCACAGTGGTGAAGGGGTAAAAATGAGTAACTCAAGATGTTTAGTTCATTGGATTTCTGCCGGAACAAGTTACTGAAATGGTGATTTTTGTAGAAACAGTGTTACATTGCACAACAGTGAAGTGGTAAGTTACTTTTTTAAATAGTTTTACATCCAAGTAAAGTGAAATAAAAAGATGTACAAAGTAGCACTAGGGAATTAGGCTTAATTTAAGTAGAATTATGATTCTTTTATAGCCTAGAATTTTCTGGTGAATTTTCTATGATTTAAATGGTTTCATTTTTTTTAGTTCTTATTTTACATATGCATATATGTCCTTTGGCTTTTGTACTCAAAATTTTCTGTCATTTTTCTTTAATGTTTGTTCACTGCATGAGCAAGGGAATGACATTTAGTAAAATATTAAATTCAAATTTTAGGAGATTGAAAAAGCAGTTTTCAATTCCCAAATCATGAATATCAACATAGCAGCTTGCTTCACAGTGTTAAGGTTGAGTTCAAAAGGCAGACAAAGACTCCCATCCCATGAATAAATTGAATTGAAGAAAGAAGAGGAATCATCACTGGGCTGCCAGTTCAATAATCCCATATCACACCATTGTGTTTGAAGTCAGAAAGTAGTAGTGATGTTTTTGAAATAGGTATGCACTTTTTTTACAAGATCGCTAATTATTACAATTCCAAATATGTTTGATATTTTTTATTTTAAAACAATTTGTTAAGACAAAAAATATGAACAACTTCATCATCAAGGTATTGTTTCTCATACTTTTTCAAATGTTAATCAAAAATGCACTAGTTTTGTTTTTTGTATACTTTTAGTAGTTGTATTTTCAGTCCCCTGAATTATTGTGTAGTTTCTGGTCACTATCAAACACAAGGTAACTTCATGTAGAAAGTCTGATCAAGCCGGGTGATAGAGGAGTCTCCTCAGTACAGACCAGATTTTTGCATTTTCAAATTCTCCTCACATTGGAATAAAAATAGAATTTGTTCATTTGTTTCAGTGAGTTTGTTTGTTTCTCTGTTTGTTTTATTACAGAATGGAAATGAAGCAAAAAGAATGTACCAGCAGATTTTGCAACAGCGAAGGATTTTCTAGGGATGATTCCATATTAATCCAGAATGTTAAGTTTCATAAACCTTAGTTAAATGTTTTCTTAAATGATTTCTTGCCAGTCCAGTTACTGCCTAACTGCTCACTTTGCATCCTTCTTAGAATAGGTAATGACATATCTGGGTGATCTGAAGGAGCGATGTTGTGAACTTCAGCTACATAGAGGCACAAAGGCAACTGGCTTCTCTCTTCTTAAGAAGAATGTCATGCATGTGGAAGATTCTTTTGAGGTGCATACAGGAAAGGAGAACTGGGACAATCCTAAATAAGCCCAACCTAACAGCAAATATTACTTTAATGTATTTGTCAAAAAAATATTTTTTTTCCATTTGATTTTTAGACTCCAAGGGAGGTTCCTAAGAAGAGTTTAAACTGTCTAAGTCACGAAATGTGGTTGTACCAGAATTCTGTGCTGCAGAAAGCCCCCTAGGGTTCACCTTTGCTCCCCTTACTCCTTAGTTCATGGAAAAGAGAAGTGAGCATGTAGACAGGAGGGAAAGATGGTGATATCCAGACAAGACAGTGAGCAGGATATGTGAAAGACCAAGATCTTGGGACATTTCACAGTGTCCACTTGTCTTACAGTCTAGACATAGCTTCACTTAATTTGGTTTACCTTCACAACCAAAAAAAGAAATAGGAGTACCCAGAAGAGTTATTCTGATCTGGTCTACCTCGGTTTCAGTTCCTGGAAAACCTGCAGCAGTAAAGGGAATTTGTCCTTTGCCTTTCAAAAGTGATTGCTATATTGATGTAAGAACAGATGGCAATTTCTTTTATTATAAAATAAAACTGAATAGGAGAAAATTTTATTTAGTTATTTCAATCATTTATTAAAGCACCTTTGAAAAATATGCATGTGTGTGAATGTACATATATGTTTGATTACATAAGTATATCTATATAAATATAGATTCATACAATGTATTAAATAGAATATAGAGATCTGTTCAGACACTAGTACCTTCTAGCTAAAAATATGAGGAGGAAATTTTAAAGGTTCCAACAAGTTTTTCCTTTGGAAAACTACCTATAGTACTATATTATTTGACATTGAACATTTATCTCATGGAGGAAGCATATTTATATATTTAAAATATAAACAAGATATATATTTAAATATTTTTAATCGTTCTAATGAGAATTTGTATGTTCAACTTATTTTCAGAAAAACTAACCAGCCTAAAAATCCAAAGTTTGTTGCAATATTAACTGTAGCTTCTTAAAAGTGCAGTCTGTGAATTGTAGGAATGGTAACTGAAGCTGACTTTCAGGGATGTACTGATTTTTTTCACTTCTTGCTCTAACCTGGCAACAGGCCATGTCTACTGATGGTCAGTAGTAAACACAGAAGAAATCTTAGAAGTTGCTAAACACTGTAATTGAAACATATGCAGTCAGATCAGAGTGAAAGAAATCCAACACTAATGAATTTAACCTGTGTTCATTCCAGGCTTGTAACCTTCAGTTCAGCCCCATCTCTCTGTTGCTGTGGAAGGACTTGGCATCTAGTAATTCCCTTCTTGTAATGAGCTGTACATCGCTAGCTGGGTACCCACAATTTCAAGAGAAAGGTCAAAAAGAAAAAAAGTATATTGGGAGCATCCTGCACTCTGAATTTTCAAGAAAGCATATGTTAGTGCAGAGGCCTGCTGTGCGATATGAGCTTTCAAGGAACAAGTTCAGATAGAAGATCATTGAGTCAAACCAAAAACAATTCCAAAATCACTTAGGAGGTATGCTCTTTTCATTTATTACTGTATATTTTCTTTCATCTTTCCCTATTTTCCTCTTTGTATTTATTTCTGAGAAGCATTCACTCATAAAATAATGTGTAACAGATGAGCATTGAAGAAAGCTGAATTTGTTTTTTTAAATAAATCTTGTGAGGATTCAGTAATTGCTTCAAAACTAATCACTATTAATTGATCTGTATGATACTACAAGGTTTGATACTTTCCTTTGCAATTCTCTTGTTCTGCACCTACAGTTTAGTATTTTAAGGTCTCAACACCCACACCTTTTAATTTTGCTATGAAATGTTCTGCAACTTCACTTTTCTGTTATCGCTTTGTGTTTTGCAGGCAAAGTATTGATTTAATTTACAAGCATTCCAGTTTTCTACAGCTACAGTTCTTCATTTTTCATCCTTTTTATATTAATGTCTAAATCTCTAGAAAATTGAAATGGCACACTAGTAATACCTGCTTCTACTTAATATGTCAAAAATGTAGTTTTATAACTGAGTATAAAAAAGACATTCAGATTATTGACATTTAACTGTAAAGAATATGTGACTGCCATTATTTACAAGTGGTTTATTACTTTCTTTTATGAATAGGTTTAAAGAACTTTGTTAATTATATGCTGTATGAGTGGAAAAAAAAAAAAAAGCCTCTACTTATACATTTTAAATGCCCCTTTTTCTATATAATTACCTTTAAAGTAAGATGAGCATTGCTGCTTTGCATTAAATTTATACTCTGATATGTTCTCTGAATATGCTATAAATGCAGAGGTTCTTTCTTTCTTAATAGAATTTCACTTTTCTCATCTAGAGTTTCAATATTTCAGAGGTCTTTTCATTTGATTATACATGCAAATCACTTGGGAGACCTAATACACTTATCTAAAAATTACCCATTCCTGTATAATGAATTTAACAATTTCATCTACAGCGAACAAGACTTTCAAAACTGTTTCCAGTATCTCCGAAGAATTGCTGTCTTTCTTGAAAAAAGTCCTACAGTTCCTGCCACCCAGCTCTAATGCAACCAGTACACCGTAAGGTCACAGACAGATTAATGTTTTTGTAAAATACAAGGTTTAAACTGCTTTTTTGAGTATTTCACACTTTCTGTTTTGGGGGTTCATGTGTAATGGGGCTGATTCCTGTGCATGACTGACGTACATTAAACTGAACAAAATGCCACCAGGCAAGTACTACTATCAAGGCAATGCTGTGCCTCTTCATTCTGCCTGTGCTATAAAGGGTGATACAATATTTCACCAGTTTCCCTTGCGTAACAAGATGCCCAGATGAGGCAATATGCAGGTTATGAGTAGGGTGATATATCAAGCAGCTGCTGGAAAAGTCACCAGTTTAGTAAGGAAGACGGCCTTTTGGTAAGATTGCCAAAAAGAACTAAGGCACTAAGTAGTTTTATTAAAGACTTGGGAAATTTAAATTAATCTGAAACTCTTACTGTTTCAGATTAACAGTAACAAGCACAAGCTTGTTAGATTAACAAGTAACAAGCACAAGCATAAATGTGTGATTATTACCAGTGTGCAAATGGCTGCATATAATGTAAGATTATATTTAAAACAGTCACCCATGTCTTGAGAAATATTTTCTGTCCACAGATTAGTGAACCTACACACTATGTAAGATACTCCTCAGAGTAAGCATAATTCTATCACAAATTGATGAAAGTCAAACTGTGAGAATACTATGGGTAACTACATTTACAATATGCTAAATTACAATGTGCATTTACGAAAGTGCTAAAGAGTAAAACTTGTTAGTTAATGTGATCTTGGAATTTTTTTTCAACTGAAGTACCACAGAAGTATAAAAGCATTTCAAAGGAGTCTAATACAATAGTAATATAGTAACAAAATTAAACGTGTAATATAGCTAAGGCAAGAAAAAAAAAAAAAAAAAAAAAAAAAGCCTTGGGCAGGAAATTGTTTGGGGCTCGAAATATAGGAAAACAGGAAATAATAACAATCTAATTGACATTTCTATGTATATTTTTTCTGTGACTCTCATAGAATATTGCATTATTTTTAAATTGTGTTGTTTCTTGAGTTCTCAGGTTATGTGGGTTAACTTTTTCTTCTTTCAAAAATTTATTTGGAAAAAAGAATTTTCAAATTCCATCTGTTAAAAATAGCCTTAAAACATTTTTAAAACATTTCATAAATGATATGTGTTTATTTAAAAAGCAAATCCACATGTTTTATTTTTATAGATGTATATATCACATATATATATTTATTTCATTATTTTAAGAAAAATTTATGATAGTCAGTGATTCATGATTTTGGGAAAGATGAGTTGATCACACATTTTAAAGTCAATTAGATAACTTCTTTCCACCTCAGTCTACTTGTCTCACACATTAACACTACTACAAAAGAATACAAAAAGAAGAAAATGTCCATTCTTGCCTTTTGGAAAATATGTATGTATAAAAAGATATAATATGAGGATCAGTTGTATTCCATATTCCCAATCTTATAAATTCAAACTAAACCATGAATAGGGAGAGGATAATAATGAAAAAATTCAAATCCAGGAGAGAATATTGGTTTGGTGTTCTATATTTTACTAGCTACTTACAAAATGATTTTCCTTATTGACAAAAAGTTTTAAAAAAATAGACCTTTATATCACTGTATATGCTGTTAACTGGTTCTTTTGCTTTCTCTGTAGCATATTTCAAGAGTACTGAAGCTACAGTATATGGAAATAGTTCCAGTTACTCCATGCCTCCAGCTTCCATCTATGTTCTTCGTTACTTCTCTATTATTACTTTTCTTCATGTCATATTACACACTAATGGCACAATAGCTGCTGCGCTTGTCAAATATACTGTCTTAGTAAATTGTAAGAATGCAAATTGTTCATATTTGCCTCTATAAAACAATAAATCCTTGCTTAGCAAAAACAGATTCAGTGGTTTTATCTTAGAAGTGTTCAATAAGATAAAGGTTTAGATTCTAATATATTTATGAAAACATATTATACAGGAGAACATACTCATTTTCATCAGAAAGCCTTACAGAAAGGCAAATGTTCCATTAAATAATTTGGAAAAAATGCCATCCTCAGACAGTAGTCCAGTCTACTGTCTTCAAGAACCTGTCTGCCAGCACTAGTTTCTCAATATCCTGTATAATAGAGGATTTCCCACATTCAGCTCCTTCTTCTTGTGTGAAAAGCACGTGGAACATGACTGTTTATTTTCATTTTTTAGAGGGAGCTGGACGCTTTTTTTCAATGACAGATTGACTTGCCTGCTCAACGGATCTATAATGGATGCATTGGATCCATTGTAAACACACCATCTGACTTAGCCCTACAGGCATAGACTGGTTTGTTCTGAGTCCATATGAACAGCAGAAAGCATTTCCAACTGTAATGCTCTCATTTTCAACATTTGTTATATAGTGCTGCAGGGGAGAGTTCATGGTCTTAACTCTCTTTGTCTATTATGAATCACCATAATATCATGAGCTACCCAGCTCAAAGATAGATAGATTCTGTCAAAGACAGAATCTTCATGCTTAGCAAACTGAAACCTACTTCCTGTTGTAGATTTCATGTCTTCGTTGTACTCAGAATATTCTGTGTGCCTAAAAGCTAGTGAAATCATTCTGGTAAAATGTCCCTGTCTGAGACCTTTTTTCTTACTACTCTTATCTATTTCTCTATTTATTTATAATCTTGTGTACAGGGGACAGATCTTTTCCAACACCAACCTCAATGACGGTTTCTGACGGTAATGATCCAATGTTCATCACCTTCAAATCCAATTACAACATCCATCTTCTTGTAGTTTAGTTCCCCAGCATCATTGTACTGTGAACTTACATTACTGCTCACTTACAGTAAACTCAATGTTTATAGTCTGTGAAACAAAACATAGTAATATAAAGAGTTCTTTCCCTTAGAGAAAGAACAAGACGGCAGGAGTATCACACTAGACTGGACTACCTCTACTATTCTAAAGACAGGCACAAAGGCACTGATCCTGCTACTATCTAGGGCACAAAGATACTGACCCTGCTTTTAATAAGAGATGGTGTTACAAAATTCAACACTGTTCAATAACAAATTAAGTATTTCACTTTGATATACTAAACAACTAAATTATATTTAACAATACTACGGAAAGCTTCACCTGGACCATGACCTGGGACAGAACAGAGAAATAGCATTGGACAGGGTGTTACTTTCCTCTCAGAGAATCATCAGTGAGAACTGAAGTGATGATCCCTATCCAAATCACACTTCAACAGACTTCAGCTATAACTCTTATTTTACCTAAAGGAGAAACTCCTAGACACATTACCCCCTTGACAATCTTAGAGAAGTTGCTTTTAACTTTTTTTCAAATAAAAAAATGATTTATTCAATTTGCTTCCAAAAAGCTAGGATGAGGTGGGTCTACTTTGTCTGGAGGATTAAATTTACTGTTATGAAAGAATAAAAATCATCTCTTAAATGAAGAGAGTAAAAATATGCCTTAAAATAGAAGACTGATTGCAATTGTAACTATGTAGAAATTATTGGTCTATATTAGACTCATGTGGAGCTATAACCTGAGAAGGTGCATGTTTTCCCAAGGCAATGGCTGTAGTAATTTACTTACCTGACAATTTTTTTTAGTATTCATCCTTCTCCTACTTTTCTTTTTTTTAAAGTTCTGATGTTAATAAAAAATAAAAATGAAAATAAAAATAAAAAAACATATCATTCTACCTTATAAAATATTTAATTACAACAGTTTATTTCCCATTATCATTTTGGAAGGGCTTTTTTTTTAGTAGAAAAATTATTTTTTGGTGACATCTGGTTGGGAAAAAAGGACTATTAATGGGTGAGTGAATGTCACTTGGTTGAGGGTAAAACAGATGATCCAATCATTTCTAAACGGACTACTTTCTGTTCTGAGAAAGTGCTAACAGAACTAAATAGAGATGATCGGAAAAATGAAAGAAGAGTACATATTGGATAGTTTCAACTTACCTACAGCACATTGTACTTTTGAATTTATGGCAATTTGTGATAAGCTAGGATCCCTTCACATTAAAAAGTTAAAATTATCAGTATATTCTAGAAGATATACTGGAAATTTCAACAAATGAGCTGCAGTCAGAAAGAAGTACAGAAAAGCTGTTGATATTAGAGGAAATGGTTCTATAAAAGGTAGAGAAATAGATACACCAAAAGTGTTCAGGATAGGAAAAAGTTTGATAGTATATGAGCACTTAAAAAAAATGAAAATGACAGATTCTAGTACAGAAAGACTAAAATTATTGAGGGTTAAAAAAATGTACAAGATTGAAATAGCTGGAAATTGAATCTTAAGGACTAGTAAACAAAGCAATAGCAAAGATTTCACAATTATAACCAATTAATTCAATAGGTGTTTTAAATATTTATAATACTTTAATAAACATATGTTTATTTGTGCGCTGTTTATATCATAAATTTTCTCACCTGTCCTCTCCATTACTACCTATTTGGGTCTAAGAACTCAAAGATTTGATCTAAGATCAAATTGTTTAACATATTCTCAGGGTGTCTTTGAGCACTTGTGTGGGCAGCCACACTTCCTTTCACCTCTCATGCTCCATCTAAATGTATATGAACTATATAGATAGCCACACGTTTTGCTTCCAAGAAGGTGGCCAGTTTCAAGCCATGGTAGCTGGACATTCTTTGTGTTCTAATCTTGGTATTTGTGCAGCTAACGTGTTGGTTCATTGACTCTCAGTTTACTGTTGTTGGTCAGTTGCTCATACTGTCCAGACTTTTCCAGAGTAAACAATAAAAGAGTCTCCAATGTCAAATTTCTTGTTTATGAATGTGTCCATCTATTGAACCAGAGGTTTATGCCTCCATGATATCAGATAGCTTTATGCCATTTTCTACAGAATTCTTGTAAAACGTAGTCTGAGTTAAGCAATCAATATAAAGTATTGATTTTAATCAGACAATCCGAGGAACACAAAATTAGTGGTTGTATTCAGTAGTTAAGTGTAAGATCTGGGATGTTTCTGCAAAATTCATTGGATCTCCTTGTGGCTGTGTTTTGATATTATCATTAATTAGAAAATCACCTCAGCAGATCCCTTTCTGCTGAGCTGCTCTCCCGCAGCTCCTCTCCTACTCTGTACCTGTGACCAACATTACTCCATTCCAGGTGCAGAATCCACTATTTACCCTTGCTGAATTTTAAGCTATTGCTGAATGCCCAATGCTCCAATCTATGTAGATACCTCCGCAAGGCATCTCATCCCTCCAGGGAATCAGCCACAACTCCCAGCTTAGTGTCATCAGCACTCTTGCTGAGGAAGTATTCCAGTCCTGCATCCAGATAATTTATGAAAACATTAAAGAGAATTGCCCCAGGAACCAAGCCCTGAGGAACCCGGTTATTGACAGACCACCAGCCAGATGCTGCCTCGTTCACTGTGACCCTTTGAGCTCTACCATCAAGCCTAGTATGGCATGAACCTGTTCATCTCACAATTGGATAATCTGAAAGATGCTGTGAAGAACAAGTGGAAAGAAAGAGGAGGATCTAAAAGCTAGGACCACTAAATATTTTCACAAAAAATAGCAATAATTTCTCATGTCCTTTGTATGTACAAATAGTCTTTTACTACACCTTTTAATGCTCAAATATAAATGAAATATACCTGCATTGCACAATGGTGTTTGGTGCAAAGATGTAACTTGTGTTCTGAAAGCTGTACCCTCTAGCATACCATGCTAGCCATAAGTGTATGTTTCCTTTTGCATTCATACACTGGCTACTGTTCCTGAGTTAATAAATTCCCTACAAGCTTGTGTGTCTTCTTGTCCAAAAGATATTTGTTATGCATAAAATCTGCAGAAATATGTTCATTTTCCATATGGCTACAGCACAGGAACAGGAAGCTCTGATATCACTCAAGCTTCAGTGAAGTGAGATATTTCTGCCAATGTTTCTAAAGCAAACCAAGCCTTTCATTAGCAACACTTTGTTGTTGTTCTTTTATTTTTTAATTAAAATATTAGAGTTTGAATCCCTCCCTCCCCCCCCCCCCCAACAATAAAGAGTCCAAGGGAAACATACTTGTTGAGAAATTGTAGGATTGGAGCATATTTCTTCATAAGTAATTCTGTACTTTGGTAATATATTTTAATCCAAATCACTTGAAAAACTGTCCACAATACAGTTAATGTATTTAATTACAAATAATACTGCTTTGACCTTTCTCCATCTACATGTAGACATTTCACCCTCTGGCAACTGCCTTTTTAAAATTCACTGATGACATATTTTTATTAATAGACAAAAGACAATTGATGATATCCACAGATCTAAAGCTTTTGATTTAATCATCATGTTCCCTTGATTAAAGAAACTGCTATTCTTTGGTCAATTATTCCTGCTATTATCTTGGGTTGATTTTCCTGGACCATCACACAAGTGCTAGAGAAACAAATTCTAATAAAACTGGTGCTTTTGTGTGTTATTTGAAAATGTTGATTGACCCTTATTTGTGCTGGAAAAACAAACCATTCAATAAGAAACAGCTCTCTGTATTGCATACAAGAAATCTATGGCATGGTGCCATAGATCAGTTCAGCAGAACAGACCTGTACAATCCTGTGTCTCAGAAGAGGTCAAAGGTGCCTTGGGGCTGCTCTAAATGATGCCAAGTAAACACATTTCTGAAAGAACTATATGTTAGCTGAACATTGTTGTGCACTATTTTTACTAACAGCAGGGTGTCTGTGCTATGACTGGTTGGCGTGGATCTGTCAGAAAACAGCTTGAGCTTTGTCTCAGGAAAATGTCTTTCCTCTTGGACCAGGCACTATGCAGGAAGCCCTGGCTGTGGGGCCCAAGCCTCTTAACACAGCAGCCTAGAGCACCAGAAATGAAAAGATTTTACCTACTCCATATACCAGTTCAGCTGTGTCTTCAAGACGAAGAAGCCCTATTGTAAAACATTTTTAATCCTGTACTGGCCTGTCAGGGCCACCTGTGCAACAGACAAGGAAGGCTGTGCTTGATCAAGCCTATCAGCTTGCTTATTCCTGCAAATACCTGAGGCCAAAACTCAATTAAAAATATCTGGTCTGTGACTTTTGGAAATTTTGTAAAAACATCCATGAGATCCTGTCTCCATTAAAAGCAGTGACAGAAATCCAGATGACATCAATGAATCCAGAAGATATTCTCTGCAACTAGTTATGTGACACTGTGCCAAGCAACCTACGTAATCCTAGCTGAAAGTTACATTTACATCCTACCTGTTTACATGAACCTATTTTCCAATGAAATCTCTGACAGTGCAAATAAATTATTTTTGCTTTGAAAAGCCAGTTAAGACTTTGCAAGCTTACTCACATACCCTTACTGAGTTAAAATACTTCTGATTCAAAAGTCTAGCTATTCCTATTATGAACTGACATTCTTCTTCAGTTCATGTATCTTGAAAACATCACTGAATCAAGCGAGTTTACTCATGTGGATTTATTCATGTGGATATATTGCATGTTTAGAAACCTGCAGCTTTGTTTTTGTTTTTTTTTTCTGTGTTTGCTCCTACATCGTGCAACTGACCCTCTGTCCTTCTAAACAGAAATAATTTATTTCCAGTTATACTAAAATATGATCTGTAATTACAATTCTTCATTAAGGGAGATTTCTGTACATATACAGGGGTGGGTATAGACTTTGTCCTTGACGAAAGATTCCTGAAGTAGTTGTGTTCTTGCAGATTTCCCTTGGATATAATCACACCATTTCAGGACACAATAGTCACCAGCTACAATACAACCTACTTTAAATAGAGAATTTGAAAGAAACATACAGACTTTTGTCCTAATAACAAAATATTCAGTGGCCATGAAATGCAAACAGTAACCTGGTTTGTTGCCACAATACACCGTTATTTTATCTGCTAGCTAGCTCTAAAAGAAGAAAGCAACCTCATCGTAAAATTCAGTCATAGAATCACAGAAATTAAAACTGTGAATTACTAATGTGATCATCAAAAGTATCTCACTCCAAAACTATATTACTTTGGTACCTATTTTTCTTATGTACCTTTGATAATTCAGACAAACTTTTCTTGGATTTCCCGGATAATAAAACCTGTACTGTTGTTTTTCAAATGACTTAGCTGTCTGGCCATTATATTCTAGCCATTAGAAGTGTTTTAAACACTCAGTTTAAATTTGTCTGTATTTTATTTCTTCTTTCTTATGAATATGTACCCTAAAACTGCTGCCTTAAAAGGATCACCCACCTACATATGTGAAAACTGTTACCATGTTACTTTCACTCCTTGTTTAATCAAAGTAGATGTATTCAGCTTCAAAATTATTCCCAGCTGATTTTTCCCATTGATCAAAGTATATTATTTCTTCTAGGGCTGGCTTGAAAAACTTGAAAGTTTTGCACAAAATTTTCTTTTGTAAATTTGCCACTTGTTTCCCTATGAAAAACACTTATCCAGGTTAGTAGTGACTGAAATTCATTATCATATAATGGCATCTGGTATTATTACAGATTTCTTTCCCCTGTGACATATGTTTTCAATACTGCAATTTATGATACATCTTGAATGCGCTAGCAGATAGTCAAAATCACGCAGCAAGCGTGCAAAGTTCTGAGCCAGACACAAATTTAAAATAAAGAAAGCATTTCAGTGTCAGTGCCATGATTCAAATGTTCTTTTCCCAGCTAGAATGGACTCATAGTTAACATATTTTGTTATCATGTCTTTACAAGATGAGTTTTTCTCTTGCTCCAACTCTGTCAAAAGATGTTCTTAGAATTTTCAAAATACATGTAAGAATTAGGAATATGAGTTCTATTCATTTTCAATTAAAATCTATTTTATTTCTGAGAGACAAATTGTTTGGGATTTTACATGCATTTGAAAAATTATAGATTTTGCACTATTAATTCATTGATTCTTTTCCTTTCAGTCCCCCCGCTCCTCGTAATTTCCAAAACTGTTGGCCGATTTTAGACAAAGACTAGAAGGAGCTCAACACCTTACAGAGAAATCTCACAGCTTTCATCAGATATGGCACCTGGCTGGAGGACACAGACCCAGGTTAATGTCCTACTCATAATAGAACATCAGTTGTGGCTGATGATCTTTTTTTCATTGATCTCTTGCTATCCAGTCAGCAGTTATTCTTCCAACACATTAATGCAAATGTAGCTCTCAGCTACTAAGGATATCATGCCTTCTGCCTAGCTGATATCTGAAGACATGAAAGACTGATGAGGGGACTGGGAAGGCAAGTCTAATGGAGTTGGGCATAAAGCTCAAGCTCAGCATACATGGACAAGGCTGTGACAATGGGGCTAAGAAAGGGATGTAAGAATATAAAATATTCAAGAGACATTTCATTAGCTCTGGTCATCACAAAACAATTTGTATTATTATTTCTGTTAAGAAAACAGAAGCCAAAACACAAACAAGGAACTATGATGATAAAATGACTCCTTGTTACAATGACTTTTGAACACCATTAGGAACAGAAAATAAGCTTACTATCTAAAAAAAATGCATCTTCATTTTAGATTGTATAGATTGAACACAGCCAGCTAAGGGATCACACTACAGAATTTTGCAGAGGAGCTTGAAGGAGATACACAGCTACATGATATTGCAGTTAGTGTGATAGCATCTGAGCAGTCACAGCACCCCACAGCACTCAGCACAAGGCATGCACACAAACAAAAAAAAATATTTTCTACTTCTCATGTGATTTTATTTTCACCCACCTGTTTTCATGTATCCTCTTATGTATACATAAGGATAATTCTGGTGGCTGAAGAGGGAAACCTCATTCACAACAAACAAATTTTAAAAATTACCTTGTCATCTCCTTGTAACAGCTAATCTGATGGCAAATTTATTAGTTTTCTAAAGGTAAAGGGATAAGATGACTGTGTGATGGACCCCAGAATGGTCCCAGTAGTATTCTGTCAACTTGCTGTCAATTTTCACTCCTTCTCATGCTACACTCGTAAAAAAAGCTCATAAAACCGGATGCTATGTTACTGATGCAGTAAGATCAAGTTACATTGATATTGCAAGGGGAGCTTTGTGAGTAATTAGAGAATACTGGACTGCTGGGCTGCCTGGCTGGTACTATCTTGGTTAGCAAATTTATCTCAGAGAAGGGTTAAAAAAAAATAAATTAAAAAAAAAAAAAATATATATATATATATATATACATATATATATATTGTCTAGTTCACTGGTTGGTTGGTTGGTTTGAAAGAAAAAGGAAAAAAAAAAGGCAGAGAGAAGGGAAAGGGAAAGGGAAAGGGAAAGGGAAAGGGAAAGGGAAAGGGAAAGGGAAAGGGAAAGGGAAAGGGAAAGGGAAAGGGAAAGGGAAAGGGAAAGGGAAAGGGAAAGGGAAAGGGAAAGGGAAAGGGAAAGGGAAAGGGAAAGGGAAAGGGAAAGGGAAAGGGAAAGGGAAAGGGAAAGGGAAAGGGAAAGGGAAAGGGAAAGGGAAAGGGAAAGGGAAAGGGAAAGGGAAAGGGAAAGGGAAAGGGAAAGGGAAAGGGAAAGGGAAAGGGAAAGGGAAAACTTGTTTTAGTTCAGAAAATTAAAAGCCTCACAGTGTTTATACTACATGTTGGTTTGGGGAATATAGTAAGACATAACACAATCTCTCAGTCAAGAAAAGATCGTGAGAAATTATTTTCAAAATAATAATAATAACTTTGATAAGTATAGCAAAACTTATACAAACACCAGAAAATCATGAACAAAGCATCATCCCTCTCCCTGCTCAGTGCTACAAGATTGCTTAAAAACAATTGATTTTCAGAAAGCAGCATAATTTAAATCTTCTTTTATGTTTTCTGGAGCTTGGGAAACCTTTGATTTGTAAGCTAAAATCTCACTTATTTTTTAATGTTAGTGTTCCACCTTGTAAAGACCTCCACAGGGACAGAACTGCAGCTACCACCAAGTATCCCTCAGGTTTGTAGTGAGGTTGTGAGAAATTGAGAAATCCATTCTAAGGAGTCCTTCACTGCTGTATTTTTTCACAAATATCTCATTACCTTCCTTTGTTTTCTATTTCAAGGGCAATAATTCTATAGAAGCCTAAGCAAGGCCTTATTCCTAATCCAAACAGGGAAGTCAATTGCAGAAGACAATTCTCCTCCAACCATTGCTGCAATGTACATTATGAGCAGACAAACAGTGTCTTTCCCCCTGATCTGGAGATCCAGACTGACCTTCTTCCCCCTCAGCTGTGGGATAACAGTGTGGGCAGCATATGTGGGGGTTGGTACATAGCCTTCTCACCTGATAGAGAAGAGATATTTTATCCATTTTATGTCATTTCACTGTTACATGGAAAGAGAAAAATGGTAGACTACTTTCAGCTAGTATTGAAAAATCAGCACTGTATAACTTTATTCAAAGTCCTTCCTTTAAAAACTTCCTGGGAATATGAATGTTCCACACGCAACAGAAAATAGCTATAGCTTGGTCATAACTGGGGAAACACAGCAGAGAACTGTTTGCGAGAAAGCAAGAAATCTCTTTTTTCCTCCTTTCATGACCCCTTCCTTTTGTGCGCTGGAGGTTCTTAATGAAAAATGTGCACTCAAAAGATACATATGAGCTTTTTACAGTCTAGCATGAGCAAAGAAGCAGCTATTCATAGAGGCAAATGCCCACCAGCTTATTTGAAATACTGTTCCTGCTGATAGCAGAGCAGCATTCAGAACAGGGAGTTTGTGTTATGGACAAAGCATTTTTTATAGTTACTATGTGATATGACAAGAAGAGAATACAAAGAAAAGTGATGAGAGGAAAGCAAGGACAGAGCTGATGTGGTTTCATCAGAATTACTGTAATTACAAAAGTTTTCAGGAGTACTGTGTACGTGGGTGCACCATTCTCTATTGAATGCTTGAAATATATCACCTGTACCCCTGAGTATGCTGACAGCAAATGCAGTACTGGCAGGAAGATGTGGGGACCTGATGCTATTGCTAGTCAGGCTGTGATGCTCCCCTGATCATCACGCTTTCTTCCTCTGTTCGTATGCATCCTATTTCAGCTCCCTAAGTGGAGTCAAGCCATCCAAAGTCACACTCAAAACAGGGTCCACAGAAAAGCAATTAGATCCCAGCAACAGCCTTCTTGACTCCAGAATTCTCAAAGCTAGGTAGGTGTTTCACTACTCTCTGAATCCAGATGCAGTTCTCATATAAAGACACCATGAAACTCCTCCAGGCAACACTATTTTTTGAAATGTGTTTAGCCAAAGAAACATAATTAAGAAAGCATACTTGGACCTTACTTTGTTTTTCAAGTAAATTTCAAGGAAAACCAAGCAACAGAATTTCTCCAAGTCCTCCAGAGCAACACAGCCAGAGGAAACCGTACTATGACATTCTCATATTTCAATACTGCCCATAAAACTGCAAAAAAGGGGTGACTCCATTCACTAAAATGCAGTTATTTCTTGCTGAAAGAAGCATTTGTTTAAGGGTAATGTAAAGCATTCCATTGGAGTGATTTTATTTGCTTTCTGTATTTTAAATAAGGGACAAAACTTTCTTGCCACAGGTATCTTGAATCACCATAGCAGCTAACAGAGAAGTCATTGCTGTAGTCAACTCACTTGATTTTGTCCTTGGTAAGTCATACAATAAGCTAGTAACGCATCAATTGAATAATACACCATGGAAAATTTTTTTGAAAATAATTATAAGCTCCTTTTTTCCTCTGTCCGTGTGCTAAGGGTCTAGTATGCTGTTTCCATTAATGTAGCTACTTATGCCATGAAATACCACTGAAATCAATGGGACTATTTATGGAGTCATTTGCTATTCAAAGGGCTTGATTCTCTGATTATTTATTCTGGTTTTTCACTAGTGTTACTCTGCTTACTTGAACAGAGTTACTTCTATTTTAGCTGATGCAAAAGAGACTACAGTCAAAGGTGACAGAGTCTGGCACTAAAATGCTTTGTAAATAGTTGCTTCAAAATAAAGAAAAATAATGTCTTTGGATAAGTGCAAATCACAGTTTAACAAAAAGTGCAATCTGGATTTTGCAAGTTCAGTGGGATATTCCAAACAAAAATTAATGCTCAAAGGTAACATTATTTTCGAATCTTGAATGCTCACTTCATGCTTGACAAATAGCATCTGTCTACAATTAAGTCTTGCCTCACTGATGTCATTAGGAGACCTTAAACAGAGATTAGATTTCATCCAGGGGAAGTAGACTTACAAAGGCTTTTGTTAACAAAGTTCTTCATTTCATAATGTGGAGGTGCCCAGCTCATGAGCCCTTCCAGCATATTTCTGTTATTTGAGTCAATAATCTACTTCCAGGCGTGGATGAGAACCAAGCCACAGATGAGATGTATAATTCTGACAGCAAGAGCATCTTATTTCACAGCCATCCTAGCAGTGTGGTCCCCTGCCCACAACACAAGCATCCTGATTGCCTGATAGGTACAAAGCTCATCCCCTTGCAGTCTGGGGTTGTGATACCTCCCTTTTTTGACATTTCCAAGACAGGCAGGGAGCAGGAGGTGACCTACAACTGCTTATGTATGAGCTGTGTGAGAAACAAAAAGGCTCCTAGGATGCACCAGACTTATTGTGCCTGCTTTGTTCAGGCTCTGGGTAAATGTGTGCATACTTTCAGATTTTATTCACATGTGAAGATCGGCTGTCCCAGGCATGCATGGTGGGTGGCATGCTGTGGCAGGAAGAATGGGCTCCACAGTCATAATTGGTAAGCTTCTGATGAGCTGACTGAGCACAGTACACATCATGTAGCACTTTTCACATTGCCAAGTTAACAGCTATCACCAGAGGTAGAATTTAAACTGCTGGAATAAACAAAGTCAAGGGGAAGTATCTTGCTGAAATGTCACCTCCCACAGAGCTTGTGGAAAGCCATTACTATTGTAAAGATGCATATATGGGATTTCAAAATGTATATTATGCCTTAAAAGATATACTTCAAAAATGCAAAACATACAGCAAGGGCAGACAATTATCTTTCCCAGAGTTTAAATAAGATTGCCATTTTTTATGTGTTGGAAACTTCCCGGTAGCTTTCAGATGGTTTATTATTATACAGAGTAATCTGTCTACCTCAACTAAAATAGTTCACTTGAGAAAAAAAAAAAAAAAGTAATTTGTGGTTATAAACTTTATAGAGGTTTAACTTATCTGCCTTACTTTGTCTGAAAGATCGGGCTATAATTTCAGACAGCTACCAGGAGAATTAACTGGCTCACGAATTGGAAGCACTTTATCTAACTATAGCATTGCTGGAGCTTTTTCAAGCACCCCATACCAAACTAGCCCCAGAACTGGGGTCTCAGGAAAAGCATCTTCCTTCTTTATTCTCTCCCTTCTTCCAGGACTGTCAACATGCTTACCTCCAACTACTGTGTTTCCAGTGGCCTGGCTTTCCCAAGAGAGCAGAGGATGCCCTCACTCAGCCCAGCTGGTTCCAGTGGGCTATAGGAACGCGAACTGATAGACCGAGCCAGGAACCCAGCAGGTTCCCTGGGGTGCCTGATGCTCAAGCACAAGTAGTGTGGCAAAAGGGATGTGGCTGCGTGGAGGGATCTGTGGGGCTCAGATGAGGGCCCAGGTGAGTGCTTAGCTTCCTCCTCGTTCCTTCTCCCTGCCCTCAAGAGCCAGGGCACAAAGCTATGGCCCTGAAGCACACTGAGAGCAGCTATCTTCTGGAGCTGGTGAGATCTTTTCTGGGAGGCAGCCCCAACCGCCGAACAGGGAGGAACATATCGAAGGCTCTGAACCTACCTAATATTGGGCACAGAACAAAGACTGGGTAGCTAGTGAAAAGCTAGTGACGTTGCTGTCCCCACAAGAGGAAACAGACTGGAGACTGCATGTTTCACAGAGGCCGATGCAACGTGTTTACAGCAATCTCACCTGGAGGGACCGATGGGTTGCCCTGTCCTGCCCAGAACCTGGTGCTTCAGCCTCAAGACCCGTCGGGCAGCCGGAGCGGGCGGGAGGAGCGCGGCAGGGGCTGCAGGTTGCTCGGGGCTCGGGTTGCCCGCAGCGCTCCCGGCCCCCAGCAGACCCCGGCCCCGCGGCGGGGCGGTGCCGGCTGCCTGGACTCGGGGCGTGCTGGCGGATTTGGCCATGCCAAGGGTCCTTTTTTTTCCCCTTTGCTAGCACTGGTTACCCAACCTGTGGCACTGTTGCACACGATCGCTGGAGATAAAATACTGCTGGAGTGCGGGTAATGAAGCTATTCAGAGAAGACCAAAAGCCGGCAATAAGCAGGTGTTACCTTGGTATCAAGCACTATTCTGCTTGAGATCCTTGACACACACGGCAGAGCTGAATCTTTTTTTAATTCTCCTCTCCCCCGCCCTTTCCTGTCCCCATCGCCGAGGTGACCCTGATGTACACGCTGTATGTGACACACGCACATGACAGCGCTATCACCACGGCTGCGAAATCTCAGCGTGGCGGGCATTTCCCCGGCGCTGGCATCATTCAGCCAGTGCTGGCGGAGGAGGGCGGCCGAAGTGCTGCTAACAAATTATAGAAGTCAACAAGTTTCAAAAGGGACAAAGGGAGGGCAGGAGGGGTTGGAGCAGCTCGGAGCCCCGCGCCTGGGAGAGAGGCGATGCCCAGCATTCCGGGCAGAGAGGGCTGACAGGGGAGCCCGCTGGAGTGGGGCACAGCAGGGGTATCGGGGCCGGACCCTGGAGAGCCCCGCCGGGGCTCCGTCGTGCCGGCTGCCCTGCTTTTGGATTATTCCTTATCCCCGAACTGAAAAAAATAGAAGTATTTTTTACGAAGGATCCAGACAAGCAAATGATTATTTTGCTTCTTGCTTGTCCTGAGGGCTAGAGACTAATCTATTTAGCCCTTTCGTTGGTTTGAATTGATGTCAGGAGGAAGAAATACACCCAGGAAAATTAGACAGGAGAAGGATCGCCTTTTGCTAGAAACGTATTTTCGTTACTTTAATTTATTTGTGCCTATTTTTCCCACATCGGTTCTCCAATTGTAAGGAAATATACCAAGTGTGAAATAAACACTTCGACAAAGCAAATAACTGTTATTACTTCAACCCGTCCATAAATATGGTATAAAAATAATAATTGATCACATTACTTTTCATTTCCCTGCTTCCATTTTTCCGAAGGACACCGTGCAACGAAAACCACCGAGAGCGGTAGAGGAATGAAGCATGCCTTGAAGGAAAGGTGGCCGTGCCACCAGGCGAAGGTCCTGCTGGATAGAAGTGACACACCACCTCTTCCCCGCAGAACGGCTCAGGAACGTCCTCTGACAAGTGTGGCAACGAGGAACAGGATGGCAGAAAGGAGGACTGGGGAGATGCTCTTCAGGCTGAAGGCCAGTTCCGAGCTTACGCCTGCTAGCGTGGGCGGCGGTGCCCCAGCCTTCAGGACCCCGGTTTCCCAAAGCCATGGGGTTTAGGCGCCGCTTGTCAGGGCAGCGGCCCGGTGGCTCTCGGAGGACGTGTGAAGGGGCAGCAGCAGTGCGGTTGAGAGCCGGGGCCGGTTGCGAAGCGCTGAGGGCTCCCGCCCGTCCCGTCCCGTCCCGTCCCGTCCCGTCCCGTCCCGTCCTGTCCCGTCCCGTCCCGTGCCGCCGAGCGGTGCAGCCCGGAGCCGAGCTGTCCGCAGGGGTGGCGGGGCGCGGGGCATCTGCGCTGCCCTTCCTGGTCAGGGCGAACACTTCAGGCCAGGAAACCACTGTATGTTTTTCCTCATTCTTCCAGAGGAGTCATTCTCCTCTCGAGTCGAGAGGAGGCTGTGCTCCGTAACAGCCCTGGTGATGTCAAACAAGCTGGCGAGCTCCTAACAGTCCCCAAGAGAGGGAAGCTGGGTGACGGATGGCATGGAGCACCACGGGAAACCCTTCCACTTGCAAAAGACCAGCACTCATTTTCATCACCTCCACGGCTGCCAGTTGTGGGTTATCCTCTGAAAAATTAGACAGTCACATCTACCTGCTTCTGCGGGAACTGGGGAAACACAAAGGACGGCCAAAGGGGGAAAAAAAATAAAAATAAAAGGAAATTTCAGGTCCCAAGTTTTCCTTAGTTTATCTGCCAAGGCTTCCAAGCAGGAGGGAAGAGGAGCCTTTGGCTTTTTGCTGTAGGAATTTCTGCGCATTCCCGACCGGAGCGAGGTCTATAAACCGCTAAGCACCTCTCTCGATTATGTTCGCGTTAGGTATGATGATCGTGATAATAACAACAACTCCGAGAATTATGAGACAAGAGCACGTTTGACAGTGTTGGAGAAATTCAAATACAGCTGCATCGGCTTTGTCTGTGGTTCAGTCACATTTATTTCCCCAAGCTAGGCAGACAGCCTGAGCGAAGCATGACAATGAGTTTTGTAAATAGCAAATGGAAGGGTTTGCTGGGTTGTTGGTTTTGTGAGCTTTTTCTTTTCTTTTTTCCTCCACTCCCTGTTTGATTTTACTCGCAGTCCAAATAACCTTCCTCGCAGAACGTTTCAAACAAGAGAATGTGAGCGGGAGGGGACGAGGGGGGCTCGTAATTGCAGGTTCCCTTTGGAGCTGGAATTAAAACGCTGACGGCGTGTGTTGCAGAGGAAAGGTGCAGAGGCAGCCTCCGCTCTGACTGCAGGACGGCTGTGTTGTCACTGCCTGCCGTTTATTTACAGCCAAGCACTGGAGAGCCGACGCCGCTTCGGCTCCGGGAAAGTTTAGGGCCCTCCTCCTCGGGCCCGGGGCTGCGGGGGCTGCGGGGGCTCCTGGGGCTGCAGCCCCGCTCCGCGGCAGCGCAGGGAGCGCCCCAGGCCCGGGCAGTGCCTCTTCTCTCAAGGGCCTCTTGAGCTGCGTGTTCTGAATAGGAAAATATATACATATATATATGTGGTCAGCTGGGGGGTGGCTGAAAGGTGTCTTAGGAAAGTAAGGAGGTGGACGTCGGGAGGGTTCTGAGCCCAGTGCCCTGTGCCAGACCCGCAGCCCGGCGGTGCGGCAGGGGAGGGAGTCACTGAGTCTTCGGGCACCAAAATCCGCTCCCTTATTCAGGTCAGGTCCCACTCCAGGAAAGTCCCACTCCTAGGGACTTTCACTGGGCGAGAAATGTATTCCTTCCTTCTATGAGGCTGGTACACCATCCCCCCTCCATTGTGTCAGGGGAGAAGAAAAAAAAAATAAAAGAGCTTGTTCTGCACAGAGGAGTTAAAATACATTTGCAAAAGTGTCTGCAGCTCTTGAAAACTTCCCCTGTTTCCTTATCAAAGCCACCTTCCCGGCGGGAGAGTCGGGAGAGCTTGTTTGTTTGTTTTGAGTTGCCTTGAAACACTCAGTCTGTTGCTTGTTATTGCCTAGCGTGCTCGGCTCCTCACGGCCGGCTTCCCCGGGCGGTGCCGTGGTCCTGGCAGCCGGCTCCGCGCCGCTGAGTGCTTCACCTGATGCACAAATAACCCCCAAAGTTTCCCGCAGAGCCCATTGTGCTTTGCTAAGTTTGGCTGAACATACCCGCCACTATTTGCCTTGGGCTCAGCCTTCCAGCCTCTCCCCGCGGCTGCCATTGCAGCTCCCCGACCGGGCAGGAGGGCGACGGAGGCCGGGCCTCGCCACCTTCCCCCGGGAAGGCCGAGGGACCCGGCCCCGCTTCGGGGAGCCCCTCAGACTACGGGCGAAGCCTGCCCCGCTCTTGCGAGGCGAGGAACGCGGCTGTAAGAACGGAGCGCAAACGTGTGTTTTGTTTGCCATTAAGTCGATAGAGCAGACGAGGTCTGCCCGGGGGAAAAGATGACTTGAGCTGTTAATGAGAGCTGACACTGCGATTTAAACAGGATGGGCTCGCTTTGCCAGCGGTGTCTCAACAATATTGCTTCTATTTAGTTATTTGTTCCTTCCTTCAGGGCTCCGGGAAGTGCCCCAGAAGGCGCGGGCAGTGCTGCGGGGTGGTGCCGGCCCGGGGGGCGCGTTGGAGGGGGAAGGTGGCAAGGGCCATCCCCCCCCCGCGCTGCTCCTTTGTTCCCATGGAGGTCCTCAGTGGGGGAGAAGATGGGGAAAGAGCTTCCATTTTTTTGTCTCTCAGTGCCCCGTGGGGGTGAACACGCAAAAAGGACACCTCGGAAAGGGAGCGCGCGTTTTGTATTGATTTCAACCTTGCACGGAAAACTTTGGAACCTTTTTTGGGGAAGGCGAAAACAGAGAGAGGGGGAGAAGAGCGGTGCCCGCTCCTTAGCAGAATCACGGGGAAAGCCGCAGGCTGAGGGGTGCGAGAACCCCTGGGGAGCCGGGCGGGCGGGAGGCCCAGGTAGTGCCTCTCCTGCCGGGCCGGCAGCCGGCCGCGCACGGCGGGGCTGCGCTGCCCACCGCGGGCCGCTAGATGTCGCCGGCGCCGTTCGCATCGGGCTCCCTCTCCGCGGGCAGGCGGCGAGGGCGGGAGGCCCGGCTCCCCTCCCGGCCCGGGCACGGCTCGGCTCGGTTCAGCCTCGGGAGGGGACAGGGGGACGGCGGGAGTCCCTCCAGCGGGGCTCGAGGGGGGAGTCCCGGGGGTCCCGGGGGCGGGGAGGGTTCTGCGGGTTTCTCCCTCGGGTGGTGTCAGGGGGGCGGGAGGGTGTTAGGTGAGGCAGTTTGTGTGTGAATTGGGCCGAAACAAATTGTCTCTGCGGAAGCTGTCGGCGAAGGGGGTGTCGGGCTGGGAGCCCGGGAGCTGCGCACCCGCAGGGAGTTGCAGAGGTCGGGCCGGGGAAGGGTGGCAGGCGGCAGCCCAGGGCAGAACGGGGTGCTGGGCGCCCGGGGGGGGGGGGGGACACGAGCTGAACCAGCATTGCTGGGCACCCCGGGCTCCCCGCCCGCTCCCCGGGGCCGCCCTTGACAGAGGCGACGCGCGAAATCCGCGGCTGGCCCTGGGAAAGGCTCCAGAGATGAGCATTTCTGTTGTGTGAAGTCCCCGCATTAGCAGCCCGAACACGTAGGGAAAGGCTGACATCTGCGGTTTGGTACGAGGCACCCGAGAAATGACAGACCTCCCGGTTCGGAGGGGAGCTCCCGCTTCGGCTGCCGGCGGGGAGGGACCCGCGGGTCCTGCGGGAGCGGCCGGTCCAAGGGATGCGCACCGCACCTCTTAGGATTTCCCGAAGTTTAAAAGTAGGGATGCTGCACAGTCTCTCTCGATTTGGGGCATTCATTGTCAGTGCTACGAAGTGAGAAGATAGAGGGAGACCTCGGGCATAAACTTTGAGTGAGGTTCCAGTCGAAGCACGAATAATAATAAAGTTTCACGGCTTTTGTCCTCGGTTTTCAAAACAACGCATTAAATCGAGAGTGTACCGTGGGTAGTTTTTCCCAGCCTTTGTGCCAACGCACCGCTGCTTTTGACTCCTCACTGCACAGATTAATCCACACCTGAATTTTTCCAAGCCCATCCAGACCTCTGGCCTGAGTTAAACAGAGGGAAGCCTTGATTCTTGATTCAGAGGGAAGGTACTTGATTTGCGAGGAGCCGCGAGGGCTGGCAGAACCCGCATAGGAAGGGAAGAGGTTGGGGAACCGGCTGCGGAGCACCCGGGCTGCGCTGCGCTTCACCGCCACGGGAGTGAGGGGCTGCACGGGGCACTTTGGGATCCGGGCTCTTAGGGACACACGTGGCAAAAGGGCAGGCATTTGAAAACTTGTCGAGAGTGGAAGATAAATAAGAAATGGACAAATAAATGTAGGTGAAGAACGATTCGTTAGGGATTAAAGCAAAGAAACAAAAAGAAATATTGCAGAAAGAGGAGTCTTGAAACTTTCTTCTACCTTCCCTCTTATTTTTCATGGTTTGAATTAGGGTATTGGAGTGGTAGCACGGAGGATATATCACACCTCCATAGGTGTGTAGTTGTCTGATCAAAATATTAAAGGACACTCTAGTTCGATGAGTTTCCCAGCAAGGGTTCTGAAAGGAGCAATACAGCTAAATTGCACCTTTAAGTACCATGGTAAGGGGCAAAGGATGTATTGCAAGAACAGATGAAACTGTATCTGGGATAGCTGTTATTTATTGTCTTTACGCAGAAGAAAATAAGTTAAATTAAAGTTAAAGAAATGTTAGTTAATTCTATGGCACAATTCCATGGCACAAACTGCTATCGGTCAAATTGTTTTGTTTTCAGGGCACTTTTGCAAGCATCTTCCACACCCTTGGTTTGAAGGGAGAGATCTCACGGGGTGTTTTGCATTTTCAGGGACCCCTGAGAGAAAAGAGCTACTTTAGAAGGAGAAAAAGTGTTTCTTCCTGGAGTTCAATTTATTTTTTAAATGCCGTATCTCAGAGAAAAGGCCTCTTGTAACAGATTCCTAGACTGTGTCAAATTACAACAACCTGAATAGTAAGAAGCTATTGCAAAGCAAATATTGTGATCGGTGCGGTGGGTAAAATCGGAGTCGGGTTTATAGAAGAATATTAACTCTGTTTTTATATTATTTTTTTTTAAATCAACAGTGATTAGATTTGTGCTAAGCCTGAAGACCTGTTCCTGTAGATGGCGTCCTTTGGGTACTGAGTAATCAATAATAATAGAGTCGTACTCAGGAGACTTTATTAAGCCTTGGATAATAAAATAATTAATAATCTTTTTTTAGTTATATATTTATTGAAAGTGAAAAAGCATTGATTTATCGTAAGCAAAAGTGTGTTTCTCCTTCACGTGGATGCAAATAAAAACTGTTTGAATAAATAAGTTGTTTCTGAACATTTTGTTGTCAAAGTGTTAAATGTCCCCGTCATTTTTATTCAAACACTAACATGATTACAGCCAATTATATATTCACCAGTGTTCTTTATTTTAGAGTAATTGTACTTGTCACTAATAAAACAGAGACATAATGGATAGCTACTGTTCTGAATTTTAAAGCAATTTTCTGTAATTTGATTGAATTATACATCGTCTCCACTACTTTTTTTTTTTATTTCTATATTTTGAAATCCTATTTTCTTGAAAATTGCAGCTCTGTTCCTGTTTTGTTGTTCCTGAAGTAACGAAACCTTCTGTAACATTTATAAATAGAGCCTCGTCCCTTTTGAAATGTGGAAAATCATAATTTCAGCCCCAACATACTGAAAGCTTTAGACTTAAAATCTCAAAGTCCAGAGGAGCTCGTAAATCAAAACACTTGGCTCAACGTGATGTCCTTTGAGATGAGAAGCAGAACATAAAAAGAGAAAACAAAACTGCGCCATGCATAATAAGGTTTGATCACTTTATTGTGATGATTCGGTGTGCTTCGTGGGGCTCAAACGTAACACACGTCAAGACAAGCAGTTCAATTGCTAATATTTACCACGGGAGAACAGGTAGACACAGAAAAAAAAAAAAATATATATATATATATATATACATAACGCCAATTACATTCCTCCAAGCAATTAGAGCGATTATCCGTATACTGTTCATATGTTCCTTTAGGTGACGATTATAGGTAACGAGTCCAAGAGCTACTTGAATATCTTTAGGCACATACAATAGAGACACAGAATGATACAGAAGTATATACAGATACTGCACACTCAGGAAAATATTGAGCTGCGTTATTATACTGCTCTTTGGGTTGTTTTGCTAAGGATGAGCTCTCAGAGGGTTGTTTTTTGTTGTTGTTGTTGTTGTTTTTCAAAGCCGAAAACATGCCTTTAATTTAGCAATTGTATCAACCATCAACGCGATAAGATGTGATCCGCGTTGTCGCCAAACACAAATCAAGAAATGATACAAAGGCTTTCACAAGTTAATTTCATATGACAAAACACGTGCCCACCACAACAGATAAAGTTAAACTATCATTTGCAAACCGTGCGATTGCGTGAAAAGGTATCTCTAAGGTGCATTCAGCATAGGCTAACACGGATGTTTTTCCGCAATTCTTTGTACTGTAAGGCAAAGATAAGCTAAGGCACTGGAATCCGGGTGGCTCACTCCAAGAGCCCTTTACTGAGCCCCTTAGTGAGACTTCATCACGACCCTCAGTAGAAAATGTTCCTTGCCTTTTTGCAGATTCAGTATATCATAGCCACAAAATTAGCTTGCATTCGCCTCGGAAGGGGAGAAAAATGTGATCTATTCCTAAACGGATATCGTTATATCCCGTCCAACGTGGAAAAGGACTCCGGCGCCTTTTCTCTACGCCTCTTTTATTGATGTTTGGAAATGAGCATGAAAATAAAGTGCAATGCCATCCTCTCCTAGTATTCTGCTAGTAGGCAAATGGAAATTATTTATGTGTTGGAGTTTCCGCAGCTACGGCATGATTTCATTATTTAGGTGGAGTTTATAGCTTGGTTATGATAAACATTGTTTTCTGAAAACTCCCTAGGAAACAAAACCTCGGTGTGTGTGTGCGCGCACAAGTCTACACGAGCGCCCCATCTAAAAGGATGGAGAGGAGAAAAGACACAAAGGAGATGCATCCCGGGAGAAATGTTTCTTTCAACATTTTTCCTCTCCGCATTGTTACTGCACGGCAAGTCTGTCTGCAGCCGCTTCTCCTTCTTGGTCAAATTATTTTCGAGGCAAACCTACAAACCCCAGGCTTTAGCGAGGCACCGTCCGTGCTCGGTGGGAGGGACACAAATGGGATTTAACTTGTTGCCAGTCATTTTTGTGTGTTTGTTTGTTTGTGCTGGTGCTTTAAAAGCGAAACAAACTCCAGAAACAAAGCGGGGGGTGGGAGGGTGGGCTGGGGAGGGAGGGAGGAGGAAAACAAGCTCTGTATAAAAGACATATCATATTAAAATAATACATGAACACACCCACTGATATCAAGGGTACGATATCAGCCCTTCCCCAAGAAACTTATTTATAAGTGGTAGCAGTTATAATCATCCAGCAAGCCCCTTACCATCACTCCCCCCTCCCTCCGCGAAAGAGAGAAAAAGGGAAAGGGGGTAAGAGAGAGAGAGAAGGAGAGAGAGGGAGAAAGCGGGTAAGGGAAGAGAGAGGGGAGAGAGGAAGGGAGGGAGGGAGGGAGGGAGGGAGAGAGAGAGAGAGAGAGAGAGAGAGAGAAAGAGAGAGAGAAAAAGAGAGAGAGAAAAAGAGAGAGAAAGAGAGAGAGAGAGAGAGAGAGAGAGAGAGAGAGAGAGAGAGAGAGAGAGAAAGAAAGAAAGAAAGAAAGAAAGAAAGAAAGAAAGAAAGAAAGAAAGAAAGAAAGAAAGAAAGAAAGAAAGAAAGAAAGAAAGAAAGAAAGAAAGAAAGAAAGAAAGAAAGAAAGAAAGAAAGAAAGAAAGAAAGAAAGAACACGGAGACCACCCTGTCCAATATACAAAGTGTTCAGAACAACCGACATAAAGAGCCCACTCCTGCGAGCCCTCCTCATGCCGGGGACCGAGGAGCAAGCCAAGTCTGCTTCCCCAGAGCCTCCTTGCAGCCCGAGCGAGCTGCATCTCCGACCCCGTGCCCGAAGCGAGCGGCAGCCCCTCGGCCCGGCACCTCCTCCTCCTGCCCAAGCCCCGGGCATGGAGAAGCCGAAATCGGCTTTGCTCCGAGGCTCGCCAAGTGCCTTCTCGTAGACGGGCGTATAGCTGTTTATGTCTTTTGTGCTACCTCCAGCATTTTGCTATGGTTACAAGGAGGCCCCGGGGGGGCTGAGGGGGGAGAGGGGAGGATGTTGCGCTTTTGTAGGCCCTAAAAATCGCATCCGCAGCTCATCTCGCCGAGCCCGAGATTCCGCTATAAGCCAAGGGGTGCGGTGGAAGCGCGGTGCGAGGAGCGGGCTGCGGCGGGGCGCCGAGCAGGCATCGCGGCACAGCACGGCTCGGCACGGCTCGGCACGGTCAGGTAGGATGGGCACCGCCCGGGAGCCCGCGCCCGGCCGGCTTTTTCGGAGCGCTCGGGTGAAATAAACCCCGGGGAGGGCCGGTGGCTGCCTTTGTGCTGGGGGAGGGGGAGCGGGCCGGGGGGGGGCCCGGAGGGGCGGGGGGGGACGTCTTTCCTCTCGAGTTACCGAAAAACTGCAAAACCAGATCCATGTGTCATTCGCTAAAGATTACGATTATAAGAGGCTAAGGAGCTTTAGAGCCACGCCATGAAAATATCATAGCGAGAGTTTCTTAGGAGTCAAAGAGCACCTGGAAGTCTCTCCGGCAAAAGCGCTGTGTTAGCCAAGAATGTTTTGCCAGTAAATACTGGAGAAAATAAAATGATGTACTGAAACCTCGAGAACAGCATGCGACATTTAACCTGCCCATTCTCCCCCACGTCTTATTGTCATCGCCTGCATAGCTTTGTGGATAACTCTTAGGGGATATTTTAATTTCCGTTTAGATTCTTAAATTAGGAAGAGCTTTTTTTTTCCTTTTTTTTTTTTTTTTCTTTTTGTTACGCGATGGGACGTATTACATAGGCAGGTGTGACGACTCTTAAACACACGCATATAAAAGTACGTCTAAATTTAGGATTTTTTTTTAATGGCACGTCTTAACGTTGAAGTTGGCAGAGAGTGTAAAAATATTCTGCTTCGAAAAATTCTGACACACAAAATCTAATGGATGCTCTACTTTCTATAGGTAGGCTTTCTATGGATGCTATTCTACAGATATAGGAATAAATAAATAAATCAAAGCTTTAGCTCCTAATAAAGGTAGCTAAATTCAGACCTCTCCACCCCGTGTAGCCGCCGTGGAAAACGCAGCCCCCGATGCTTATTCAGATCTCTTTCTGTCACTGCTCTGTCTTGTCTTACGCTTACGGCACCAGCAAAGCTGTCCCCTGCAGCAACAGCTTCCCGTTTCCACATTTCTGTGCAACCCCTACCGTCCGAGAAACTTCCTAAAGTTCAGCATTAGGGGAACTCTTTGCACCTAGTCGATGAATGGCATTGTTTTAACGCGCTCTCTTCTCTAGCTGCGCAGCCTTCTCAAAGGTATACAGTGCCCCGCTGGCTGTTCTTTATGGTACAGTGCAGCTTCTCAAAAGATCATCGGATGGAGAAATTTAGCTCTTCTTGAAACATTTAAGCAACTGAGCAATTAGTTCTGAATGGGGGTGGGGAGAGGGAAGACGAGAGAGCTTAAAGGAGGGGGGAAGAGGAGATACAACACAACTAGCCCGAAAACAACAGGGGTGGGGATGCATGGGAGGGGGACTTAAAATGTTTGTATTTAAAGGGTGCTTGCAAGGTCTTTGGCACAATATGTGCTGCTCTCCTTAAAGGGGCACTGAGTGCCAATAACCATTAGTCATCCAGTAGGGACTTTTCATTACAGATCTATCTTTAGGGGGAGTTCCCCGAAGACTCCGAAAGGAACATAGCTGCGGATTTCAAACATGGTCCAGTTCGATTCACACAGTGCCTGCGTACCTGCTTCAATAGAAGGGAAAGATACTCACCCGAGTTTCAGGAGTGTGTGGACAGCCCAAAGATCTCTGCAGCACTTGTGTCCTCTCTGGAATACTATCTTGCATCCGAGGCAGTTCCCAGTCTACATTTGATGCTAACATTTAAGCTATCTCAAATACAAGGCTCTCCCATAGACATTTTTTCCAGGGTTTTCAAGCAAATTTCTTGGTGCCACAATGTTATGATGGAAGGATGCTGAAATGACAGGCCTCGTAGACGCTTGTCTTAATCATCGGCTTCTTAATTTAGTTTTAGTGCTGTGGTTTTGTGTGTGTGCGTGTGTGTGTGTCTGCGCGTGTGTGCGCGCAAGAGAAGCCTCTGACAACCTGCAGCTTCCTAATGACTGACGAGGCAGGGCTGCTGCAGCAAAGTAACACTTCCCTGGTGTGAAGACCTCTTACTGGGAAGTTTAGTTCACTACTGTTCTCGCAATCCTAATCGTATAACCTGTAACCAAAACCCATGGAAGAAGGATACAGCATGCTAAATAGAGTAACTTCTAATCACTAGACGTTAGCACCACTACCAGCTGTTACGGATTAACTGAAAGTTGGCTAGAGACAGACACCTAAACTTAATTTTTCAAATGTGGATATAAGGGTGGACCGCTGAATACTTCTTCCTCTCCCTCTTTGCTTCCATTCATCCATCTATCCATCCATCCATCCACCTCTAGTCCCATTCACCCCTCTTCAAATTGTTTGACCACCTCTCTCTCTTTGTTAGCGCACTGCTCCGTCCCCATTCGCCATGCCTGAGCAGCGGGGTATCGGTGTCTGCTGAGCAGTCCTTACCTTAATTGCCCAGGTAACCTGGGATAAATAAGGCAAGCTCAGAGTCAAGGGGGGATAGAATTATATATGCGTACATCCAGGCATTTACTGTACCGAATGCGACGTTACTGATTGTTAAACCTAAGTGTCCTGACTCGTTTCATGTAAGCATGATGCCATCGAAGCGTGGTTATTAAATACCCTTTCTTCATGGCTGAAAAAACCCTCATTCATTTCTTAAGCTGTCAGGACATTTTAGCAGCTTAACCCCTTGAAAAAGCCTGGGAGTACAGAGCCGCTATAGCCGTGTGAAAAGGGATTGTAGGCTACAGCTGAGGGGGTGCACCCTATCTGTATCCATTGGGCTTACAGTGGAGACGGGCTGCTTTTCCTTCGGCCTCTGATTCTTAAAAAAAATGTAAGGGAGAAAAGTGCGCGGATGAAACACTATCAGTGCGAATTATATCCAGGAACTCTGTGGAGACTGCTGGCACTCAGGCGAATGGCGCTTCAGCCAGGACGTTTCAGCTCAGGTCTTCACCTCCATCCCGGGTTCGGACATCCCCAGCCCATCCCTGGCGCTCAGCGCAGCAAGTCCACGGCCGAGGGCGAGCGCGCAGGTGAGGGAGCACCCACGCTCTGCAGAGAGCTGGGGCTCCGCTTCACACCTCGCCGTGGTTCACAAGGTTGGGGCCGTGCGCTCCCAACCTCCGTAAAAGCTTTTTCTCCAGACACCCCACAAAAACTTTCACATTAAAAAATACTGCCGTTACGGACAAGAATCCGAGTTTGAGCGGAGCTGAGGGGTCAAAGCAGCCACTTATTCAGGGCTCCAACATACAAAGCTAACACTGAAGTGAATGGGAGTCGTGGCCAGGTCAGAACTAAGAGAAGAATTGGCATTAGAGCAAGACTTCCGCGTTTCCAAAGTAAATATCTCCGGTTTTATAAACGGACAATCTTCTGGGGAGGAAAAAATGGCCAGACTCGAAAGTTATAGTCCAGCAGAAATAATAATTGACGTGGCTTCTCTTACATATCATTTTCTGTCCTATAAACAGTGAATTAATCTCAAGGGCTTGGAACGATATGTACTACATATTGGACACAACATTTCCTTTTTTGGTAGAACTGTATATCCACGGCATTAAAAATATATATAATATAAATCCTAAGTTTGTGCACAGTGATTTATTCTGCTGCCGTGACAAATGACTGAGTGTTAAATCGAGATCACCAAACGTTTTAAAAGCACGGTATTAGACCTTTTCTCAGAAAAGCAAAAGGATGAAACGTTTATTTTCTTCCCTGCTACGTTTTCATCCCCGATTACAACGCGAAGTAAACTCAGCTTTGACCTGAGAAACACCTCAGAGCATTAAAATTTCAACAGGCAATGTCAGTGTTACATTAAACGAGAACTCCTCCAGTTTGCTGCAGAGCTGGGATTTGAATAAAACGTTCAATGTTAACAAACAATACACACGTTTGGCACTTTGTGTATTAAATGGATCAAAGAGATTTGATAAGGCACAATACACCATTTGTACAGACCTGATTGAGTTAATATAATATCAGCAAATTTTACAGCGAAATGAATCTGTTTCTTTTCTTTGTGTTTAAAACCAGCACAGATTACAAATTTTAATGATCTGAAAATGTTTGGTATACAAAATCATGCTTATTTCAGTATTAGCAAAAACACAAGAAATTTTTCAACACAAACACCCAGCTGTGTCTATTTTAAAAGCAGTTCAATGACAGCTTGCACTTATGAGCATGCAATCAGCTAATTTCGCTTTTTTTTTCTTCTGTGTTAATCAACACTTTCCTTCCTGCATATCAGAGTACAAATAGTATAGTTACTCCACATCAGTAAATGTTTACGTAACCTGTCCTTTCTCAAGAATCCGGTTACACCGAATCATTACATGCTAGACCGAGTAGGAAAATGCACTTGGCCCAGCCACTCTAATGGGATCCCAGCGCACCATAATGACACATATTAGTTAATGATCGTCATAATCATAATAATATGCACGAATCTTACCTTTCCTCTTACCCCTTGCCATTGTGGAGTCAAGTCCTCCACACCGCATTCTTCCTCAAGAATTCCCATACATTGGCTTCAGTGTTGTGCAATGAAATGATTACAAATTTACATGATTTTTTAAACAACCGCGTTTCTAAAACATAAAAATAAAAAATAAACATAGTCAATAATCTACTTTTATCTCCCTCTTTATTTTATTTTATTTTTTGTCAGTAGCAACCTGTTATGAAATTGGATAAATACAATTGTGATAAGGTCATTCGAGGTTAATCCAATGCACAGAGTTCGTGCCATTCCCAACTGCAATTGTTTATTACCGGTCCATTATAATTGTTCTCGTTATTTACTCTCTCTCTCTCACACTCGCTCTCTCTCTCACACATACACACAAACACATATATAAAGTGCACATCCACACATAACCGTGTTTGTCGCGCTGAGGTCTAACCTGAATTTGCCCGGGATAAACTGTTTTATCTGGGACTGAGCTACAGGCGTTATTTCTACAGAACATTTTATTTTCCTGCAGAACAAACATAAACTTTGGGTGGCTTAACGCAGCGGTAGGCACAGGCTGTACGTCGTCTTTGCACAGCGCTTCACTTTTAATGGCACCAGTACGCTATCTATTACATTTCCCCTTCTCCTCTCCGAATAAGAAAGCTGCAAGTCTGCTTTGTTTGTTACAGTGATGATTTTTTTTTATTTTTTTTTCACGTGCTCGCAGTGAGGGATCACTCGATGCGGCCGGTTACCGCCGACCCCCTCGGCCGGAGGACACTGCGGCCGCAAGCTCTCCTCTCCGCCACCGATCCCTCCGGGCCCTGCGGGCACTGGGGCGGGCAGGGGGGCGCCGAGCCCGGCTCCGCCGCCGTCGTGGCGCTGCTCGGGGGCCGGGGGCCTGAGGGGAGTGCTGCTCGGTGGCAGCCCCGCGCCGCTCGGGGAGAGGCCCCGGCCCAGCTCGGCCCGGTCTCACCGCCTCAGGGCCTGCCCCGCCGCCCCGGGGCCCTCCGGCGGAATTTTCGGTTTTTTTTTTTGTTTTTTTTTTTTGTTTTTTTTTTTTTTGTGTCCCTCGGAAAAAAATAACCGCAGCCACAGGACCCACGGCGGGGCCTGGCGAGCCGAGCGGCCCGCCGGCTTCGGCGGGATCCGCAAAGTAGTACCTCGGCCGCACCGCGGCCTCCGCGCCCACCCGCCCCCCTCGCCGCCACGGGAGGGGGGCGCAGAGGCGCGGGGCAGCGCTGCGCCGCCGCGGGACTGCGCGGCAGGCGGACGGGCCCGGCGCGGGTCGGCGGGACGGCGGCGGTTCGTTTGCCGCGAGGGGCTCCGTGCTCCGGACGGGGTGGGGGGGGGCTGTGAGGGGAGGTGTGTGTCTGTGCACCGCCGCGGTGATGCGCCCCACCTCCGGTATCCCTGCGCCGCAGGAGCCGCGGCGGCGGCGGCGGGCGTGGCGCTGGCGGGCGAGAGGCGGGGCGAAGCGCGGCGGTGCCCGGCCATTGGGCGGCGGGCGGGCAGACGCGGCGGCACGCCGGCGGCGCTGATTGGGCGGCCGGTGGGAAAGGTTAAACCAAAAAATTTTTTACAGCCCCGGTGCGTGTCTGCAGCTCTGAAACTAATTGTGGCCGGGGCGCTCTGTATAGCCCGGCTCCGCTCGCTCCGCGCCGACCCGCCGCGGCTGCTCCGTCCTTCCTTCCTTCCTTCCTTCCGTCCGTCCTTCCTTCCGTCCGTCCTCCCCCTGCTCTGGCTTGCCGGGGGAGCCAGGCACCATGAAGTAGCT
Organism: Anas platyrhynchos; assembly: GCF_047663525.1. Lineage (NCBI taxonomy): Eukaryota > Metazoa > Chordata > Aves > Anseriformes > Anatidae > Anas > Anas platyrhynchos. The sequence goes on from NC_092591.1 coordinate 43,333,339, forward strand.
TTTTTTTTTTTTTTTTTTTTTTTGTCTGTGTGCGTGTTGTTTTTTTTTTTGTTGTTGTTGTTGTTGTTGGGTTTCCAGAGGGTTTTTTTCCCCTTTTTTTCCTCTTTTTTTTTTTTTTTTTTTCTCTCCTCCGCTCCGACTCGGTTTGATTTTCTCTGATTGGTGATTATTATTCCTATTATTTTTTTTTTCCCTCCCCGGCGGTTCCTGTCCCTGCTACATGACTTGCCAGCGCTTGAGACTGCGGTCCAACTGCGCTGCCGCCGCCGCTGCCGTCGCCGCCGCCGGTGGTGCCGCCGCCGCCAGCCCGGCCGCCGCCGCCCCGGGCGCCGCTCCCCCGGCCGCTGCCGCTTCCCCCCTGAGACTAGTGTGTGATGTTGGACATGGGAGATAGGAAGGAAGCGAAAATGCTGCCGAAATCCTCCTTTAGCATAAACAGCCTGGTGCCCGAAGCCGTCCAGAGCGACAACAACCACAGCAGCCACAGCCACCACAACAGCCACCACCCCCACCACCACCACCACCATCACCACCACCACCACCACCCGCCTCAGCAGCAGCCCCAGCGAGCCGCCGCGGCCGAGGAGGAGGACGAGGAGAAGGGGCAGCTCCTCCTGCCGCCCCCCGCCGCCGCCGCCTCCGGCGCCCTGGAGGTGGCCAAGGCGGAGATGCTGGCCGGCAAGGGCGAGGCGGGCGCGGCGGCGGCGGCGGCGGAGCTGGAGGAGAAGGAGAAGGCGGCGGACGAGAAGAAGGGGGCGGCGGAGGGGGCCAAGGAAGGGGAAAGCGGAAAGGAGGGCGAGAAGAAGAACGGCAAGTACGAGAAGCCGCCGTTCAGCTACAACGCCCTCATCATGATGGCCATCCGGCAGAGCCCCGAGAAGCGCCTGACGCTCAACGGCATCTACGAGTTCATCATGAAGAACTTCCCCTACTACCGGGAGAACAAGCAGGGCTGGCAGAACTCCATCCGCCACAACCTCTCCCTAAATAAGTGCTTCGTCAAGGTGCCCCGCCACTACGACGACCCGGGCAAGGGGAACTACTGGATGCTGGACCCGTCCAGCGACGACGTCTTCATCGGCGGCACCACCGGCAAGCTCCGCCGGCGCTCCACCACCTCACGGGCCAAGCTGGCCTTCAAGCGCGGCGCCCGGCTCACCTCCACCGGACTGACTTTCATGGACAGGGCGGGATCCTTGTACTGGCCTATGTCCCCCTTCCTCTCCCTGCACCACCCCCGGGCCAGCAGCACTTTGAGTTACAATGGGACCACGTCCGCCTACCCCAGCCACCCCATGCCCTACAGCTCAGTGTTGACTCAAAACTCCTTGGGAAACAACCACTCCTTTTCCACGTCTAATGGGTTAAGTGTTGATAGACTAGTCAATGGAGAGATACCTTATGCCACTCATCACCTCACAGCAGCAGCTCTGGCCGCCTCAGTGCCGTGTGGCTTGTCAGTTCCCTGCTCCGGCACCTATTCCCTAAACCCCTGCTCTGTAAACCTTCTAGCAGGACAGACGAGTTACTTTTTCCCCCACGTTCCTCACCCTTCAATGACTTCTCAAAGCAGCACTTCAATGACGGCCAGGGCAGCCTCCTCCTCCACGTCGCCACAGGCGCCCTCCACTCTCCCCTGTGAGTCCTTAAGACCTTCTTTGCCAAGTTTCACAACGGGACTTTCCGGAGGACTTTCTGATTATTTCACACATCAAAATCAGGGGTCTTCTTCAAACCCTTTAATACATTAACATCCATGGGATCAGACTGTAAGTGAACATTTTACACACATTTGCATTGTAAATGATAATTAAAAGGAAAAAAAAAAAGCAAAACAAAAAAGTCCAGGTATTTTTTATTAAGTCCCCCATTTTCTGTACGTTTGTTCAGTCTTTAGGGTTGTTTATTATTCCACCAAGGTGAGGAGTGTCAGCAAGGTGCAATGTGGGGAGATTACATTGTAGACTATGAAGTTTGGAAGACAAAATTATAGTAGAATGTGTATCTAAATAGTGACTGCTTTCGCAATTTTTATTCAAATACGATAAGTCTATCACTAAAAGCCGCCAGATTCTCCATGTTTGCAGTATTATAAGTTATCATGGATATGTCGGTGGGTGCAGACCTTGAAAAAAAAAAAAAGCCACGAAATTTATGAATCCTATAAAAATCTAAAAACATAATTTGTATTTAACCAGAATTTCATCCTGAAAGATGCCCAAGAACTACGTTTTGGCCATTTAATATTTTATCATTTTCTTTACCGAACTTCTTATTTTTGGGGTTTCTTTTCTTCCTTTCTTTTTATTTTTTTTCTGTTTGTTTGTTTGTTTACTTTTAGACCAAAGATTGGGTTTTAGAAAATGCACTCAGTGTACGGAGTAATTTAAAAACAGCAACATTATTTCAGTTTGCAGCACTGCCCGTTCAAATGAATCAGAAGGGGACAAAATTAATGATTGCCTTCAGTTTGTGTTGTGTATATTTTGATGTATGTGGTCACTAACAGGTCACCTTTATTTTTTTTCTAAATGTAGTGAAATGTTAATACCTATTGTACTTATAGGTAAACCTTGCAAATATGTAACCTGTGTTGCGCAAATGCCGCATAAATTTGAGTGATTGTTAATGTCGTCTTAAAATTTCTTGATTGTGATACTGTGGTCATATGCCCGTGTTTGTCACTTACAAAAATGTTTACTATGAACACACAGAAATAAAAAAAAAATAGGCTAAATTCATATATACTTGATAGTTTTTTTGTCTCTTTTATTAACTAAAATTAATACGCCTGAGGCTTTAAAGTTGTAGGGAGATCAGAGCGCTGCTTGTTACAGTAGTCCACCATTTTTCACATGCTCATTCCCCCCTTCCTCTCCCCCAATCACTTTGTATTTAACCACGGTATTTTGAAATATAAAAGAGCAGGGAAATAGGGTATTTAATTAAACACCACGGCCACTACTGTGATGTCCGTTTTGGGGCAGGACTCTCATCGGGTCTGCTTGAGAACTGGTAGTACGAGGTAGGGTGTCTTGCTTAAAAACTTTGTCTTAAGCTGAAGATGCTTAAAACTGCGTATGTATATAGTTACATACATATATATACGTACATGCATACGTGAGTATATATACACACGTTTGGAAAAAGTACAGGTACTTTATTTATTTCCTAAGTGCATGTTGTTCTTTCAGTCTTTGCAATGGCTTGAATGGGTTATCCATCTGAAAGGAAATCGTTTCGACTGTATGATAACTGAAGCTCTATTAACTATGGATGTGTATGTGTGTGTATATACATATACATATTAGCTTTCCTATAATTATTTGATCAAATCTGGCAAGCTATGATGCGTATGTGTATTAAATGCAATCCTTATCTTAAAGATACACTGTTCCGGAAGCGTCTATACTCTCTGTACTTAGAGCCTTTGCATGCTGCAAACCCTTTGGCTTGGCACGGTTGTGCAGGCGGCTGCCGCTGGGAGCCGGAGCCTCCCTCCTCCGCCCCCTTCGCCCTGCGGCCGACGAGAGCCGGGCCAGGGCCGTGGGGCCGGGGGGCTGCGGGAATGCGGGGCTGGGGACCCGGGGGGCTGCGGGCTGGGGCTGCGGGGCTGCAGGGCGGCGGGGCAGGGAGCTGCGGCTCACGTGATGCCGTGCTCGCATACCGATGTTTAAAGGTCTTAATGGAGAGGGGAAAAAAAAAAAAAGTGTGGATGCACTTAAATTTCAAGTTTGGGAATGGATTTCTCTTTTCCCTGTCTGCCTGCCGGTGCGAAGGCTGGCTGAAACCCGCTAGCCCATGCAAACGTGTGTAAGTATATTCGGCTGCCCGGAGAATCGCCCCTTAGTTTTAAAGGAGGCAACGCGATGACTAATTTTAAGAAGCATTTAATCCTAAAAAGAATTGGTTTCTTGAAGAGTTTAGGGAGCCCTATAAAAGCCACGACTCTGGAAAATAATTAGAAAACTTGTGCAAAAGATTTAACAACTAATTGGATCCCGCAGCGAGTCCGCAGAGGACAAGTTGTTCATTTGTTACGTTTGTGTAGACTAAACTGTGCTCCGCAGCAATGCAATAAGCCGGCGACTGCTCACAATAGGCCCCATGAAAAATAATCTCTAGCTCGAAGATGTTATCGCAAACGCTTTAAAAAGCTGGACTTAGAAAGGCAGAAAAGAGGAAGAAAAAAAAAATACCGGGGGTGAATACAGAAAAAAATAGCAAATCTGAATTCTTGCAAAGAGAATATTTGTCATGCTGAAAGAATAAGGGGAGAGAGAAGAAATCTTCCGAAAATAGGTAATGAATAAACAGATGCAAGCAAATCTGCAGGGAAGAGAGAGGAGTGAAAGGTTATGGATGAGAGATGGGACACCCAGCTCTGCACTATGTGGGGGAGAAGGAGAGAAATCTCTGATATTCTTGGCTTTCACTCTCACTTCTACAATTCAAAATTAATCATCGCTATGTGAAAAAGGTTGCTTTGTTTGGGGATGTAGAGATGATACCACCACTTGGAAGCACCTACCCTCCCCCACATTCTTCGCTCTATTGTCATTAAAATAAGTGATGGCAAAAAATGAAAAATAAATAAAAATTATTTTGCCTCCTTTGCAACAAACCTACTGGAAATAATAAAATGAAATAGGTGTGATTTAAACTCTTGAAGTCCCTAGACCCCATTCTGTATATTTGTGCCCAAGCAAATGTAAAGAATGGCATCTGCTACAGCTGACAAAGGAAATGATTTATTATTTACTACTTCCAATTGGTTGTATACTGTAGGAAATTCAATAGCACATACTTAAAGTATTATTTAGTTTGCAATGTGAAAAAATCTGCTGACAGTGTACTAAAAGGAGGAAGAAGAGAAGTCAGGTTGGAGGAAAGCACAATCTCACCATGTCAGAATTTTGGGTTGGCTAATAAACATTAATTAGATAAGCGTGATGCATCATAATTCCTGAAAAGGGTAGCCCTGATGTATGTCTCTCCAGACTTCGTTTCAGTAAACTCTCACTCTTAGTGCTCTGCTTTAGGTTTAGAACAGCGAAGTGTTGCCTAAGCAATTCAGGTGCCACACGCTTTTACCTCTTTCCCTTACTCTGGGGGAAGGGGTGGTGGTTGGGCTGGTAATTTATTCACTTTTCTATACCCACATTACCAGCAAAGAGACTGGCTTTGGAAAGAAAAAAAAAATGCTGAAGTTGTCATGGGTTGTAGCAGGACTGCCAAGGCCCCAAATATGCCTTTACCTTTGCCTGCTACCCTTTTGTTCGCTGAGAATATCATTTAAGCTCTTCTTTAAACAGGTTCGTTCTGTAGAGAATGCAAGTCTTTATTTTATTTTATTTTATTTTATTTTATTTTATTTTATTTTATTTTATTTTATTTTATTTTATTTTATTTTATTTTATTATGCTAATCTAAGAGTAATTATGTTATCTGATACTTGTTTCCATGGTGCTTTATGTGTCAAATCCTCGTCCTAGTCTTTTCAGGATTATTTATTTTTATTAATATGCATTTCTAGAACATTGCTGCATCTTAGCATCGTTTCTTCAGTGTTTCCTAATTTAGGATGTTTATGGGGGACGGGTGGTCTTTATGGAATTAAGGAGCTATTGTTATTTTTGTAGCTGATGTTTGAGGTGATTAACTGCTTGCATAGATCGTAGGAGAAGAAATCTGCTTATCAAGAAACCTCCAATTTTAAGATTTTAAGATTGCATCCGCAAACATGTTATATAAACTGTAACTCGAATCCACCATAGGACATTTACTCGACTAATTTTTGACATATATATTTTTTTAAATCTCTTGTTTCAATAAAAGAATATCTTTTACGTGGAATGTATTCTTACGCAAGTGTTTAAAAGACAATGAAGAATTATATATTTTGCCTTAAATGGCACAAATCTCCTGTTTGGGGGAGTGATAGATTTTTTAATGCGTTGCTTGAAAAAATAGTTTAACGGGGACGTCATTTTGCTCTTTATACCTTCTTTTGATGATCATTAAGATTTATGTCAGGAATTATGATTCAGGTACACACCCCCTCACCACTTGTGTTAATACGAGGTCTCAATCACCACGTATTCACTGTACGCTCAAGCAAAACTCCCACTGAACTCCAGTTACGTTCAGACTTAACCACAGAAGAGTTTTGCTTAAGAACCAACGTCGAACAAGACGTAGGGATTATATCCCTGAATTTTCCCTTCTGAAAATCCCTTGCAAAATGTGCCTGTCGATAGGCACTGCTGTATGCTTGTTTTTACACTACGGCCGCCTGAGAGAAGGTACATGCACATACATGTTACGTGCCCTGAGAGCCCAAAGGGTGGAAATAAAGAAATCTATGTGTCTACACAGCCCTGCAGAGCCGTCGGTCCATGCACTGGTGGCTGCAGCAGCTCCTGGGCAGCTCGGCGCCCCGAGCAGTTCTGGGGTTGTTCACTCCCCCCGGTCCCCCCCGCCCCGCGGTGAAGGTGCCTGGGTAAATGGGTCAAAAGTGCTGGAGAAACTGGGTTAGCGAGAGGTGAAGGTGAAGATCATTAGAGGTTTTAGGGCTGGCTGTGGCTGTTTTGCTGGGTTTGTGTGACTGTGCCCAGAGGGCGGAGTTCCTGCACATTCCTACCTCACCGGAGAACCTGCCCTCAACTCCACTGCAGCTACTCCAGAGAGATGGGACCCTCCAGAAGAAACCTGCCCAGCAATCCCAGCGAGCCTTCCCGCCAGAAGGGTAGGTGCACTTCAGGAAAACCTTCACTACTCTTTCTCCCGGCAGACAGATCCGTGGGATCTGAGCGAACCGAGATGACAGACTTCTGTCTAAACGTACTGATTCCCCGTGCCCCCTGATAAGCAGATCGCCCGTGCAACCGAAGCAGAGTTTCAAAGCACCGGTTACACTAGAACTGTGTGTGCCTAATGTTAGGATTTTTTTTTTGTCTCTTCCTTAAAGTGTTTCCTCCCCCGGCCTTCCCCCTCCCCCTCGGGCTCTTTCGTTTCGATCGGTAAATTGGAAGTTTTCTTCGCCGCTTTAGCAGTTCTCCCGCTTTCTCTCGACATTTCTGGTTATTTTATTAACGTGCTCTTTGTTTGCTTGCCTGACCCTAACGCCACAGACAGTCACCCGGGTGCAATGTTCTGTTTGCTTCTTTTAAGATGCCAGGAGGTACTGCCTCTACCTGCGACAAAGGCGCACGATGGCACTTGGGGACGGGAGTCCTCCGCCGGCACCGGGTGAGTGCGGATTTTCCTCCTCTTACGTGTGTCCGCTACCCTCAGGATGGGGGGAGCGGGGCCCCCGCCGCCCCCGGAGCGGGCTTGCCTCTTCGGCCCCGGCTGAGCCCGGGGGCGTCTCGGGGGTGCCCACGGGGCTACGCCGCCTCTCGCTCGGGTCGAGGCGGGCTGCTCTCTCTGTTGCCGCCCTCTCAAAGGCGGCTTTAGGACGGTGGCCGTGGACGGGATCTGTAAGGAATGTGGCTTTGAAAATTATTATTTTTTTCCATCTGACCCTGTCATTCGAGAAAAAGCTACGGGCTTTTCTCTCCTTTCCGGCGGTATGTAAATAGTGTTAATACTCCCAGATTGTCAGGAAAGCGACTAAATGCCAGCAATCTGGGAGAGCCGGGGGAGAGGGACCTTGTAGGAAGCCGTACCTATAAAGCTTTGCTCCGGAGCTAGCGACCCGACAAGCGCGCAGATTCCTCTGAAATGTCTAGGCACTGCCTTTGTCTGCCCACTCCCCAAACTCCCTGCCCGCCTCGCGGCTGCACCGCGGCTCCCTCCCGTGCCACCAGCCGAAATCTCGGGGTAGGAACGGGAGTTGCAGCACTGATTTGCTCAGTTCGGACGTGCTTGCGGATGGGGGCAGGCGTGCGGTGCGTGGGCAGGACGCCGGCGACGGGGCCCTCTATGGACCCCCTCGTCCCGGTTTGTGTTGTCCCGAAGCGGCCAAGGGAAATAACAAAGGTCCGTGGCCCACTCGCTGAGTGATTTGAACTCTACTGCTCCTGTCACGTGTACCCTCGTGAAAATAATTAATTTCTAATACACCGCAAATTAAATCTTCCGAGCTGCCGTGAGATGAGACACCTCAACGAGAGGGCAAACGCTGCCTTGTCCCTGACTACGTTAGCTGTGCGGGAAGTGAGGCGATTCACGGGACGCAGCACACGCAGGCGACAGCTTTCAGTCCACCCCCGGCGTGTGGCCGGCCCGGCTCACACCTGCACAGAGACTTCTCGGGGGGCACGCGTGGGGCGCCGGTTGCCTCCCCGCTCTCCGCTGAGCTGGGACCCATGATGACAGAGGGGCCCATAGCGACAGAGGGGCCTCAGAACAGAGTCGCGGGGCCCGGACACGCGTGTCCGAGGGGCGGTGCGGGGGCCGTGCTGGCCGGGGGGCGGCGGGCGGCGCTGCGGCGGCGCTCCGCGGGCTGGGGGCGCTCTTGCCTAGCGGGAGAGGCCCGGGCCCGGATACCGAGCTGCGGGGAGGCCGCCTCTCCCGGAGCAGGGGAACTGGCGGCGGAAAGCCGAGCAGCCTCGGAGAAGTGCCCGGAGCATCCTCGGAGGCCCGCCGCTCACCTGCCGCTCGGTTAACCTGCGTGCTGCAGGCGGCCGGCGTTGGGGAGTGGAGGAGTCGGGGCCATGCCCCCTCCCTCCCCTTTGGATGGGAGGAACAATTGGAAGCGTCCTTCTCCGCGCAGGCTTAGCTTTGCGTCTTGGTAGCCACCGAGAGATACACGGTGAAGTAGGCAATTGCGGTTAAAGTCATCTTCCCGTGGCCTGCTTGAGGATGGTCCGATCCAGGAGAGGTATAGGAAAAGTCACCTCCCCCTCCACCAGTGAAAAATAAAACAGTGAAAACCCGGAAAACAAAAAACAAAACAAAACAAAACAAAAAAAAAAAAAAAAAAGAAAAAGAAAAAAGCCCCCCCCCCCCCCCAAAACAAAGGAAATAAAACGAACCGCCAAAATAATTAAATAACTAATCAACTACCTGCAACTTTTTTTTTTTTTTTTTTTTTTTTCTTAAGACCGTGTAACAGTATACAGTATCAGGCTAGTGAATTAAACCTGAAGCGACAGGATTTGCAATTCTCAGTCGGGGAAATGAATGCGGACTGTCTGCAGAGTTCGTTTCAAAGAATTATCTCTAGGGAGTCCTCCAAGTGTACTTGGGGTTACCCGTGATTTGAGAGGAAAGACTAAACGAGAGTGACTCTGAGGAAAGCCTGCCATTGTCACCCTCGCTAAGGTGAGTAAAGCATCTCTGTAAAGTTAGCTGCAAAGAGCTGCTTAACCTAAGACCGAGAGGTGAAAGCTCTCCGCACGAAGCGGCCTGAATTTCCACCTACAAAGGCGGCACGAAGCCCGGGCTCTCCGGGGTCTGTTTTCCGCCCAGGGGCATTCCGAAATCTTTCCAATTGATTTCGCAGGGGCACCTCTTGCAGGGAGGTAGGGGCACGTGAAAGGAGCCCTTCCCCTGCGGGGCGCTCCCGCCCCGCTGCGGCAGGAGCCCGGGGCACTCCCGGTGCCTCCCCGGAGGCTACGGCGGAGGCAGGACTGTGCGAGGCCGGGCTGCGAGGCCAGCCTCGACGAGCTCCTGGGTGACTTGGAGGCCCTCCACCGAAGTCTTCGCCCCTCGGTGTTCCTCAGTGGAAGGAAAGGAACTCGAAGCCCCCTCTCCGCCCCCCTCTTTGCCAGGTTCCCACCCAGAAATAATCTGATTGCAAGTATTTGAGGTTAGATAGTCTGTTAAATTAGTCGTATCCAAGAGGAGACAGGTATCTTCCAAGAAATCTGGCTGAAGTCTGCCTATCTGGTAAAAAAAAAAAAAAAAAAAAAAAAAAAGGAATTCTTTCGCACCAAAGCTAGACGACTTAAAAGGGAGAAATAAAAAATAAATAATAAAAAAAAGGAAGTTGCATTCTCACAAAAATAAGCAAAACCTTATTCTAAAGCACCGCGCTTCCCAAAAGGCCACGATACTTTTGAGTGTTAAACACGGGTAACAAGCATCGGTTACTAGACTGTGCTTTTGATGCAAAAATCCCGGTGATGCTACATGAGGACTTGCATCCTTTTCATGCTCCACGCAACCGAAGAGCTCCGTCATCCCCACACAAGTGTGTTCCCAAAAGGGGATGTCGGCCCCGACCAGACTTTTCACTAGAACCCGAACGAACGAAAGCCGGGACCTATTATTCGAGAGGTCTGTGGAGGGATATGGTTAAACGCACATCACATAATGACATATATTTTTATCTTGCCATGGCTCAGAGCTGACTTTCAAACATTCTGGTGATAGGTAAATCTCCACTTAGGTGTCTGAACCGCACTGCTAATGGCAAGTACATCTGGAGGAGGGAATCACAGTGGTATAGAAGGGCAAGTGTATTTTTATTAGTGAAGAGTATACACACTCATACGGGGCTATGAAAAACACATGTAAACTAAGCAAATAAAAATCTCAGTGTTGTTCTACCAGTGATCTTTTCCCTGTATATCTATATCTCTGGCTATATATATGTGCGTGTGCATATATATATATATACATATATATGCATGCATATATTTGCCTGATCTTTTCTGAATGTGAACGTGTCCTCTAGCATTCGTCAGAAAAGGCAGCACTGCGTGTTACTTTTCTTGCTTGCTTGTTTATTCTGTTTGAGCAAAGTTGTTTGTTTTTCTGGGAAGCGTAAGTTGCCTTTAGTTATGTCATCAATATCATTTGCATTTAGGCGGAAGTGTAGGATTTATTAGCTCTATTTTTATTATTAAATCAGTGAAGGTAGAAGTACTAATAATTAAATACAGATCTCTCTGATTGCAGGTTGGAACAGCAAAATCGATTGTCTCTTCATCAATAAGACAAGTGTTGAGTAGCTTGCTATTGATTAGTATGTTTATTTATGCAGAACTTTAGCTATTTGCTTACATATTTCGAGTTCTTTGTCTGCTAATTATTATACCAGATTGGTTTGAAAGAAAGAGCTTAGACTGGGAAACACACTTGACAGATCCATTCTTAGCTAACCTGATAGTGGATTATTGCAATCCAATAAGTTTAACAAATTACTTATACGTGCTTGCCTTTCGAGCAATTAGGAAACCGTTTCAGATTAAAATCCCTTGTTGCATTCGGGGTCGGTTCATTTAAATAAAGGGGCATTCTGTTTAGATATTTTCCGAATTAAAAATGATTTTTTTTGGATCCGCAGAGGCTGAGCAGGAGTCGATGTGTGCTTTGCATTCCGGGCCTTCTTTTGTCAGTATGAAGCACCTTTCCAGCAATACAGTGGCCCCTGGGGTTTCCTCTTGGATGGAATTTAAGAATCGGAGTAATCTGAGTATAAAAATCAGGAAAGGGTATATTAAAAAAAAAAAAAAAAGAGAGAGAGAGAGAGAAAAGAAAATAAAAAAAAGGAAAAAAAAAAAAAAGGAAAAAAGGAAAAAAGGATCAGCACTCGGATTTTCGGAGCTCTCCAAAGAAGGCGATATTTTCAGTTGCTTTTTGGTTTAGTGATTAAATCTGTTCTAAAGCTGCCTCCCCAGCCTCTCTGTGGACGACCTGCTTTGCAGCCGTCCCCTCCCAGGACGGCAGTAGGCTGATATTTTGTTATACATTTTAATCCACTTTTTTTCCCCCGATCCAGGCATGTTCTTTAGCTGCCGTTTCGTTAGCTCCGCTTTATCCCTCTCTTTCCTTCTCCACTTCGACAGCGCCGGCACGGGCGTCCCCCCGGAGCCGGGGCCCGGTGGTAGCCGCGGCTGCCTCCTGACGGTCCCCGGCGGTTCTCCTCTGTGCGGGGGACGATCCCCGGGGGGAGGGGTGCTGCCCGGGGGTGGCAGCCTGGGGGTCGTGGGGCGCTGCCCAGGGGTCGCGGGGCTCCGCGCTCCGGGCTGGGCGCTGGGAGCCGGCCGGCCCGCGGTGCTGCCCGAGCGGCGGAGCCCTCTCTTTCCTCCTTTCCCTCTCGGCAAGTTTTGTTGTTGTTGTTGTTTGTTGTCAAGGGGGTGGGGGGTGATTTTTTTTTTTTTCTTTTACCTCCAGCAGCTGCTGCTTTACAACCTGTAGAGATAAGACGGCCTCCCATCAGATGATCGCAGAGATAAGTAATCTCTCCCCTCGGTCCCTCGTATAGTTGACCGTATGCGCTTGAATCTTAGAGCGCTAAGTCTTTCCTGTGAATGAACGAGAAAACACTCGACAGGTCGTGAATAATCGTTTTAATGAGTGTGTAAAAGCGTGCGACGGGGTGCACGGAGCTGTCGGGTTAAACAAACAACTTGTACCCTGACGAAATCCGATTGTTAAAGTGCAAAGTGGTGTCAGTCCAATTTCCATCCCAGTTCTAAATACCACAGATCTAAGTCGCGGGAGTCCAATTTTCCCCATTAAGAAAAATAACAATATTTTCTGAACGTAAGTGCGACCGTCCCTTATGTTAGCCTTTGACGAAAAAAAAAAAAAAAAAAAAAAAAGACCATTTGAATATTCAAAAGGTATCGAAGCTCCTTCCATTATTTTCTTATTATTTTAAAAAAATGAATTTAAAAGTGTGTTTGACATTTTCCTAGATATTATCAGAATAATACGGTAAATATTTTCCCTCTGTGTTCTCCCCCCCGTATGTTTTTTCACAGATCACTGGAGGCAAACATCGAATTAATTGGATCTCAGTGACTGAGATCGGTAACATTGTGCTGAACTGAGGTTATCTCTGACATTACGTCCAGGTGTCTGCAAGAATTTTTAGGCATTTCTAGAAAAGGTAAATCCAGAGAATACCTATCATAAAATTAAAACGTGGTTACAATATTGTACACACCAAGTCAAAGTTTTCTTCCTACCGTGTGGGGAAGTAACACTGTGTTCTGCAGTAATCTATATAGGGACTATAAATTCCAGAAAGAATAAATGGAGTTTACCTCTGCCATGAGAATAGCCAGGTCTTTTTCCTCCACAACTCGAGGGCCTTGCACTATTTTGCAAATGTAAAACCCACTCCTTAAGTCAATTTATTATTTTTTTAAGGATGATTATTTAATGGCTCATATTACTTATTATTATTGCTGCTGGACTTCCAGAGCAACTACAGGTCTGGTTCTCTCTGTGAAAACTCGTTTTCAGGTGTGTCTTCCCTTTCTCTGAAAATACCAGTTTGAGCAAAGTGAGGCAAAGCAACCCCAGCTGGAAACCTAGGCTGTTCAAAAATTTCTCCATAACATAGTTGCATTTAATACTCGTATTTTCAAAATTAATATGGCAACAGAAAATAGAAGGCATGACAAAATGTATTCCTAAGTCTATAGATGGAAGCGGGACCCAGTGCAGTTTCCAGTGGTACGAATGGGAAATTTACTTTTGATGCAAGTGGAAGTTGAATCTGGCCCTTCGTGAACTGAATAGGAACATAAAGAAGGCTTTAGTCTCAAGCCGATATCTCCAGAGTTTGTAACATTTTAATTAAAACAGTGGTTTTTTTTAAATTATTATTATTATTATTATTATTATTATTTTTACCAACGCAATTTTATTCTGGTCTTTAGGAGCAGTCTAGTAGGCTTTAGGAATGGATATCGCTCATTTCGTGTTCCTAAGCACGGCAGAATCGTTGCTCGTACTTTGAGAGCAGTGTTAGAAAGACAGGAGTGAAGGAAAAGAGAGAGAGAGAGAGAAAGGGAAAAAAAATAAAGGAAAAAAAAAAAAAAAGAATAACCCACCCCGCAGGATTTGGAAGCGGATCTATAACGAATGAGCCATACGATCATATGTCAGTATTTAACGAGCATCTGACAAATGTTCTGGGCATTTTCAAGCATGGCTTTGTTCGGACTGTAGGACTTGAAACACATCGTTGTGCGGGCCAGTCTGACTGGCGAAGACTGTCAAAGTCGAAATGCTGTCTGTTCCCGCTGCACTGGGGAGCTTTGCCTTGGCTCTGCGGGGGAAAAAGGGATGTAGGATCAGCCCCACAGAGGAAAGATAGAGGAGAATGAAAGACAAAGCAGAAGAACATGTGGCTCCTGAACACAACAGGACAGGAGACTGCATCCTGAGAGCTAGGCAACATTTCTCATCCAAATGAAAGAATAATGCCCTCCTACTGCAATTGCAATTTCCTCTGCAACAAAAACACGCGTAAAATGGGCACAGTGGATAGCAACGACCTATCAGTTTCCTGCTGTAGTTCTGCTAATAAATAAACTTCTAAATGTTTAAAACACTCTATCTGTCACATTCACAAGATAGGTACTGTAAATTCCTGTTGCAGATATACAAACAGAGATCCAAGAGGTTGCCTCTGTTTTTGTATCTCTCTCTCACAAGAAATGCACTATCAAAACATTAATTATATTTGAAAGGGAGCAGATTATTTGTTTGAGAAAGAATTACATTCTTGAATTTATATTCCACACAGATCTCTCCTCCTGTCTGCCGAGAGGGTTGAACTGTAAATCTGTCTCAAATGATGTACCCCTAAAATGTAGGTAGGTGTGTCACATCAGAGTCGTAGAGAGATGGGAGATAATCTGTAGGTGCTTTTAGACACCTCTGTGGGATGGGTCGTTAGGGAATGTCGAAATCAACATGAAATCGCGAATCTAACATGTGAAGAACATACACCCCTGTTCTTTGACAATGGAAACACAAACACAGATAGACACGCAGAACTGAGCCTAGGTAGTTATTAAACACTGTGACTCACGGGAGTTAGGGCCTCCAGTTCCTGTTTATTTTTAAAATGCCACATGCACATCTTGCAGTAGCCGATAGTTGAAAAGCTACCAACCGTGTGACTCAAGAACCATCATTTAAAGATTTTACCTTATTTCCTGCTCTTCAAAATACTAATAAGGGAGTTAAACAGATGCCTTTATCGTCTTCTAAAAAAAAAAAAAAAAAAAAAAAAAAAAAAAAGAGTCTTGGCGATTTACTGGGGCTTTCTTAGGAGCTCTGAATGCCTGTCCTTGGGATCTTATTTTTCTTATTTTTTCCTCCCCACTAAGCAGCCGTTCAGTATTTCCTAGCCTACCTTCAGGTGCCCTTAAGTGTCTCAACAGGATTGTTCCTTGGCATCAAAGCCACTTTGGCGGAGACTGATGCGACCAGTCCGTTCAGAAAGGTGTCTGGGGCTATCTCTGCACGGCTGGGGGAATGTGTCAATAAATCGATACCCTTAATTTGGGGCCCGAGGAAGCCGCGTTAGCACCGGGTCCTGAACGTTGGCCCTTTTTCTCCCTTCCTGCCTTTCTCGAGAGTCCCCGAGCGCTTCCTTGAGCCCTGGGAAAGCCAAGCCATGGGGACTGAAGGGCGGTAGCTCCGAGCACGGGGGTGGGGGGGAGAAGGGGGGCGGGGAGGCCGGGCTTTCTCGCCTGCGGCTGTGCCTGGGATGTGCTCTCTCCCTGATTAGGTATCTGTGGAGGAAGAAGGTGCCGCGACGAGAACCGCCTGCCAGCCAGAGCGGGGAACTGCCCGGCAGAAGGCTACGTGATGGACGAGGGCTGCGTGGTCACGATGGCAGAGCGGGACGGCGTGCTGGCACCAAACGCGTGTTTTTTTTTTTTTTGTTCGCTACAACCAAAAAGAAACATGGAGGGGGGCGAGGAGGGAAAGCAGTGGGGGCTGGGAGGGAGAGATCAGAGAAGTTAGTGGCTGTCTGGAGTGTAAACACGAGTCCATCAGCTCCTCGGGAGAAGGGCGGCTGCGCTCGACAGACCCGCGGAGCCGCAGGACGCAGAAGGGGCGGAGGCGCCCCCGGCCCACCCCGGGCCCCCGCCGCTCGTCCGAAGCCCCGAGGGCTGCAGGGCAGCGCTGGGCACCGCAGCCAGTCCCGAACGTCTCCCCGGGTCCATCCGGGCTCCTCGATGACCGCAGTGCCGTCGGAGGGACGCAGAGATCATCCCAGGCTTGGGGATGGGACAGGACGCGGAGGGGGTGGCATGAAACAGCCTTAGGGCTGCAAACCCCATTTAATTCCTCGCTTAGCTTGGTGCAGATCTCCCGCTCCTCCCTCGGACTTCGCTGGGAAGGCTGCAGTGGCCGAGCCCGTCCGTCTTGCGTTGCTTGTGACCGCGCACTGTACTGCCGCCGTGCCAATAAACGCTCCGAGCACGGCTCAATTTGGCGGCCAGAGCTGCTCCGGCCTCTCCGCTCCGGCCCGGCCCTGCTCGGCCCGGCTCTGACCCGGCCCGGGGCTGCGGGGTCGCTTTCGGGTGCTCTTCGTGCATGGGCGGGGGGCTGCTGTGCCTCCATCGTTTTGCACCGGCACCCAGACCCATACCCTTGCATGGGTCTGCCTAGGCCTGCGATGCAACCGGCGCTCCCAGGGGTGCACCCGGCAATAGGATGCGGTTAAACCAAGTTTTCCTTTGCGCCCCGACACCGATACACGGTGCGAGGGGCTTGGCAGTCGTGCAGCGCCGGCGGTCGGTGTTCACCCCGGGCAGCAGCAACAGGGAGGAGAAATGGAACGTGGGTGCTCCCAGCGTCCACTGCCCACTTTCCCCAAAAGTTCAGAAGAGAGAAGGCCAGGAAAAGAGAAAAAAGAGGGAAGATCTATACAAGTGTAGAGAGCGTTCAGGTCTCTATGTATTATTATTATTATTATTATTATTAATCATAAAATCCCAGCAAAACAACGGCTCTCTTGTAAGGGAAATCTGAGGAGCGTAGTGAGCTAAGTGGAAGCTCTGTTTCCAAGGCAAGGCAGGATTAGTTCACTGCACATAATAGCCAGTGTGTAGGAATTGCAAATGAACATCACCAGCAGTGCTGGAGTTACCCTCCTTAATTTAATATCGAGCCAGCTTCCTTGCACAACGTGTAAATAACAAACATTTCTTAGCTTTCGAGGGGAAGGAAGATTTTAATTTATTTATATATGTGTGTATTTTCCCGTGATTTAATTCAAGAAACTCCTTTCCCACTGTATCCAGACAGCAGTGCAGGAATTTGGGATGCTGGCCCCTCAACCTGCTTTGCCTGATTAAAACAAAAACCAAACAAACATAAAACCCTAAACAAACAACAACAACAACAAAAAACGAGCAACAAAAAACTCACAACCAACCAAAACCCACAACCAACTCAACCCAACCACCAACCATAAAAACAAATAAACGAACAGAAAAAAAAAATTACACCCTCATCGATCCAGGGCAAGCCACGGGTGATGCGCAGCCGTGCCCGCCGGCAGCCCCGTGGCAGCAGCACGGACCGGGCGCCCCAGCGCTTGCCCTGCCTAGGGTTTGACCCCGACGAGCAGAGCCTCCTGCGGCTCCGAGCAGCGGGGGCTGCTGGCGCACTCTCCCAGGGTATCATTGTAGACGCAGGCCCGTAAATCTCGGGTGAAACAATGTTTCTATCCCGTCATCAGGCATGCAAAGAGGAGAAAGTAATACATTTGATCTTCCGCTGCAAAGAGGGGAGAAAGAGAGATTGTAGGCTCCAGGACTCCTTCAAACACTTCAGGAATTAGTGGGGGAGGGGAAGAGGCTAGGAAGGATGGATGCGTTAAGATGGTAAAATAAAAACATGATATGAAGATATATTTACTGTCATCTCAGAGCCAAAACATTTATGCTCCCACGTCTTTTTTTTTTTTTTTTTGAACAAATAGGGACTGAAGTGATGCATTTTAATTATTTTAGGAAAATAAGCGCGAAGGCTCGTTTTCAGAGTCTAAATAAATAACAGTGTTCTGTGCTGATGATGTCTCTAGCTCATGATGGCCTCATCTATGCAGCCACTACTATGAGCTCTGAAAACCTGGGAAGAATGGGGTGTTACTGGCAATTTCTGAAAGGAACTATCCATTATTTGTGAGGTTTTCTGAAACAGAACATGCAAAGAATTTTGTGACAGTCTGAGAGGTGAAAAGGGGGCAAATATTTTCCTAAAGCTTCAGCTCAGAATGATGAGTACCTAATCTCGTTATTGTTTTAAGACGAGGTGAGGAGCAATTTTCCTTATTTTTCAAATAGTTATTTCAACTCTTTTCCTCAGTGGTGCGGAAAGGACACGTTTCCCTACTATACAAGGAGCTGGATGCCTTGCAGTCTCTCAGATCAGCTTTTGTTTTGTTTTGTTTTGTTTTGTTTTCCACTGCCTGATATAATTCCCGATAACTTCGTTCCTGCATACAATGTGTCCTTAATCTCTTACAGATTGCAGGGAGCTTTCTGAAGGACAGTGATATTATTTTTCTTTTGGGAAGAGGGGAGGAGGGAAATACTCCCTTCACCTAGAAGTAGAATCTACTTATGTGTAGTCAGGAAAAAAAGGAAAAATAAAGAAAAAAGAAAAAAATGAAAAAAATGAGTTAGAACGCAGCAAAGAGAGACCCTTCAAGCTCTCTGTGTAAAAAAAAAAAAAAAAAAAAAAAAAAAAAAAAAAAAAAGAAAGAGGCATGAAATGATATGTAACAATTGTAGGGAACACTAAACCACATACACTGGTAATTCCATAGCAGAAAACATTAGTCATAATCTTCCTGTGTAAAGAAATTAAATCAATGATGAGTTTCAGTTCTCTTTTTGCAGAAACTCATAAAGCATTTAAGGCTAGCAGGGTTTAGTCCACAAATATTTACCCCCAAATGGGACTCCTCTTCACATTTTTAGTAAAGATTTTCATTATATTTCTGATGCTCCTCTCCTCTGCTCTGACTTCCAGTTTGGATGGGGTAAATTCTGTTACTCAAGCTCTGCAGCCAGTTTCCATCAGCTTAAAATGTGTCCAGTGAAAAGCAGAGTAGAGTACTATCGACAAACTCCTTTCTTTCCCTTTATGGTGTGTTTGTACTGCACCTTCAAGTCTTGCCAATGTAAGGTCCAGAACTGCTGCTTTGGAGGCTGTGTCATCAGTCTGATGAGAGCAGGAACTGCAAGAAAGATAGCTAGGAAAAGTCATGTTTTTGTTCCTGATTCAAGCACAGCAGCAGCATCAGCAATAGCAACAGCAACATTGAGACCACATCAAGAAAAAAGAAAGAATGAAGAGGAAAGAAATCTGAACAGCAGTGAAGATAAATATAAATGTTTAGCAGAGCAGGACAGTACTACTGATTTCTAGCCTATATAAATCCTACCAAAAATATGCAGCAGACCATAGCTTGTACTACTCAGACAGGTGACAACAGAAGACAGTGATGGTCATGGATGTCTGAGTGCTGGCTGGTTTCCAGCATGGGAAGCCACATCCACTAATGTTCCTAAAAGTTTTCTGATACATCTCTGCTCCTACAAGCAAAGCAGAGAAGTGCTTGCTGCTTTGTTTTCATGTAGATACTAATGCCATCCTGGATTTTCCTGTACTCTTTCACCATGACCTGTGTTGAAACTATGAAATGGTGTCATTGATCTTGAAAGAAATGTACTTTTATTGATGGAGAATAGATGACCTAACAGGATCTTCCATCTGTAGGTTCTCAAAATATACATTTTCATGAAAATAATAGGCCAATTAGCATATTAGCTTGGGATACTCATTATTTCAGATTTCAGATTTAACTGAAGTTAGAAAAGTGATGAACAATGTTGACAACACTGAACAATGGTGACTTACAGAGTGTTATCATTACACTTCAAAAATAATATATTGATGACAAGAAACTTTTTTTTTTAGGGCTATTAAGACTGACTTTGAATCTGCTTTCTGGCACCTAGAGTAGGGAGCTGCCTTCAGTACTATTGGAAATCCTTCCTGATGTTTGGAGAAGAAACAAATTTCATAAACTGCCCTCTTTTCCTTGTAAGGACACCAGTATCACATGCATTGTGTGCACAACAGCAAATCCGACACATGAAACTATGGATGTTCCTGTATATAGAGAGAGGAAGAAAGGTTGCTCCTGATGTGTCCTTTAAGCTTTTTTTTTTTTTTTTTTTTTTTTTTTTTTTGGCAAGGAGCAGGATGCTCATTATTTCATTATTTACAGGTTTGGAAAACCTGAAACAGGGATAGTGCGATTAGCATGTGATTCCCATGTAAAAGCTGATCTCAGGTTTACTGTTTTGTTTTTCTGCTCTGCTATTGTTAAAAAAGTTTCTTTATTCTGTGTCCAAAAGTGCAGAAGCAGCTATCTTGAGGTAGGTTTTCTTGGTAGATGGTCTGAATTAGCTTTCAGGGAAGACAGTTCAGAAGTCACATGTCAGGCTACAGCTTCCAAGGTTGACCTTTACTAAATCTTATGAAGACATGAGTAGAAGAACACTTTTAAATGCTTCAAATCCTGAATACTGCTCTGTTGTAATGAACCATTATAAAATTATAGAATATGATAAGGGCAGGAAAACAAGAGGGGAATCCATCATCGCCGGTCTTGGAAATAGAGAATGAAGATCATGAAACGCTAACTCTTTCAGTGAGAAGTCCTTGGGTGCATGGGGAGCAGCACTTGTTATTTCAGGTTTTCATGTTTTGTGTGATAAATTCCTTACACAGATCCATGACCATAAGTGCACTCTGAAAGACCCTTAATGTTGAACCTTTATCTTGGATCACTAAGTATCTATCGTATTCACCTGCCATACATCTATGAGTGCTCTAACTGGACTAACATGAGGCATATTTCAGCTTTCAGTTGTGGTCCAAAAGCTAACAACTAACTGTGAAGCACCAAAGGCCCGATACCTCATTTTGACAGATATTTTAAAGTGTACAAAATATTATTGGCTCAATAGCCAAATAATATTTGCTCAAACAAAAATAAAAAATAAAAAATCCAAGACTTATATAAAGGTGGCAGGGGTAGGCTGCTGCATATTTTAAAGCCTAAACTAAGAGAAGTAGCTTCTAATTTAATAAAAAGTGCTTTGAAAGTTGCTAAGTAATTTCTAGAAATCTTGCTTTATGAGAAGTTCATTTGTTTGTTTAATTTCAGAAAAAGGTTGCATGTTATTATCTGTTCCATAAATCAAAAAAAAATGCATAATTGAAATGCAATAGGACACTTCAACACTTTCTTTGCTTTCTATCTTTTGCAATAAAAACCCCTTTAATTGTCTTGTGATGTTTCATCAAGCATTCAACAAATGTTATTTATGTATAAAACTTCAACAGATTATTGAGTATGCAAAGAACCAAAGGGAAAAAAAATTAAACAGGTTTGTCATATGGTATGTGTTTATCTTAACCTTTCTTCTTAAAAAAATCTCATCTACTAAGTACTTTTATCAGACACTAATTATACTCTTTCTGAAAAGAATTTCTCCAACACCCTTCAGTGGCTACACCCTTTAATCATATCTCATTACATCTACCTAATCCATCTCTTTTTCACATTGCCAGAGCTCATTAATAGTTTTAAAAGCCCGTCCTGGACATTATCTTTCCTTACTGTAGAAATATAAATAATACCAATAATGTTTTATTCCTAGATCTCATAGGCATCTATAATTAGATAAAAAATTATTTGGCAATATTGAAATTTCCTCTAAAAATAACTCTTTAAAGTATGTAACGGAATAGCAGTAGAAAGATGTAAGTCTTCTCCAAAATAGTTGTTTTTATAAGATGTTTTAACTGTGGTTCAATAATCACTTTGAAAGGAAGCGATTCTCGACTAACATTTAGCAGATACTGTGCTTCACAGATGTTTTTATAGGTGATTTATATACCACCTTGTAAACAGTGTGGGTAATCTCAAGAAACTCTACACAGTTGTTAGTTTAAAAAAAAATGTGGCCAAGAAATGGCCTTCCTCATTTCTCTGCTGCATGCGTTACATCACTGCACTATAAAAAGCCAATAGAAAATGTCTCTGCTGTATTATCAGCTAAACTGAACAGATCAACATAGAATGAATAAATGATGTGTCAATTTTTCCTTTCCTTTTTTTTTTTTTTTTTTTCTCAAATTGTCTGCAAACACGATGCAAAATTCTCTACTACTTTTACCCTGCAAAATTATTTGTAGATTATGTCAGGGAACAATTATTATTCTATAAACCATTCCTATTTGTTGTTAATTTTGGCAATTTGCAATTTATATTGTATTATTAATTATGAAAGCTATGCAAATTTATTTGTGCTCTCATTTTCTAGATGGTTAGCTCTACATTATGCTAGTTTACCTCAGCTTAAAATCTGAGTAATGACTCAAATGTACATGTATGCTGTATTGATTCATTTTCAAAAGTTACAATATCGTACTTGTGACTTTGAAGGTAAAACCAGTTGCCAAATGTCAACTAGGAAGGTTACTTTCCTCCAGCTCTGACTAGAGAGCCACTGAATATATATATATTTTTTTCGTTTGTAATGAAGAATAAGATAGTATTCCATGGATTATACAGGAATTCTATTTAACATATTAAAATTACTACAGAGACTTATGGCATTTGTTCTCTACCTCTGACATGTCTTAACTCCAGTTTCTGACCTTCTGCTATAAAACCTAAATTAAGTTAATCCTAAAATTTTGGGATGTGATTTTTGACATACTAGACATCCTTGGACATCTAGTGTCTTTGAACATTGTGAAGAACCATGGACACAGTTTGCAGCAAACAGTTGCTCATATTGTAGATCTTTAGAGGCAGGAAGATCAGCCATTATATGCTGAATTTCTTGGCTCTTGAGAAGATCAAGGGAAATTCATATAGTCCTTGCACCTACTGAATTGTTAGCTGCTATAGGGGATTACATGTAGTGCCTTATAGATAATTTCTGTTCCTTCTTCTTACCCAGGAATGGAAAATTCAAAATCCTGAATTAAAATTTGATTTTTTTTAGTCCTTAAATCATTTTTTTTTTGGTAGAAACCAGTATAAACATGATATTAAAGTATATTTGAATGTAATATATCTGGTACCTGATATATGTATGTAGTCAATATATTTGATATTTGAAATGTCATTGATCATAATCCTCACAGTCTTTTGTGTTTGCTATGTTTGTTAGCACTGCTTATTTTCTCTAAATTGTTGATTTATATAGGCCAACACAATATATGTAACAAATTGTAGATATAAAAATCACAGTCAAATGGAACTTGCTTTTGTGACTACTAATGAATTCAAGCTGGAGAAAAAAAAAAAGTTTTCCTATGTATTCCTTATTACAGATTTACTGCATTGTTTGCAGGAAGAAATCAAAATGTCATACCTAAGGGCAACGTGCTATTTCCTAGTCTATGAAAATATTTATGGTTTGAGATGTCTCTTTTGTTCCTCCCTGGAAATAAAACAAAACTCTCCATAACATTTTTATGTCATAAAATTACATATAACTGTTTATGGGCCAAAAAAAGAAAGATTTTTTTTTTTTTGGATGTATTTCTCTTCCCATTCCTTTCTTTGTTTCACTCACTCATTAGGAAATGACTAAATAGACAAGCCAGGATATTTAGAACATTCCCATTGAAAACTTCATTAAAACTGACACGTTTTTATGAAACATTTTGGCTTCAATGGAAAGACATATTTAGATGAGGAAAAAAAAAGTCAAATAAAATCTGACTTGTTACAAATGCAGTCAAACTGATATTCATATTCAAATTTGAGCTAATATTTACATGATACTTTTTCTACAGATTCTTCAGATGAAATCATTTGAATTGTCCTGAGTAATGCCAACATCCCTCTACCTAAGAAGAAAAGCTCACAGAGGACAGATGTCTTCAGTTGCAGTAAGAAAAGATTAGACTCCTTAGGAAATGGGAAGTTGTGGAGGTTTCCATTTCATATACAGTCTCTGTCATTGGATCCCCTAGATATATTCTGCCTGCAGTTATTATGGTTACTTCAAGCACTATCTTTAAATGTTGTTCTTTAAGATTATTAAAAAGGGCAGAGTTCATTCACAGACCCCTATCCATTCTTTAGCTATATCTTTAGCTGTAGTTATTAATTTTTTTTTTTATTTTTTATTTTTTATATATAGCTAGGCCTAATGTTAACACTCTGTTCAGAAACATGGGAAAATATTTATTTTTTGTGTAATACTGCTCTGGTTATTGTTTTTCGGGGCTCAGCATTTGTCATTGACTAAATAACTGTATAGACAGTAGCCTTGTTTAATGGCCACAAGATCGAATCATTATCTTAAGAAATTGGCACAGAAAGTCTTCAAATACATTTACTTAGCTGCATGCATGGGACACAGGAAATGGCAAATGCAGGAGTGATAAACTATTGGGAAATCTCATCTTTCTAAAATAAGTCATCTGTGGGACTAGAAGTCTGTGTAAGATAAAGGCAAATAGTAAGCTGTGACAAGAAAGCATAAGATTCCCATGCAGAACACCTTTCTCTCTCTGCAATTAGAGACTAAAATTAATCTCTGCCTTCAGGAGAGCATGTACTACCATGTACTACTAACATGAAGGGAATCTGAATATACTGTAATTTGATTCATATTCAACTGTTATAATTTCAGAACAATCAGTTGATCTTTCAGAAACTAAGATTTCTAAAGTACGGCATAAAACTTAAGAACTCAAGAAGAAAGCAGCACAAAATTAAATATCCAAGCTGAAGTTATAATGTTATTCCACAAATCTGATTCTACAGCTACCCTGTGTTTAAGAGATATAAGAATTTATTCTGCATTTATGAGCCCATTTACGTTCTTGCTCTTCACACATGTGACGAATTAGCACAAGCCCATCCGAGGGTGGATTATTTATTTATTTATTTATTTATTTATTTATTTATATTTTATATTGCTGTAGACTCTCAAAAGCGATGTGCGTGGATTGTGAGTATCTACATGTATTCTAATAGAATGAAGTTCTTGTATTTTAAAGTACAGGTTACAAAGATGTAGGACTTACCATGTTTCTTGGAAAGCACAGTTTCTCACACTTAAATTAACATTTGGCTTCTGTTTTAAAACTATATATCTTGGCTTATTAGCCCAGGGTTGCTTCAGTCTAATTAAATGGGCAAGATAAAAGCCACGCTGAGAAAAAGGTCTGATAATGGATTCTTTTTCAAATATATTTGTAAAGTAAAAACAATGAGAGAAAATGATTAGGAAGCTTGGAAGGTACTCTAAAAAAAAAAAAAAAGTGTCCAAAAAGGGGGCTGGTACCATGGGACAGACAAAGATACAGAGTCTGAAGCAGAAGCAACAGCATCAGAAAACTGTGGCATAACTGATCCACCAAGAAGTGTGACTGGGGAGTATAGTATTATAGTTGCAAGTGTGGTGTTGCTAGGAAAAGACTCAAAGAAGAGGGCATGTGGCTTTAGTTTTAGGTGGGAAGTCAGAGTGAAAGAATACCAAGAAAGGAATCATTCCCAACAGATGGTGAAAAAGATGGCTTAAGCTATTCTAACGTGAACGATTTTGAGTGTATGGAATAGAAATCCAGAAGATGCAGGTTGTAGTCAGTGCAATGAAAGATAACAGGGATATTATCATATTTCTAACTGTAAGGTTGGTGAGTAAAAGACAAGACTACTAGGATTAAGCAACCGTATTGTTTTACAGGGAGAAAGAGGGATGAGAAGGACAATCCAAAGTAGGGTTATTGGTTGACTGAAGAATGTGGGTAGTCCTTCCAGGTGTACCAGAAAAGTGGAACATATGCTGCTTTCACTGTTATATTGCAGCTGCTTATAAGATGCCTGGAATACTACTGATCAACATGGATGTTGGCTTAGATGTGGTAAAATGACAAGCAAATATGGAGATTTTCCTGAAATTTTGTAATACAAAATAAAAAAGTAATTTAGGAAAAAACAATGCTGATGTTGTCCTAAAGGTCTGAAAAAAATACCTCCTGTTGTGAACAAGTTTGCAGTTTGGAAGATCAGCTCAATACCAGTCATTCTGATTTACCTTTCCAAATTATGAAGTTCAGGGACCAAGGACAGGAAGTCATCCAATTATCCAAGCTGCATGGTGTGTGAAAGGGAGTGGGTGCTATTTAGGCTCACTTGAGTAGAAGGACTTCTCAGGATCAGTGACTTCAACTGTTGGGAGGAAACAGGGACAGAGTTTATAGCAAACAGCAGTTTAAACTGCAGTTCCTTAAAGGCAGAAAGAGCAGCCACAATTTGCTGAACTGCAGGAACGACCAAAGCAAATTTGTATTGCCCCACAAAGATCAGTGATTTCCTGTGTTAAAGTGCAGAAGAGGGTTTTGGGGTGATGAGCACAAAAGTTAGTGGCTGACCTTTATTTTCTTGTCAATACCACATGTAGGCTGGGGATCACAAGTGTTAATAGAAGCTATTTCCTTTCTCAAAAGAGAAGGAGGTACAGCTTGATTTGGGAACAACTGCAAAATTCAGCTGAGGATACAGACAGAAAGAAGGAGGGAAGGGTTGAAACAAAGAGGAGGGAAGAAGTAAAGTACTGAAATGATAGTGGTAGAAGTAGAAAAGAATCATTAGTTAAATGTGTAACTTGAATCAGCAAAGCATTTTACTGATTTCATGAAAGGACTTCAGAACTAGAAAAATACAGAATCACAGAATTCTAGGGGTTAAAAGGGACCTCAAGAGATCATCGGGTCCAACCTCCCTGCAAAAGCAGGTTCTCTAGAGCAGATTGCCCAGGTTGATGTCCAGACGGGTCTTGAATATAAAGGTATATAAATATGCCTTACAAAGAAATATTCAAAAGTTACCATTAAAATTTTCATTGTCATTTTGTTGTCTCTTTCTTCTCCTGCAAGCTAGTTGTTTTCATTTATCTGTTTAGTGTGGACAGTCGGCTTAGCCTTGTACATCAACACAAAAATAAAGACAGTTCTTATTTCTTTTCAACAGGCTTCACATATATTAGAAAATGTGAATGCTTGCTTAAGATTTCTTTATATCATTTGTTGAATGATGAATCTTGATGAGATATGTCATGGAAGAGTCTAAGGAGATATCCTATTATCAGGAAAATGAAAAATTCATCTTCGTTAACCCATATACATTTTTTCCCCAAAAGTAAATTAACAATTCAAAATCTTGCACTAAACTTCATTAACTTTCTTCATGAATAATTCCACTGACATCTAAGCAATTTGTGTGAGTATAAGAAGACTTGTCCTTTTATATTGCAGTTACTTGTATAAAGGTAAATAAATTAGAGGGAGATAATCTTCTGTCTACATTTAACAAAATAACATTACTATACAAAATACTATTACATAATACTTCTGATGTTTATTGATGTTTTTAGGTTACTTAAGCAATGTTCATATTCAACTTAATTGTGATGGGAAATATCCTTAATGAGTACCCTACAGACTGTTAGATATGTTGGCTACTGATACAGTGAACTCATATAGTATACTCAACTTAAATCCCTGAGGAGTCTCATTAGTTACAGCTGAAGTAAAATATGAAGCTTTTTCATAGGATGAGAAATGTTCTAGTCCCAGACAGTAGCATGTTTTATGCACTTCAGTATAAGCTCCATTTTAAGCCAGTTGTTAAGAAAAAAATCACATCTCTAATGATCACAACTTGCTTGAGGATATTACTTAGCCTTTGGCTTCATTTCTAGCTAGCATTGGATCCCAGTGCTATCACAAACAGCAATAAAACTTTACCTAGAGTTGTTCTCTGAAAGCATATCCGTTAATTTTTGTTGTTTGGTCATACAACAGCTAAATCAGCAAGTGTTTTATTTAGCACACAAAGTCATGCCATGGTGTAACTTTAAAGCTAATTAAACATTAATTGGCAAGTCATTTGTAAGTATGTAAGTATGTAGGTTGTAAGTATGTAGGTTGACTTACAGACATTTCTTCCAAAACAGTTGTTACATTTTTTTCCATGTTGCTGCATTGTGGATTTTGTGCTTAGCATCTGACATGTTTTCCCAACTACTGCTTTTTAACAAAAACATGAAAGTACTCGGGGGAATGTGATAAAAGCAAAAATTCTATGATCTCTGCAAGGCAAACGACAGCATGGAAATTGGCACATCTGGATCAAAAATATTTAATCTGTTTACTTAAATAAACAAATCTAAACATGGGTAATTAGGACTATAAATCAATATACGTTTCCTTTAACAGCATCTTCTTTTTCATTGATAATTCCATTTGGTCACAAGCATTTACATTGTGCATGTCTTGCTTTTTCTTGTTTCAGGCAAATAAAAGCTTTGTTTAAGATGAAAACTTATGTATTGGTTCTTTCCATAGTTGGAAAAATATTCCTACGAAACATTGAGATTTGCTATCATGCAATAGAATCATAGTATTTTAATTCAAAAGTAAATATGTTAAAATTGCAGTTCAGTTAAAATACTCTTCATTATAGAAATACTTTTCTCTAAGACTTTTATTTTACTCCTTTTGATTTGTTAGCCTGTTTGTGGTTTGAAGCAAGAGTACTAATCTTTATATACTTTGTAAATTGCATGTATTCCCTTTCTTTACAATGCAAATATTTTTTAATAATTGTGAAGACAGAGACAAATATTTTGTTTCAATTCTAGTCACATGTCTTGCTTTGAAATTAAGATAATCATACCTCCTTGTCGAGCTGAAAATGTTTTCTTTAAATTTGGTCACAGGTCCTACTATTCAATTAATATAATCATACCTCCTTGTTCTGCTGAAAATAAAGCAGTTGTTTAATTAAACATGCCAGTTGTTTATAATATAATGTTTCAGAAATACTTGTTTGAAAGAAAGGCTAAAGATTTATATCAAACATTTCAATCTGACAAGTAAATTACATTTCCTCTACTATAAAGAAAGGTAAGGCAGGAAAATGGTTTCAATATAAGAGTAACTAGGGTTGTTGCACTGAGGAAAAGCACACTTGTTCTCATTGCTCAGAGATATGATACTCATCAGTCTACAAAGGTGACCTTTTACACTCTAGAGATTAAAGCTGAATATTTTACCCCCTTAAAACATGGATATATACATTATTTTGAAATTGTGACTGCATTTTCATTGCTAATTCATTTAGAAATGAGTAGGTTTTTCAATTTAAAAAGTGAACAGAACATAGTATCTGTACACCATCTTTAATAAAAGCACCAGTGATGCTTTCTCTAAAGTTTTAAACAGGTCTTCTTATCCTGGATTCCATCCCCAAACTTAGGTTGTGATACAGTGTATCTGAGACCTAAAAGATGCAGGCTTCTGGAGTTGTCTCTTATGTACTGAAGCTGGCATGATTTGTAGCTAATCCTCTTCTATAGGTAGGTTTTCTCATGTGAAGTTCTGGTGTTGGAGAAGTACTTTATGGTTTCCTAGAAAATCCCATTTCTGCTTCTGGTAGCTGTGGTCTGGGTTGTCTGGTTGTCTACCTGTCTGAAATTACAAAACATCTCTGATAATAAAACAGATCACTTGAGAGAGGAGGGAATGGTAACAGCTTGTCATATGAATCTTTTTCAAACCTGAAAGACTACTGTATTGTGTTTGATAAGCCAGTCTAGGAAAAATGTGTGGACTTGTGTCTGGTAGCTGAAGAAATAGAAAACTTAACTGTTTTCATCATATACATAACATTAAAAGAAAAAAAAAGTTAGCTGCAGCATTGTTTCATGCCTATACTTCAGTATGACTTCATGTGCACATGGAGGCTTTTATTTTTCTCTCATGAACTGCAGGAATGAAGATGGCTATGATTTTTGCAAGGGTGAAATAGGTTGTCTGTCAGTTGGGTTTAGGCGACAGTCTGTCTGCAGCCCGTAAGATGATCTGCATAGTGCTAGAGGAAAGTAGGCAGAATTCCTGGCTTGCAAGCATAGATATTGATCTACCTTAGCCACCTAAACAATACCTCACCTGTTTGCCTTGTCCATACCTTATTTTACGCAGTCTAATGCTTGTTTTGTTTGACTTTTCTTTTATTTCTGTGGATCTGAGCTTTGATACACTTTGGGGAGTACATAAACAGAGTGTTGTACTTGAACATCACCATCCTGCAGAGTGCTCTAGTGGCTCTGGACCACCCCTCCCTACATGAGAACAGCACTGTTATTGAAAATTATGAGTGAGCAATGAAGTATGTAGGCTACATACACAAGCATTTGATCTATCAGACTAGTGTCCGATGACACTGAATGTGAGATGCTACTAATTACTGCACTATGTACTCCCAGTTAAAACTTCTTATATTGGAGCAAGTAAAAGGCTCTATTTTTATAAATTCTTTCTTTCTCTCTTTTTTTTTTTTTTTTTTCTCAACTGATGGTTACAAGATAAGACCACAGCATTTAGAAACCTATCCGCTTATTTTGGAAAACAACTACATTATTGTGTACTGTCTCAAGCAGGAATGAAATAGAAAATGACATTCATTTTCCCAGTAAACTATAACATAAATATTTTACCACCATGTATTATTAGTTTGCCATTTCCTGCTGACAACAATCCCAACTTTGCCAGCAGGCAATGTGTCTCACAATTGTATTGTACTCGGAACAAATTAAGGCAAACACAATTTCTTACAAAATAAATGAACAAAATTTGCAATAAAAAACCCTCTACTGAAGCTAAATGAGCATTTCTTTTAAGTGCTGACACTTGGTATTATTTAATTTGCATACAGCACATTTCACTTTTTCTGGAAAACAATTAAGTTAACGAAGAACTAAGTCATCTGTACTCTCAGGGATAATTGAACATTGCTTGATTTAGAACAGTTTTACATTAATGCTGTGAAGGAGCAGCCTACATCATGGAAGTTCTTTGGTGGTTTCAAATGCAAGCATGCTTTTGGCCCAGTGATATATGAAGAGGATGGATCAAAACGGAACACAAAATAGATTGTAATGACAGTTAAGTTGAGCTGATATAGAAATACTTTAAATTACAGGGACTGACACTGAAAGTTTTTCGTTCTGGGAGACATACTTGATAAGATTATTTGACTCTGCAAGGACTGATAAAAAGGGAAAATCTTTTTCTTTCATTTTCTTTTCTCTCATATCGGTACTTTCTCTGGGGCACTGGAGTTTTGCTGAATGCAGTGAGACAAACAAAGACATGTACACTGGGGTTGCATTCCAGTCTTTGTTGCAGGTGAACAAAACAGCAGTGAATCCATGACTTTGGACTTGCAACACAAAATCTTTGAAGACAAGATCTACCTACTGTACCAATCTTGAGAATGGTGTTTTGTTGTTGTTGTTTGTTTGTTTTAATTTAGATTTCTAGAATAGAAATAATTAATCCCTTTAGATTTCTGGAGCAGACAATTATATATAAAACTCACTGCAAAATTGAAATATAAAATTGAGATTTAGAAACACTGGAATGCCTTAGAGGTAGCAACAAGTCCAACTCATTAATGACCCACTTGAGCTGAGCTTGATTTGGAAGAGAAAACTTTGAGCTTTCCCTTCCTCCTGTTTGCTGAATTTACTGTTACTGAAGGTGCCTGGTTGACAGCACAGATAATAAAAGTCTGAAGCTTTCTATGGAGTACATGCACCATGTCTAAAAAAGCTTTCCTGCAGAATTCTGCAGATAGGTGCCAACCTTTAAATGAAAGAGCCCACCCTTACGGATGAAAGGTTGGTTTAACCCCTCTCTGCTGATTCATTCTTTGGCCGCTCAGCTGGGAATATCAATTGTGATAGTAATTCTTCTTCTTTAAATAAATCGGAAGGGTGACAAATTATAGCTGCCTCTGAGAAATTTTGTAGTCAGAAAAAAATGCAGTTTTAGAATACATTATTTTAAAAAATTTAAATAAGCAATACAATTAGCTAAGCACTTACATTTTATTAGCAATAGCAAGTAAAATTAATAAGTAAATTCAATGAAAAATGATTATGTGTCACAGTATATAGTTTTTACATTGACATTTCACATAATCTGACTTTGCTGAGAGGAGAAATCACTCGTCTGTTAAAATTACTTTTTAAAAGCTGTCAAAATTGGAAAACCTGCTGTCAAAAATATGATGAGAAAAGTTTAAAAATGGTAAAGTATGTTGACTTAGACAAAAAATATTACCTTTAGAGTGGAAAACTTGAATATTGTATCATTATCTTCTGCATAGATGAAAAACGTTATCTTTTTCCAAGCTGGCCATTTTTTTTTTTTTTTTTTTACCTTTTAGATTTATGTTTTGCATTAACATTTCAATATGAATGGGAATATATCCAATTTATACTGCAGCAGAAGCTGAAAGTCACAGGTATTTGGGCATTTATATTTTAACTGTATGTTTGAGTTTTGCTACTTTTAAAAATAACAAGTCCTCTAAAGGTGAAGTCTGCTGTTCATCTATTCTCTGGTCCTGGAAATGGCTGTGTGTGAGGCCTCTTGAAGAGGAGTTTGGCTGGTGGCTGATGGGTTGCTAGCATTTCCAGCCAGCCTCCAGGGTGCATGTTCAGCATGATCAGTGCCCGCAAACTCTGCATATCTCTGCACTATTTAAGAAGAACAATTTCGAAGAAGGTGACAATTCATTCTTCCTACACATTCAATCTTTGGCCTCTGTTGAGACTGCCAGCAAGCATGCCAATTAGTGCCATTCAAAAAAAACCAGATATACTGTGGTAATAATGAAGTACAGATTTAGAGGGATACAATCCAAAATCATAATTAAATGGAAATGAGACAAAACAGAATCTGAAATAAGATTTGACTAAGGACTACAGAAGTACGTCTCTCAAACTATGTCTCATTTCTGCCAGTTACTTTTTCAGCCATTACTGCCTTTAGGGCTACACTACCTTTAATACTGCACTAACTTTAATGTTATACCACAGTCCCTGGATGCGTGTAGGTAAGACTGGCTATGAGTGAGGTGGTGAAATTCACTAGGAGGGAGGAGCGCAGGTGGCAGTGGAAGTTGTGCAGCTGATTGTGATGGTTTGAACCCGGTGCTAAAGGATCCAACTCCAGTCATTGGACTGGACAATGAAGATGGAAGGCAAGCAAAGAACAATTTTATATTTGCCTTGCCAGTACTTAATATATTCTCGTATTATATTTGTGATATTCTTTCACTTTCTCAGCAGTAGGAGTTGAAGGGAATGAAGTACTTTGCTCTCAAACATCATGCGTTGAAGTACAGCCTGTTTTAATCTTGCAATTAAGCCTGGATTTAATACAGATTGAAATATATTCATTTTTCCCAGGTTGAAGAATGGCTACTGAAAAGTGCTAATGGCAACCTGAAAAAACATATAGGGAAATTATGCATATAAATTATATTTCCATGCAATTCATGACCCAGAGAGCCCTACATTCTTTGTGCATATTTCTTCCAGCTCTGAGCAGCTCTTCACCTTTCCACATTCTATTGCCCCCAAAATGTTCTTTCTCCCAAGTATTCTGTGCAGCCATTTACACCTTTCCTCGTGGAGATTTTCTGTCTCTCTAATCTGCTTCTGCTGCTTAGACACATTGATTCCTGTTCTTCTTTTAAAATTAATTCCCACTATGGTGCCTCAAAAACACTTTTCCAGTCTAATTCATTAAGCAGCAATGTCTAAAGGCTGTAGCATGCTTTGCTATGCTCTCACTGGCCACAGAAGTACTTAACAATCTTCAAACCAGATTGAGCAAATGATTTTTTTTTTTTAATTTTTTATTTTTTTTTGGCAGAATGAATGGGAATTTAGAATCAGATGTGGGAGGCTGTATCCCTTGCATTTTATGATCAGCCTGACTCACTTTGGGCTGTGTGGGGGCTGCTCTTTTAGTTCATGAATACCACCACATCAACACAAATTTTTCTGAGGTCCATCTATCTGTCTATTTATCTGGACTCCCACATTGTTCCATGAGTATTTCAATACCTCTGGTGCATGTTCAAGCCTCTTGGAATCTTACTGTGAGCTTATTTAGTACTTCAGATTTGTGTATGGAGGCAGGAGGAACGATTTCACAGTAGCCTAACACATCTAATAAGGGAACACAATTTTAGTCTGTGTTATCTGAACCTGTCTTTAAAATAACTCCAGTTAACATGATTATTGTTGTCATTGAATCTAGTGGTGATTAAAACAGAGGTAGTGGACCTCCAGAAGTTACCTATCAGATGTTATTTGGCATGTCAAATATTGTTCTAGTATTTGCAGAGAAATAATTTATCATAATGACAATCCGTGTTGGTTCAAAAGAGATTATGGCTTCATATGAATCTAAGGCCCGACATTCTGGCAATGAGAGAACAGCTAACAGAGAACCTCCTTGGAAACTGTGAAGACAACAATATGTCACAGAAAGGTGCTGGCTTAGTATTCAGAGAAAAAATGAAATACCATAAATGAAGGTCAGTTCTCCCAGCAACAACACCAGTTTGCCACACACATAACATCTTGTAACATTTGCTGACTATTTTTGTGCTATTCTACAGCATGGAAGAAACTAAGCCTCACTGCGGTTGAATACATAATGGAGCTGATCAGGTATCAGAAAAATATCCAATATTCTTCTGTAATTACTAATCTTGCTGATGATCCTTTGGAAAGGTTTGACCATGCCAAATGTAGTTCTTGTGAGCCATGGAAGAAGGTATACACAGATATATGACACAACTGGAAAATATATGACACAACTGGAAAATATGACTGTGAGTCTTAGACTGGTATAATTTTTTGAGGAGGTATACAGATGAAAAGAGAGGGTATAATGAAAATTTCACTTGGGTTGCTGAAACTCACAAACTCTCTGGAGAATTTGCACTTTTCATCTGATCTTTATGTGGTAATGCTCCAGATTTTATTATAAATTTACAATAAATATATTTTAGTAGAAGGGTTTCATGACTGATGTATGTATCCTCCTTTATTCATTTAAACAACTGATTTCAGCCATCTTGTATTCCTTACAGGTAAGATTTTCATTAAGTTTACATTAGGTAGATGTTAGGGAGATATTACAGGGGAAAAAATAGTATTTGTGTCTTTTAACTTAATAACTTGGAGGTAAAAAAGAAAAGTTTCTTCTAAGATCTTCAAATTAAGTTATTGTTACTGTTATTTCCACTTTTCATGACCTTGTATTCAAGCAAATTTTGCTTGGATGAATGCCTTATGTAGTTACATCAGCAGACTGTAGATTTCAGATCTTTGACCATCCTGATCATCTCAGTTACTATATACAGGAAGAAAGAGGTATCTGTGTTTATAAAAACAGTCTGAATGGTCAGTAGACCATCAGATTAGCCAGAATGCACTTTTAAAGAGCAGAGAAGCTAATTAAGACACAAGCAAGATCTATAGTACCTCCATGGAAACTCAGGCTCTTTTATGAACTGCTGCTGTTTTTATCCTAGTTATATGTTTTAGGTTAAACAGTCTTTTTAATGGCAGGTTTGTTCGTCACTGAGGAAATTGCACAGGCTCATCAATGTTAGTGCACCAAGGAAGGAAATACAGACAGAAATGCAGTATGGCTGTATTGCCAAAATATGAAAGAAGCATTCTTACAGAGAAAAATAAAACACACATGAGCAACTAAAAAAAATCTTTAACATTGTCATATTGCTTAGAGAGAAGTTGGTCTGTGATCTAGACATTCTGTGTAAGACACAGCCAAAGAAATCCCTGTCATCCCTGGGTTGTGGGACACCAGAATGGTGCTGGAGGGCACTCAGCAAATCAGTTTCCTTTTTATTCTAAATGGTGTTCAATGGTGCCTGCAATGTATACATAACTTTCTTTACTCTGTGCAACTTAAAAAGCTTGAGCAGAAATAACTTTGCAATAAAATTAACGTAATTATTGATTTGCCATGCATCAGCTGCTTCAGGTTAAGTGTTTAAGCCTTTAAGTCTTTATTCTTACTATAATGCTAATTCAAGATAGCTCACCATCATTATAATATGAGCTATGGGACTTCTCAGACACGTTTGCCACAGATTAGATCACACCTGATAACTGATTACTCTGTAATAATTTCTTTCTCTTTCAAAGACCTTTGGATTCCAGAACATTATGCACATACTTGAAATGCTCAAGAGCTATGTCGTGGGTGCAGAAATCATGAGATTGCCTTAAAAAATGTGACACATCTGGAGAGACAGAGAATGAGAACTGGAGAGACAACTAGAGAGGTAGAGATAGAGACAGAGATAGGAATAGAGCTAGAGATATTTACAGTTCTTTTGTCTTGCGTTAATTCAGATCACATTTTCAAGACCTACACAGAAGTCTATTAAAAAAAAAATCAGATTGAAGATTCACAACTTTCATAGCTTTCACAGTCTTCAGTCTTGTTTTTAATAAGCCACCAAATCATCATGAAAATTTGCAACCAAATCACAATATTCAGCAACATTAGTTATTTGTTTTAGGCCTTCAGATTACTCTTGACACAAAATTAACTTTATATTTGCTGTGTCTTAATGTGAAGGTTGTTTTGCACTGATTTTTAGAGAATGAGAGCTTTCTTTAAGCAGTATTGCAACAAATATGCTTGTGATGGAGAGAATTATTTTCATATCATCTTCCCATATGGTGTCCAAAAAAGAAATCCAATAAGCCATCCCTAAAGGATAGTTCTCTATATTCAGATATTGAAAAAATAGAATGGTTAAGAAAAGAGAACAGGACTTGCTGTGCCAATAGTTTGAATATACGTAATTTCTGTGTGCGTGCGCATGTGTGTAAGAGATACTAAAAAAGGAGGCTGCATCTATCTGAAAGATTTTAAGATAGTTTGATTAGTAACACACTGAGGTAAAATGATATCAGTAGTTTTAGATAAAACTATAAATGAACTGCCACTCCTAAAGAATGCATTGCCTATTCATTTCTTAAAAATAGCATAACCAGACCCTACTCCCTATTGCATTCCAGTCATTAAAGAGATCTTCTAGGCTGGAATTCAGTGAATTCAATACATTTATAGGATCATATATGTTTTGGATGTCTTTTGTTTGTTCCATCATTAATTGTAATCAGTAATGACAGTGGGCTGTGGAGTTGAAACAAGTGAGAAAGAGGTCTGGGAGCCTGCTGCTTTATGAAATCAAGAGAAAAATAATAAACTAACAAAAATTGAGTTATACTCCTTTGTCAATTTCTCCTTACTTTAGGTTCTGCTGGTAACTCCTGTAAACCTCCACACACTAACCTGAAATGCTGTTTCAAGTCTCCAAATTTGATAAAGCCATAGATTCTTTAAATCTTGCAGGAATGAGTTTGTACTTAAATTTAGATAGTATTTAAAATTCTTACAGTATAATTTCCCTCAGCATTATAGTGACAGTAGCAGTGACATACCAAAGTTATAATCTGTTCATAGCACGATGTATAACCCACTCTTTCAACTTTGCTATCATGAACTTTTGTGTAGGAGGATAGAATATTGGCTATTAATGGCTTCTGGAAGAGGCAAATGAAAAGAAGAAATAGGACAATCCTTTCTGCTATCTCTGTTAAGAGGAAATCAGCAAAAGGAGAGCCTTTTGGTCAAAATGAATACTCTGGCATTTTAAAAAGTCATGTGTGATAAAGCATTTCTGAAATGTCCTCATAGCAAAAGGATTTTAACAAATGAAACAAGAAATTATAATTCCCTATCAAAAATCTGAAGAGGGAGGGAATATTTTTGCTGTGTGCAAGCTGAATCAAGTTAATGAGGCATCTAACACTGCGAAAAGAGCGTTCTCTATAAATAAATCCCGTCTGATTGGGATATATTAGTCTTCTGATAACATTCTATAGCCTACAGATGCTTTGAATAGAATGTGTATGTGTGCAAATACTCAGATCTATTGGAGTTACTGTTCTCCAAGTCCTCGTCCATCACGCATATTACAGTCATTTTCATATTTGAGCACTGAATAAAACCTCAGTCTCACTCCACTGCCCGGCTTGAATAGGTAGACTCAGCATCTAGGCTCTGTGAAAGCTCTGGAGATTGTATTTCACACACAAAGATGTGGCTAAAGAGCACATGTGTAGCCTGTCTGTGGAGGACTCTCCATCTACTTGCCAGAAGTAACACTTGTGCTTCCAAGAGATTTAAAGGACCATGGAGTAGGGCTTTGTGTCACTGAGTACCTTCCCCCACAGCTAGGTGGACTGTACACTTTGTGTGTCCCTCTGGTTGAGGGACTGTGAAGGCAGTATTGCAAAATGTCAGGAGGAAAAATATAAGACAAATAGTTACAGGGTTACAGGGTCTGGTAGAAGTAAAAGTGTGTTTAACTGCAAACTCTCTTAATTACTGTGCCAATTTGTTATTTGGAGAGAGAAGGTTCTTTCGAAAAATTATTTTTTTTTTTGTTTGGTTGTTTGGTTGTTTGATTGGTTTTGTCCTCCAGGCAATTGAAAGGTCTTTCTCTGTGAAGTAACATAAACTTATTTTTCCTTGAAACTGTGTTGTGGTTATCCATGCCACTTTCCTAAAGGATTTACTTCTTTAGAAATATTCTTTATCCTTTCCCTGATTTAGAGAATACAGTAATGCAGATCTTTGGAGAGGGTGTTCATGTTGTTTTGATGTGGTCACACTTCTTCAAATATGATAACATGGCTGTGGTTAGTGACAGTTTTTTTGTCTCCATAGCATTGTTCTTTTCATATGTGAGAGTACTTAGTGGTTAAATTTTTAATCAAAATTTTTATGAGTTTTTATGAGCTTTTAATTAGTTTTAAGATGTTGTTAATTTGAGATTGCAAGAATTCAGGGTGGTCTTTTTTGGAATTAAGTGCCACTGTGCCTTTTGAGGATCTAGACCATTGCATTCAAAGTGATAAGGCTACGAATGAACCTGGATAAATCTATAATTGTACCAAGCTGGCAAAAGATGTTTGTCCTGTAGTGCAGGATAATTTGGGGTTATTTTGTAAGAATGTTGCATAAAATTGATGCTTTGAAACACAGTTTGACTTTGTTAGTTTCATTCATACTCCATTTTTATAGTACACAAACTCAAATCAGAATGCTGTTTAATAAATCAAATCTTAAATTGTTCTGATCATTGCCTTTATGCTATTTGAAGAAGATCTCCTTAAAAAGCTGATATCAATCATTCTTGCCTAAGGTCTGAAGCAAATGTAACCTGCAAAGGCTGGTAGCTGGGCTATCTGCCATCATTGCTGGCAGCATAAAGGCTCAGGATACAGCCTTCTAATAGGAGGAATATGGAGACAAATCTGTCTGGTTTTAACGTGTTAAGTTTCTGAGATTACTTCACGTAGTTGTGTATGAAAACAGTGATCCAGACTTCAGGACTTGTGAGTGTCTTTCCAGAGACTGTGTCTCTGCAAACTCCTGCTTTCTACTTTTTATAAGATCATCCCTGTGTTTGAAGAATGGCCTGGAGGTGAGACATTGGTCCATTATCAAGACAGGCTAGGATGGAGATGCTGGTTTTGTTACATGAATATACAGAGTTAGTGCAATACTGCCCCAGTGAGGACAGGGGCAAATTTTATCAGAACAGGATTAGAATAAATTTATTATGGTTCAAATGGACACATACAGTCACGCAGAATAGGGGATGCTGAATACTTAATACTCAGCACTTAACTACACAGCCTACTATGTCCAGAAACTTCCAGGATTTTTTAATATTTATTTTACATGGATGATGAGATTTTACAATGGCTGGATAGCAAATATTTAAAGGGAATGCCAATTTATTTATGAGGTAAATGTGAAAGCTCGTTTTTGGTGATCGTTGGAAGAATGGAATAAGAGCATGTGAACGAGAATAATTATCTTAACTCAACATAGATCATTCCACATAAAAATTATGACATTATGGAACTGTTCAAAACATCTTATAATAGAAAAATATAATTGTGCTTCTTTTCTTTTTATGATAACAGGTACCGTTGTCCAAAAAAAAAAATCTGTCAGGGAAAGTATACAAAACGGCTTTTCCTTTGAATGCATATTTAAAATGAAGGCATGATGACAGCTTTCGTTTGAGCACTGGACAATTTTT
Source organism: Anas platyrhynchos (assembly GCF_047663525.1). NCBI lineage: Eukaryota > Metazoa > Chordata > Aves > Anseriformes > Anatidae > Anas > Anas platyrhynchos. The sequence continues at coordinate 43,373,150 of NC_092591.1, forward strand.
TTTTTTCAGAGTTTGCTGCTGTTCATGCAAAATAAGTTGCTGTGATTGCAACATATGTATTATATGGCACATATGCTACCTCTTAGATAAAAGTGTAACTCTTGTGGTTCCTAGCATTTTTCTAAGGACATACAGTGTTTAACAGTAACAGATCTTTTTATAATATTTTTGCCATGTTTTTGGCAACTAAATATTTTTTCTTTAACCTTTCTCATTCATAAGTTAAATTTGTTGTTAGAGAAAAATGGAGTGTGGAGGTAGAAAGCAACAGTGTGAATAAGAGAGCAAGAGTGTTTTGACTGGCAGTTTTCTCTTTGGCTACCATTTTGGGTTTCTTTGTTGTAATGCATGAGGGCAATAAATTGCCAGCTGCAAACAAGGTTCTGTTTAGCTATGTATTGTACAGACAATCATATACAATCAATTGCAGGTTAAAATGCTGGTGTGGCACTTAAGGAATTAGGAATAACAACTACTGTTAAGAATAATGTGGGTTTATTGACTAATTTCTGACATATGCAGAAAAATATGCATCTTTATGTCTCTTGCTTTGATTATGTGCAGTCCTCAAATCCTTCTCTATAGAGATGTGGGCTTTGAATATATATATATATTTGAATATATTGAAGCCTATTTTCACATGCACGATAACAAATCACAGAAAAAAGACAAATAACCAAAGCTCCACCCTCAGCACCACCAATCAAGCATTTGTTCACATGAGCATTCCCATGAAACCAGTGGAACTAGTCATACAAACACATTTTACTACATGCAAGCAAGGAAAAAAGGAAGCTTAGGTTTCAGCTTGAACATGAAGCAAGCTTTCTTTAAGGGACAACATAATTTGTTCCCCACGTAAATCCTAAAGAAATGAAAGTGGACCTTCAGCCTTCTCCCTCCTACTCCCAGGAACGATCCCATTATACTGGTAGTTCATAAATATGCAGTGAAGCCCATCTGTTCTAGCTTGTGATTTAAAAGTGTTTTGTAATTCTTTCTAGTGTCTCTAGGTCTAATCAAAAAGGTATCAGAGGCAATGGTAAAGCTGCCATTATCCTCAGGTATGCTGGCCCAGAATGCCCGAGGGGCTTTGATGTGAACATAAATCTCAGTCAAAAAAGACCCAGTGCCCCTCTCTGTTGCCCATCTTTCAGGACAGAGCAGTGCCCATAGAGTGCTTTCCAGAAACAGGGCTACCTGTGCGTTGAGGAGGGGGTCTGTGAATCTGCCAAGTGCTCGCATCGGGATGCTTTCCCCAGCTCAGGCCAGAGCATGCAATTACACTGTCAGGCTCTATCTTCAAATGGAGATGACTTTTTAGGCAATCTGTAGATCTGAGTTTACTGTCAGAATTATGAAAAGCCTTGGAAGGAATTCCATAAGTGTTCAAAAATAGCTATTCATAAGCAACAACAGAATAGAAGTAACAGTTTGAGAGATTTTAAAACTCCATTACTTGTACATATTTATACAATATAGTGCCTGTCATGGATAATGTACAGCTGATTTATCACGCGTTATCATTTTAAAGAAGAGTTGGTTCTCTGAGTGACGTATGAAATAAATTGCAAATAAACAAGCTGCTACTTAATAAAACAATTAGTTTTGCAAAGGCTCTAGTGGTGCTGTCTGAATTCTTATCAGCCTTGGCTTACAGCTGTAACTTCAGGATATAATAGGAGATTGAATCTTTTACAGGCAATGAAACAGATGATCAAATTCACAAGGGATCGTATCAGGCTTTTTCCAGTACCACAGAAATATATTAATCCTTGTCACTGTTTTCTGAAACGCTGTGACAGAAATAAACCTGTACTGTAACTTGGCCCTTTTAATGAGCTTCTGGAGTGTGGGCTTTCCACTCAGCACCTGGAAAACACAACAAAACACCTTTTACATTAAAGATGTGAGGTTTGCTGCTGGCTAAATTTGTACACAGAAGTCTATAAACCAGTGCTCAGCCAGCTGGGAAGCAAGAAAGCAAATTCAGATTCTGCCATGAACTTCACAGCCCAATTATCTACTTGGAATCATGGGAGTTGAGCAAACAAATACCAGCCCCTGCTGAGCCTTTTCAGGCCAGCAGCTTATGGGTGATTCAGTTGCATCAGAGGCTTTTAGACTGATCAATTCTTAATCACAAAGCGCAAAAATTATTCTCAGACTCATGTCAGTTTCTTTGGACACCTTTGTTAACAATCTGCTTCAAATCATTTTTTTAAAGAACTGCAGACACTGTTTTTATTGACTCCCCACTTGTAAAATGTTTATAGCTTGTTAATTTATATTTACCCCTTTACTTTTGCCTGCAAATCAACATCACTTAGCACAGTTTGGTTACACTTTGTCCAAAGGAAATTACAGAAGCCTGCTATGGGGCTAAAATGAAGGAAAGCTGAGGAAAATCAATACACTGATGATTAAACAGATCGTAGCAAATTCACGGCTGTAAGTTACAGCATGGAGACATCAGTGTGATGCCTATCTAGCAGTTAATGTGCTTTCAGCCAGTTGAAGAAAATTTTGCAATAAGGCAAAATGTAAAAGAAAAAAAAAAAGCTACTACAGAGCAATGCCTTTTTTGCTCTATAGGAATAGGTCTAATGTTCATATTTTATTGTTTTATTTGACTTCTGAGAAACTATAGAAAAGGTTTAGATTTAAGAAGAAAACCTATTTTATGAGGAAATTTGCATTGGGATTTTTAAAGAACTATTTGACTTGCAGTATCATTCACATCTATTGTAAAAGCTTATTTACTGTTATTTTAAACCACTCTTTTCTGTCAGCAAATTTCAACTGTGATAATTTCTATTTTAATCTTCTTCCTTTTGCTTTAATTAGAAGACAAAAAGGTATAAGCACATTTCTAAATGAGTATCCTAATAAGAAGGATAATATTTAGTGAAATTGTATATTGTCTAATAAAGTGATAATAATCTGTCACTACTCATTTCAAGTAGTAGAGAAAATTTAGAATAAAAATAGACGAATGGAATCTTCTCACTTTTTTTTTTTTTTTTTTTTTTTTTGATTTACTAACAATAAATAAGTATTCATGAAATAGATATGGAAAGAGGAGAAAAGAATAATAGCCAAAGACTATCGCCAGAATACAGAAAGGATCTTGTGTGAGTGCAGGGACTTCCCATTGGTAGAAACCTCTTGTTTAAGGACAGAAAATGTTTCCTTGATACCCCCAGTTGTGGTGTCTTCAGAGCATGATGTGAACCTCTGCAAGGCGTGTTTACTGACCAGCAGCCATGTAAAAACAGAATGTGTAAAATGAACTTACAACATTAGGGACAATTTTATTGCTATTGATATAAATAGGGATGCCAAGAAAGAATTAATTGCAGCCAGGGAACTTCACAACTCTGACTTGAGGTGTTGCTTGGTGGATTTCAAGGCTTTTATGAGGAGATGGCCCACAGAGCCTGACTCATTCCTTCCTCAGAAAGGATATTCAGGCAGCAAAGGAGATTACTTCTCTTTCTCACACAGCTTGAGTATCTGCAGAAAATGTTCACTTTGGTGAAGGATCATTGCTGAGCTGCTCCACAATTATCCTTTTTGACAGACTGGAGGCTTTCAGTCATATTCCCTGCCTCATTCCAGTGTGCTGCCATCCTGCAACATCATGGGTAGAAAATCCTGAAGTTGTGTGGGGCATAAGTGTTAGAATGCTGCCAGCTGTACCCATCTGCTCCTAGCACTACTCATAGAGTCCACATGGAGAGTTACCACCAGAACAAAGTAAAGTTGTACTGTAAACTTTCTCTCACTGCATTTTACTTCATTTATCCAGAATTATACATGTGTACTCCCATACCCCAAAATCAGTAGATGAAAATACTTCGGTCTTACTTCTAAAATCTAATGTGAAAATACTTCTCCTTGTACCGCATACTATCTTTCATCTAAGGTTTTCCAAAGTGACTGTTCTACATTTGCAACATAAACCTGGAATTCCTTATTTTACTTCATAGAAACATAATAAAAACAGGGGAAAGTAAATTCTAACCAGGTTATCCATGTGCTAAGCTACATTTTGTTACTGATTTATTTATATGATGGATCAAATCCTATATTTATCTGAAATTTTTGTCAAATAGCCAGTCATAAAAAAAAAATCTGCTGTTTTTCTGAGAGGTTCTACGCCTAAAATGGAGATTTGTTGTTGTTTTAGCAGGTAAATGCATCATTGCTTTAACAAATATTGTCTAATTAGTCAAAAAATGAATAAGCTACAACTACTTTCTCAGAATTATAGTGTCTTGTAGACTGTGTTGTCAGCTGGAGAGTTGCAGATTCAGTACTTCTTTAAGATGTTTAAAAATTCATATAAAAATGTATACATAATTATTCTCAATATTAATTAAATAAATAAATATACACAGACAGGGATTTCAGAGGAAAATGTTTTTCAAACTCAGTCTGTGTCAAAATTCAGGAAAATTACAGCTTGAGTGTATATGACTATGGTTAAGTTGCAAACTTAGTAAAAGGATGAAGAAAATTCAAATAAGATACAAATATGATAGACATTAAATACACATTGTCATAAAATTTACTATAAAAAAGTATTATTAGCCTAATATATTTTTGTTTCTGCATTTCACATGGCAACACAGAGTAAAAATTTCAACTAATATGTTTTTAAAAGATTTAGTGATGTTTTCTGTCACTGGGATCATAAAGATGTATTAGGAAACTACCTTGAAAAGATTTACTTCTTGTGAAGTAGTTTAATAGACTGCTAATTTTGCTGAAAAGGAAAACTCCTGTTTTCTCAAATTATGTATCTAGACCTTTAATGAATAGGATAAAGTTAGTGAGAGGTGTAGTAAAACATGTCTATGTGATATTGATAGATTAAAAAATGAAATAATACTATCAGAAAATGTGGGAAAAGATCCATGCCAGAATCCTCCTGGGTTTGCCAGGTTAATTATACTCCTGGGTATGCAGTTTTCAAGATTTTCTTCAGTTGTGGCATTGAAGGAAAAGTAAAATGAAGTGACAGAACAGATTAGAAGGCAATAATGGAAGGGAAAGTGAATAAACCAAGTGTAAACTTTTGATAGGAAACACTTTTGTAAAGCCCACTAGTTATGTGTTTTTTTTTTTTTTTTTTTTTTTTTTTGTAACTCCAACACTTTGACGAAGATGACTAATGAACATTTTTATGCAGTGATCTATATTCAAGAGTCAATATGAATGTTTTACCAGAGAATACTTTTTAGAAAGCAAATTCTTTGATGTTAACAATAATGTTAACTTTTACTATTAAAGCTGCAGAATAGGTTTATAGGGAAAAAAGAAAATTTACTGCAAAAATTCTGCACAATTACACTAATTCCTATTTGAGTATATGTTAATTATGAATGGAATTCTACTTCATTTGTAGTGGTTATTTAACTATAGAAAACACACAATTTAAAAGGAATCATAGCCATAATAAATATTACGATTTTTCTGATGACACAAAATATAAATGCAAAGTAGTATGTTTGATGAAACTACCAGCAACAAAAATATTTGAAAGTGCCTAGGCAATATATTTTTTTTAAAAATTTATATACATATATAAATATTGTTGGACTGATTAGCTTGCTAAAGACCTGATTGTTAAAAGTTTGGATTGTTTCTCTGTTAAATCAGATATGCCTCCTACAATTTTTACAATACTTCCTTTATAAATTAATTGTTATGTGGTTATTTGTTAAAGAATCTCCCCCACGTGAAAAGCAAAATCTCAGTAGATGTGGATTTTACACTGCACTAGATCAATCCCAATACCAGTAAATGGATATTATTAAACAGCATGGGGTAGTGCAAACTGGGAAAGAAAACTTGTAGTGTGCTGCCTTTGAGCAGACCTGGCTTGCATGCTGTGACAGGGCAATTGTCGACATGCTTTTTCATGCCAATCTGCAGCTTTTTCAACTCTAGATGCTATGGCAACCAGGGTTTAACAGACTAAGCAGCTAACAAGCTTCCCTGATGGAATTGTCTGGTTGTATGATTGCCTTGTCTTAGTGAAAATATAAAATAGACCAAAGACGTTTGTGGACATTTGTCAAACTGATTATAATTTGGACACTCAGATCATAATTATCTGTTATATATTGCATAGTATTGACCAGCAGTGTTTTCCATGCTGTCTGTAGAGAACACAAGTGCTTCTCTGTACAGTCTATTTCCTGTGGAAAGAATGGGTTTTGGTTAATTTGAGTTGGTCAACAAGGCAGGTGAGATTATGTGGACAGAGAAAATAAATGCTGCTAGCACCGTTTTTTGTTGTTGTTTTTATTGTATTTTTTTTTCTCTGTGGTTGTGTTTTTTTTTTTTTTAAATAAAATTTAATAAGTTGATTACAAAGTAACATGATACTTTACAGATAAACATAAAATAACACAAAGAAACTACATTTTCAGGTTGTTCTTTAAAAACTATGTTTCTTGATGTTCATTATCAGACAGCTGAGTTTTTTTCTGTTGACTCCAATGAATGGTATGTGTTTCCTGCTTGTTTGTTGTTTTTCAGTTTGTTCTCAGAAGAAAAGGATATTAACCATAAAGCATGGACCTGTGACTACATATTTCTCAGCACTTTTTACAGACTGAAAGCTGTGGGATTCAGTACTTTGTAAGGACTGCTTGGCCACATTGAGTTTCTGTTCTGATTCTTTCAGTTCTAATGGAAGCTTAAAGCTTATCAGAATGTGTTTATGTGTTGTTTTTTTTTTTTTTTACTTTCGTCTGAAGGAGAAAAAATCAGAAAGATACCTTGCTATGAGTATTTCTTTACAGATATTACCTCTCATACCTCACTTTGGGGTAAATCTATAGATTCAAGAAGACCTATAGGATATAAACAATGTTTGAGTTTGCAAATGTTCAGGCAAGTCTGATTCTTGGAATTATATCATCACAGATGCTCCTGACTTAAGGTATCAAAGATCCCATCTTAGGAGTGCCATCTACTACTGTAAACATGAGCATTTCTATGAGGCTAACAAATACCCAGCTAGTTCATTCCTCCCTTCAGGCAACTGAGCTCCTTATTCTGTCATGCATGTACTATCCTCCAGATCTCATGAGGTAATGTTAGAAAAGTTGTGCAGTGTTTCCTTCTTAAAGAAGAAGGTGAATGTCATGCACAGGATACTTGTAAGAAGAGCATTCTTTTTGCAAATATTGGGAGTTCATTCTGTTCCTCAGTGACAATATGTACACAAAAAATATATTTTCTTAAAGTGTATAGGAAAAAAAATAAAACTTTTATTCACTGCATGTGCAGATTTGTACAGAGTTCCAATATCTGAGATGCTGAATTCACACGTGATTCATAATCTTTAGTTTCTTCAGCTTAAATTGATGTGGAGTCAGGAGTTCATCTTTGATGGCAAATCCTCTTTAAATGGCTCAGTCCTTATTCAGTTTGGGAAATATTCAAGAATCTTCCAGAAAACTTTAGAAGCATGCAGAATAGTCCAATACCATCTCTTAAGTCCCTCATCAAGATTTCAACACTGTCAGCAAACAAGATAAGGCCATAGTATATAGTATAGTACAATAGTTTATACTATTTCACTGTATAAAACTCAGATCAGCCTTCATAATGTTCACTTCCAAAGAATGAATGTTCACCATATGCAGGATGTTTTTGTTTGTTTGTTTTTAATATAAGCATTTTAGCTTGAAAAAACATTATCATTTTGAAATAAAAATGTATTTATGTATTTCATCTCTTTTTGCACTTTCTGTGATTGAATAAAGAAACTAATACAGCCTTTGAAAGACTAATTTTTTAAATGTTAAAAAAAAAAAATAATGTTGTAGTTGTTGACTGAGTGGTAAAAATCCCACAGTAGAAATAATTAGCTCTGGCTGTGGAAAACAGTAGCTATGGTTTGTGTCACTGCATTTATTTGGCCATAACTCAGATATCCAAAGGAGAAGGAGCAATGGCCATATAATGGGGCACAGGGAGTTCTGCACCAGTATGCGGAGGAACTTCGTCATAGTGAGGGTGATGGAGCACTGGAACAGGCTGCCCAGGGAGGCTGTGGAGTCTCCTTCTCTGGAGACATTCAAGATCCATCTGGTTGCCTATCTGTGCAACGTGCTCTAGGCAACCTACTTTGGCTGGGGGGTTGGACCTGATGATCTCTGGAGCTCCCTTTCAACCCCCTACAATTCTGTGATTCTGTGATTTAAGGAAGATCTCTCATTGTAAGGACTTTATGCCCCCTGCAACTTCCAGTTTCTCTCTGTCTTGGAAGACAGAGAGAAACTGAAAGCTTGGGAGACAAGCTTTCTTTGTTGATAGAACTTCTTTTCCTTTTCCCCCTTAAGGTGGCTTTTAATAAATCTCATGTTTGCTGTTCTCTTATATTATCTAACTATTGTACAAGTTATTAGCCTCTTTTTGACCATATGATATGGAATATGTACCATCGATGCTATGTGTAAGAATAAAGTAATATAAAGTATAGTAAAACTTAATTAGAATAAGAGGATATTGTGTCTATGAGAATCTTCTTTTACATAACCATAATAATAGAAAAAAATGACCAAAACCCCAAAAAAGAAAAGTAACATCATGACATAACTTGCAACCAGAATAGAGGTGTTACACCTGCAAACTACTTTCACTTCTGGAATTAGGATAGAGTCACTGGCTAAGATTTACTTACTTGAATACAACCCTGCTCCAACAGTTAGTAAATTTTTATATTACACTAGTACACAAACAGAAAGAATTGACAATAAATGTCCTTTAACAAAAAACACCAAAGCAAATTTTATTCAGATTCTTATTTACAGAAAAAGAGGAAGTATATTTTATGAGAAAAAATCACAGTTAGGAAGAAAACCAAGTTTTTGACATATAATTATCTTTATAATACTATCTTTATAATCACTAACACTAAAGGGAAAGCAATTCAAAGAAGTTTGCAAAAATTGTAAATCTGCAATTAAAACATTGTTGTTTTTTTTTTATACCCCAGGTAACTTTAGGTAACTTGAATCTCAAGTTACTTGACTTATTCAAAACAATTGTTATATATAGATGAAAAAATATTTTGTAAGAGCAAGTGCGAGTTTATACATAAACATGTATAAAACCTGAAAAAACAAACAAACAAACAAACAAAAAAAACAGGGGAAAAAATAAATATTTAAAATACATAGAAAGCTAGAAAATATTTTTCATTTCAAATATAAACATGTATACATATATATATTAATGAATATATATATATTAATGAATATGAATTTACATGTTTTTCCATATTGTACAAATAGATTTTTGCTTGAAGATTGGATTTCTGATCTTTGTAAGTATGTCACTATGTAAGCTGTCTAACAATACGGTCAAGGAGTTAAGGTGCGTCTCAACTGCTCTTTTCATTTGTGATAGAAATGGACAATTTTGAACTGAACACAGTGTTTCACCCAGGTTATTCTATTTCCCTCACAATGACCACATCATTCTAATTTCTATTTTGCACATTTACCTGCCCGCCATATGGCTGGCATTCAAACAGTTGTTAATTTTTGGAGAGAGATAATGGAAGCACTTCTTTCGCTTGAAATGCTGGCAAAGTCAATGAGCCGTTAGCAATTTAATATATTCTTTGTATCTTGCAAGATGGAATCATTCTTCCTCATTATGAGAGAATATTAAAAGATATTCCTACAAAGGTTTGGTTTCTATAAAACAGTCATTTTCAGGAGCTTGAAATGGTTGGCTGGAGCATGCATGAATTTGTTTGCTATTTCTAGAATATATTTTATCAACACCTTTTCCATACAATTTACATTTTTCAAAATGTCACTGTTTCTGTGTGAGATACTAAGTATGGACCAATTAACTGTTGATGCTTTCTGCCAAGAATAAATGTTGCAATATAGCATATATACAGGACAGAGTAAATATTCTATGATGGAAAAGCAGAAATTGCCAGACTACTGGTGAGTAATACATCTTGAATGTTACCTGAAGACATGAGTCAGATGCTAATTATTAATGTAGAATCTGTTATAGAAATAGTTGAAATTAGGGAGAAAAAAATAATGTAAGAAACAGAAGTAAAACTTGTAGTTGCATTCTTTTCTAAGGAAAAATTCAAGTCACCTAACCTGTTTTCAAAATTTATTAAGCTAGAAAAAAAAAAAAATGTCTCACAGAACTCTTCTTTTTTTTTTTTTGGATGACTCTAAGGTAGTCATTGTGTTTGAAGGCAGTTCATAGGTGCTTGCCCCCTATTTTTCAGTACCTGCTTATGAGTCCAGAAATGACAGACTTCGGTAGAAGCTGAAAATATCATCAGATACCCATTGGTAAAAAATGGTTAGGCAGACAGTAAAATGCTTCCTAAGAATTTCTATCAGTAACTTTTGATCATCATCATTGCTGTATACAAATAGCCTTTTTATTTTTTTTTTAAAATAAATACTATTTTTTAATTTAGTGAGTTTACCTGGTATAGATCAGAATGTGAACTGACCTCTTTTTATCTACTGCTGTGTGATCCCACTCTATGATGAGACAGTCCACAGTATTTTGGAAAGAGTAAATTGTTATTGCAGCTGCCTCTGCACTATATGCACTATATTAAGGTAGTTGTTGGCTCTCAGAAATGTCTATACTGAAACAGAAAAACAAGGTGATGTATTGCAGTTCCATTTGTTTTTATTTTTATTTTTATTTTTTATTTTTAAAGTTACAGCTTCTGCTGTGTTGATCTCCTGTCAATCAAAAAGAGAGATGTAACCAAAAGTGCAATCTTGCTTTCCAGGATTCCTAACATGAGTTGGACACTTCAAAGGAAGCGGGGTACTACTATTCAGGTTGTGGCATAGTACATGTAATCTTTCACAAAGCTGTTTATTGAAAGACTGATCCTCATATAGGCACAAGCTCCTCCAAAGACATTTGTCTTCAGAAAGCTTCAGTACAATTCCGCACTTCTGCTTGTGCCCAGTTACATGTTTGGCCCTGCAGACCTATTTGTGGGAGTAAATCAGAAAGTTCACTTAAATAAGGAAACGTGACTTTGAAACTTTGTCTAATGTGGCTAAGACATCTGCACCTAACTGAATTATCTGAAAAGAGAACTCTGTTCTTTCCCATCACATTGAGGCACTACCCTTTTAGGTTCTGCTCCATGCAAGTTTTAAATAAAGTTCCATTAAGTAAAACATCTGGGGATAAATAAGTACATAAGCGTATCAGGAATTGCTTATTTCCTGCTTTTGATTGGTGTCACCAAACTAACCACTTGCTTTTCTGGGACCTGAAATCTTTCCTACATTTCACTGCTGAAACTTCTCAGACTTCTACCATTCATGATAAAGCAGAACTGCAATATTAATTGATATTTTCACTGTGGATAACTGCTTAAAGTATTCTTCAAGATACTACGTGTTTTGAAAGTTAAATTGACCAAATGTTGAAATAGCTGTACTGCAATCAGAACTCTTTTCTCCAGTACAGGAACATTCTAATACTATTGGGAAATGATGTATATAGCACAATATGTTGCTTTAATGTGTTCAATAGTACAGAAGAACGTAGTAATTAGGCACTAAGGGATTCTTTTTGCTCTGGTTTGATGAGGTGGTCAATTACCTGTGCTGTATGACAGCAAGTGGTACAATTGGCTTAACTTAATAAGTACACTGACAAAAAAGGCCACTGTGATGTACATTAGTTGCACTGAAAAGGTTCTTTTTAGTTATTACCAAAGTAAAACCTCAAATATCAATTAATTTAATTTGTTTAGAACAGTTTACATTTTACACATCATCAAATTTTTTGGTATCACAGATTGTACTGTATATTAAGTAAATCATAAATGTCTAACCAAAAAAAAAAAAAAAAAGAACATTTGGCCACAATGGCTACTTAAACAAGTTTAAAGGTAACAATTTAACTAGAATGTGCCTTTGACTGAAGCTCTTAAACTAAGATTGATAGAAAACAGTTTTTGAGAAGAAATAATGCATACTGATTTATATAAAATGCCGTTCACTGTATTTCCCTTTTTGTATTAGATTTAATGAATAGATATGCCTTTTTTTATTTTGTGGTACCCTACCATTAAATGATACCATCATTTTTTTTTTTTTTTCTGCCTAAATAAATTCTAATTCTTGTCACCTACTATCTGTACAGGGAGATTTGAGACATTATTCCTAATTGAGATTTTCACTGAATATCTTTTAAAGATAAATTTGTTTTATTCTTTCATCTACTATTTAAAAGGATTTTTCACATTTTTATCTTCTAAAGGAATTGTCAATGAGAAACTAAAACTGCGTAGACTATACATTAAAATCACTTTAGTTTTTAAGCTGTCATGAACTGTTTCAAAAAATGCTAAGTTGCTATTGTTTAATGTCTGTCATTTTATAATGCTTTAGAAGTTATCTATCCTGTAAAATTATTAACTGATGCTAAAATTGCCTTGTAAGTATTAGGACAATAGCAATTTTGTAACAGCTGGGACACTGCCAATGTAAGATAAGTACATTTTGCTCTGTAGATTCATAAAGTGCTTTGAAATGGTTTGTAACTGATGGATGGATGCATTTTCTAAGTGTAGAAAGCAATATTTTGTAGAGGGAAATGGCTTGAAAGCTGACACACATGCATGCAAATGCCATTCTCTTCAGTAAGTAATTTGCTTTTTCTTTCAAAAGCATAAATGGCATAGTTAGACACATTATTTTGTATATTGCACATAACAATACAAGATGCACAAAAACAGCAAGTACAAAACATTTCATATTGATAGAGGAACCCATGGCTGTAGTATATGATTAGCATAAATGTATACACACTGAAGAAATGCCTTCAGGATTAAAAAGTAAGGCTGAAAACAGGAAAAGTTCTTGTAACTTCAAGAAATGAAAATATTTAGAATATACTTTTTATTTCTCAACCTCATACCTTTTAAAGTTAGTTAAGCCATGTAGGGCCTGAGTTGGATCTTACTTAAGATCAATACTCCATCTAACTCCAACATCAGGCTTTGAACTTAAAGATAAATACATTTAAAAGTGTTTGCATTTCAAACTTAAAAACCAGGATGTTTTTATCATACACATAGTATGGAACAAATTTGCTTCCTTATATTTAAAGAACCATTAAACACTAAATCTGATTTCTGATTTATATCATTGTATCTTTGTTTTGTCGTATTATTTATATCATGTGCATTGCAAAACCAACACTTGTGATGTGCCCCTGGACATTTCCACACATACTCAGCTAACCAACCTTGAGGAGACCCAGCCTCACTGAACAACTGACAATAATACAGCCAAGCCTATACTGATTATGTGAAGGAATCTCAATCTTAGTCTGGAAAATGATCCCCAATGAAACCTCTGGTATATCAGCTTCAACAGGTCTACTCAATATGATTAGTGTCAACATGTGACCTTTTTGTTTAAAGAAAGGAACATTTCTTTCACAGATTCTTGTTAATTTTTTCATTCAACAATTATTGTAATCATGACCTCTATTGTTCATCATTTCCACTAACAATTTTGCTTCTACATCAGCTTCTTTCTTAAGATATATATTCCCATTAGATACAAAACAGCCATTAATCTTAATGGAAGCTATGCTCAGAAATGGAGTGAGAAAGATACCCAGGAGGTTTTGTCATATCTTTAAATTCAGTAACAAAAAAATTGATTTGAGCTAAATTCTCATAATGAATGCACATTGTTGAAGAATTAAAATTTAAAATATATTTACATACTTCCCAAATTTATTTTAAGAAGAATTGAAATAACACTCATATTGAATTGTGTGGCAGATTTCATGTGGTATCCAAAGAAATATCACTTAGTTTGTGATATTGTAAGAAACAGTGTAGGGTGAATAGCTCTTACAAACAGCTTATCTGACAATTTGAATCTTTTTGTTGTTGGTGGTGGTGTTCCTTTGTGTGAACTGGAGATGTTTTCTTCTGAAGTTTATACTTTTTTACAGTATAGAACAATTTTATTTTATTTATTTTATTTTCTGTTATTTTCCTATAAATTTATATTTAAAATTCAGAATTTGATCTGCAAAGTTTTCTATTGGCCACATGGTTTACCTCTGTTCTTGGACCTGATGCCTGTAACAGAAATTAAACAAAAACATGAAAAAACATGAGCTTTTTTGTGGTCATAAGCTTTTTATTTTTATTTTTTAATGTATATTTGAAGTACTTGAACATATATTGGTAGAATTATTGTCAGATTTTTTGACTGCAAAATTGTGTCAACGTTACGGTACAGCTATATGTAACTGATATGAAGAATAAAATCACAAACAAAATTAAAAAAAATCATTCACAGGAAGTGTTCTTTAGAAGGAATTGTTATCTCTTCATGTAATAAAAATTGAACGAACCTATTAATAATAGATTTTTTTTTTTTTTTTACCAAAAATCCTGATTGCAGTTCTTTAAGTTTATCTCATAAAACTACCTTATTTTGAAAGATCAGTTTGCAGAGGGAATGTGAGAAAAAGATTTAATCAGAAGCTGGCAAACAGTCAGTAGGGTGGAAAGAATTTGATGGTAAACAATACTTCATAAAATTACCAGATTGAAAAGATCTGATGACTCCCACTTTCAGGAGTTACTTGGACATTTTGCAACACTTTTAAAATGTTTGTGTTTTTAGAAACAAGTTGCAATACAGAACAACAAAAATCATTTTATGAAGAGTAGGTTAGATGTTTATCCATATTGTATCTGCCTTAAGGAGAAAACTCAGAACACGGAATACGTTTGTCATCAGAGATTATGACTGTAACACATCAAAACCTTCTATGATTTTTGCTTGCAGATGTAACTGTAGCCCATAGGTAGAAACTATGCCAAAACATGCTTTATATATAATGCATGCAAGTTTTGAAATGTCACCAGCTGAAAATACAACCAATTGAATCAAAAATAACCTGAAATATTTACATTTGAATCATATTACAATCTGAGCAACATTATAATTGTCTTCATAGCAGTATTCAAATAAAATCAATCTACAGTTTTGATTTACAAAAATAGATTTTTTTTTTAATTCAAAATGATGGAGTCTTGGGGGAAAATGTGAGAGAATGTGAATAAATAAAAAAAAGCATTAAAAGTATTAATTTTACTTTTACAAATTGCATGTTTCTGTTTTCTTTATGTAAGAGAGTGTATAATTAATTGGGAAGAAAGTAGGAAAAAATGTATTCATTCATATTTTCTGTTCCATTACATTTCCTTTATCTTTACCCTAATTCGTGTTGCATCTTTTCCCTGCACGTTTACTTCAACAATTTGTAAAGAAACAAATGAACATAGAAAATTTCACTAAACTAAGTACAAAATCAAAGTTTGATTCCCCTGTTTATCATTCTTCTGGAAACTTCTTTATAATTGTTTGTGTGCACACACATGAAAATTAGATACTACACAGGACCTTTTATCAATCCTAATGCTAAGAACATAAAATTCTTTAGACACAAGCTGTTCTTAACATTCTTGAAAACAGATGCTAAAATGTTTGGAAACAATATGGAATAAAGCAGGTAATATGAATAGATATTATGCATATTCTGGCTTCCCACAGCATGCATATTGATGGTGTGTGCAGTTACTCTATGTAGAGTGGCGGAAAAGTTCACTGTTGGTTTTAAGAGGATGGAACTATACAGTGAGGAACAGTGAGGAACTTCCTCACTGCGGACTGCTAACTAGAAGAAGAAATTAAAGGACATATCAGACTAGAAACACCAGAGATTCAGTTGCCCTAGCTTCCCATTCAAAACCACTGGAAGTTTTTTTTTTTTTTTTTTTATAAGCTTGGTCTTTTTTGAAGCTTTTGCTTAATAGTCATATAGTCATCTTAAAATATCTGTACACCGCAAAAATCTTCAGACTCCAAAATGTCTTTTTTTTTTTTTTTTTTTTTTTTTAGCTATGATGTTTGGATTAAAACTCCCTTCAATCTTTTGAGAAAGAAAATGTGGCTTAAAGGAAATAGCATTAAAAAAAAAGACTTGTTACTCTTTAGGAAAAAAAATGTTTATGAAGAAAAATCTCAGTGAACATTTGACCATGATTTAAGGCCCATTTTGAATTCTTCAATTTGGCCTCTTGTGAAGTAGATGGGATCATTTTCCTCAATACAATTTCTGTAAATCCATCTCACTCTTATTTTATAATTAGGAGTCAAGCATTCTGAAGGAGCAGGTTATACAGAAGCATATTTACAACAGTGATTTAAATAGGTTTTATGTACTCAAGCTATCAAGATACAGTAACCTTTAATCACAACAGGGACTGAACTGAGAAGAAAAACTTGGTGGTACTCTGTAGAACACGCTTGCCACAGTCATAAATTCTTCATTCCCATTTGCTACTTTCAGGCTGTAACTCAACAGCTAGTATTATGAGACTGAGATGAACTAGCAAGATAGTTGTAAATAAATCATTACCCTCAAAATGTTTTATTTTCAAAATGCAATGGTTCTGGCAACAAAAAGCTTTAATCCCAGTGAATCATTGGCAGGTACTTTCACATATTTAAATTATGGAAGGTGTGAGGTTCTGGCAGGTTTCATTTACTTTCTCAAATTATATTTTATAAATTTTTGCACATCTATCATATGTTTAATTTTTTTTTTTTTTTTTTTTTTTTTAAGCATTTGCAAGGTTTAAGGAATTGGGTCTAAACATTCTCCAAATAGGTCAACGTCTAACCTAATTCTCTTTTTGCAAGACAGGGAAGCAGACAGACAGAGGTTCAGTGCTGATGATTTATGAACCATCTGTAAAACAGTGAACCCCTTTACCTTCTTACACATGCATTACTTTCTTTACACATGCATTGACATAAATTAAAATTGAGACGCTCTACATAGTACAACTAACTTACAGCCTTCAGAAGACTGAGTTTATTCAGACTGAAGTAAGGTATCAGTGCCATAGTCTTGGTAGAGTCTATCATGATAGTCCAGACATTTGAGGCAGCATGAACAATTTTATCCTTCACAGTAAGTCAGAAACATTTTAGAGGCTTCTTTGAGATTCTTCCTATTTAAAATTAGGTGCAGCCTGTGCTCTCACATTTCCATAGCCACAGTCAGAGGTCACCTAGGTTGGCTCCTGAGGTAATTATTTAGCTCAGTAAATACAAATAAACAGTAGGAAAAAAAAATGACTGATTTCAAGAGTCTTCTGGATTTACTAGGAAATTTTCAGATTTTAGATACAAAAATGTCTCCCTCCCCCCCCCCCCTCCTTTCCTCCCTCCTCCTCCCCTCCTCCTCCCCTCCCACCTCCCCCCCAATTCCTCCCTCCCTCCCTCCCTCCCTCCCCCCCAATTCCTCCCTCCCTCCCTCCCTTCCTTCCTTCCTTCCTTCCTTCCTTCCTTCCTTCCTTCCTTCCTTCCTTCCTTCCTTCCTTCCTTCCTTCCTTCCTTCCTTCCTTCCTTCCTTCCTTCCTTCCTTCCTTCCCTCCCTCCCTCCCTCCCTCCCTCTTTCCTTTCCTTTCCTTTCCTTTCCTTTCCTTTCCTTTCCTTTCCTTTCCTTTCCTTTCCTTTCCTTTCCTTTCCTTTCCTTTCCTTTCCTTTCCTTTCCTTTCCTTTCCTTTCCTTTCCTTTCCTTTCCTTTCCTTTCCTTTCCTTTCCTTTCCTTTCCTTTCCTTTCCTTTCCTTTCCTTTCCTTTCCTTTCCTTTCCTTTTTCCTCTCCTTTCCTTTCCTTTTTCCTCTCCTTTCCTCTCCTTTCCTCCATGTTTCTGATGTCTCTGATTTCTCCCTTGTTTCTTTTATGTCTGCTCATGTACACTTGACTTCCCATACAGCTATTTTCCTTCTGTCCTGATAAGCATGTATTTGTTATTCCCCAAAGGATATGTCCTTTAGATGAATAAAATAGATGTTATATATAAGTTCTGTAGTCTGACTTTCATGCTGCTCTATTTTCCTGCAACTTACAGGTAGCATAATTTAACATTTTTTTAAAACACAGAGAAGATAAAAATATTTTTAGGGTAAAACAATAAATTAATCTACATGAGATTAAGCATAATGTAAGTATCTGCATAGTACATTTGTTTACATTACTGAGTTGATTTTTCAAATAGATTATATTTATTCTAGTAAATAAATAAATAAACTTAATCCTGATACTTTTGTACTAGTGAAAACAATCAGGTATTTCACTGTATCTGCTAAAGCTCTACTCAACAGCAAAGCAACTTTACAGCACCACAGTTGAGGACATGTCATGATCTCAGATGTTCTTATGATGAAAAGGATTGAATAAAGGAAAGCAACTCTATGTACCTCATCTCACCACAACTGTACAGTTTGTGTCAGCAGAGCACCTGAGTCTTCCTGACCTGAGGGCTGTTGGCTGTTAGATAGTAAAGCAATCTAGGGGTGCAGTAGCAAGGAAGTGTAACTATTGTGTTAGGTGGCACCATCCACAAAATGAGAAAAAGGTGCCAAATCTTACTGATTGACTGCCATGCAGATGAAGTTTAATTTAAATACAGTTAAGAAAGAAATGAAGAATATGTATATTCTGGGCAGTTAAGAAAATCACTCTTAGAAGGCAGAATTCAGGATGCATGGCTGTGTATTTTAATTATAGTTTTCAAAACTATAATTATCAAATGCATTCCTTTCACTTCCTACAAATTAGAGGTCTGAGTTGCTGAACCTGACAGCATGAAAAAGTAAAAATTTTCGCTAGGAATATTTTTTTTTGTTTATCTGATAACTGAATTTCTTCAGATTTTTTTATTCTTCAGTTAGATATAATTACTTTTCCTAAGGTTTAGTGGTATTTTATGCATCTATAATATCAAGTAGGTTTGCAGTTGGAATGCTACTGCAGTAAAATAAAGGTTACTATATGACTGCTAAATTCCTGTCCTCTTTTTTGTATCATTCTGGTCATCTGTATATAGGGTGAGACAAACCACAGATACAAGCACAAAGTTTTCAGTTTATTGAATGGTGGTTACAGTAAATAGAGCATGAGATTTTAAGGCTCTTCTCCCTCCATACTGCTACTCCAAGAATCCTTGAAAAACATAGCACAATAAGATTGCCAGATAACATTCTCCTCCTATCCATCTCATTAAGCCACAAATGTTATAAAAGCAATCAACACATAAAGATTCCTGGTTTCTGTTTATTCATACATCTGAGGTAGCAACTTACTGGAGAGTATCATGATCACAGACCTTCCCATTTATGTAGTTTGAACTAAATAGTTTATATTTGCTGAATCCTTTCCTAATTATGATACTGGAACAAAATGTTCCCCCACCACCCATGTATCTCCCTCCCACATACTACTTCCATTCAGTTCCCCTGACAAAGTCTATCAAATTGCATGTACCCCTGTGCCTGATATATATATATATATATATATACATATATACATATATATATATATATATATATATATATATTAACATCACTGTGCCTGAAACATATCCTGCTTTACAAGGACAGGAAGAAAAACTGTATCACTAGGGGTGATAGAAACATCTGGGTACCAATTCCTATAAGAAACAGAAAGTGGAGATTAGAAATATACAGAAGGGGGAAGAACCACACTTCCTTCTACATGTAAATATATTAATATATTTTATCATATATATAATTTGTGGTAGTCTATAATATTAATATATACCTGTACATGTAATGTGTATAAGCTATATAATGTATTGCACTTATGTGTATATCTATTGTACTTATGTGTTATATGTAATGTTCTTAAGCTCAGTCAAATGCTGATAAACTAGATCCTTTGTGGTTCTTTCAGAATCAAGCTTAGATTTACCAACTGTACAAAGAAACTGAGCTAGTTAAACTCATATATGCAAGTTCAGAATCAAGGGCAACAGTATGTCCTTTAGCACTGCCCAGTTTGTGCAACATTTGTAAGCTAGGTAGCATTACAGCTACTCAGTCCATGGTGTACAATGTCATATTTGATTTTGGTTAATTCATGTCTGTCTTGAGAACAAAATTCTCTTTTTGAATATCATTTTCAATTTTGCTTCCACAAAGGCACAATGAGCAAGATACACTCATTGGAATGGTAATTGCCTGACTAAAAGGTTTTGGGTGTGATCAGAGCCATAGCTGGATCTTTACTTTGTGCAGAAAAACGTCGATATAATCTTGTGATCTTGTGAAAAGTGTGGTGAGGGAGAGCAAGCTAGGAGGAGATTGCTTTATTCATGTGTTCTCAAGTTTTGAATAGGAAACCACATGAGGATACCAAGCTGTAAGGCAATCCAGTATAGTATGTGAATTTTAGAGCAGTGAAAAAGTCAACCTTGTAAAAAGAACTAAGTTCTCAACATTGCCTATAATAGAGATAGTGTTCTGCTATCACAATGCAGGCCAGACTAGGCCACCAAAGTTGTTTTAGGAATCCAAGGAAGGAATAAAGTACCATACATAGCACAACAGCAGGTGAGAGACTCTTTTAAAGCAATTTTTGTAATATTTATTATAGAACTCTAAACCAAAAAATGAGCAAAGGATAGAAAGGAGCATTTGAACGAGTTATTGTAGGTTATTATATTTTCAGCTGCAATGAACCTGATAATGAAGTCAGTTGAGCAAGAGCATAAAGGTCCCACACTGACAAGAAAAAGACATCCCCAAGCCAACAGAGATGTTTTAACAACTACAAGTACAGTAATATAGACTGGATTGTAGCTAGTGACACTGAAAAAAATAATCAAGTAACCAAAAATAATGTTTAAGCTCAAAATATAGGTTCCTGGTGTCTCCAAAAGGGAAAATAAATAGTGAATTTAACTTTAGGGCTCTGAGAGACTAATAGAGATTACCAGAAAGAACACACATTTACCAAATTACAGCATGCTGACACAAACGACAGACTATTTTATCTGTCACTAAGCTTCATTAGTAATGAAGGGGGAAGAGGGAAAAGTCTGGTGGCTTCCATAGGGACTGTAGACCAGAATAGTTTGGGATTAAACTTTTTTGTGCCAACATTACAAGTATAATTTGCACAAAGATACAGTTAACATTTCATAAATGCAAAATAATACAAGCCTGGGGCATGTGGCTGCAAATTCTTAGAAGACTTCAGTCAGCAATACTTTTGAATCAGTCTTGAAGGAGACTGGAGAATTAAGGCCCCTGTGTCCAGCTGAGAATCTGAACAGCTCAGAATTTAAAGCAGAACTTCAACAGTTATTCTGAAAATAAAATAAAATAAAATAAAATAAAATAAAATAAAATAAAATAAAATAAAATAAAATAAAATAAAATAAAACAAAAATAATAAAAAAATACTAGGAGCTTGAGAAGCCATGAACTTTTTTTTTTTTTTTTTTCCA
The DNA here is from genome assembly GCF_047663525.1 of Anas platyrhynchos. NCBI lineage: Eukaryota > Metazoa > Chordata > Aves > Anseriformes > Anatidae > Anas > Anas platyrhynchos. Next base: position 43,394,563 of record NC_092591.1, read on the forward strand.
ATTGGAAGTAAATTTTACCCCTTTGTCTTCTGTCTCTAAATGAACTATGTAGCTGTTTGAAAAGATATAGTAAACTTCAAACATTCCTAAGGACTTGTGGTAACCCCAAAATTCGTATTTATAAGAAATAGTTGAGTATATCACATAGTCAAAATATGCCTTAACGGATTTCATCTATTGAAAGAAAATCATCTTCATTCCCCTGAACTCTTCTAATTATGGTTTCAGCACACCACGCATTGCATTGGGTATAAGGATCCAGGTATTACTTCTTTATCAGGTAAGTGATGCTTGTTTGTCAGGCCAAAGGTATGGCCCTTTGAGCCTTAGAAGGTTCTGCTGAGAGATAGCTTACCTCTGTAGCAACTGAGAAATCATCTTCTGCTTTCAGTTACCACCAACCCTCAATCTCTTCTCTTCTGTACATACATCTAATGTAGTTGTAGGACTTCTCTGTACCAGCAAAAGCTTGTTAACCTGCTTTGTTCATGTGTAGGCAGCTATACTTAAAAGGATGAGATATACCTGTCATGACAGGCAACTGCCATATCTGAGAAGCATGCTCTGAACTTACCTAGTATTAAACAAAGGGTTTAGGCATCTTACAAAACAACATTGTAGGATTAAACACCACAGCTGTCAGTGTTAAGAGTTTCATGTAAAAAATGGCTAAAGCTCTCAGAACCCATGTGATACCAACCACCATGTATGAAATGGTAGTAGTGCGATTATCCCCTGATATCCATGTTGACGAACAAAGGCTCATGATGATAGAGATAAGTACTATATGGAAACGGAAAATTCATGGTGCTGGAAAAGAGAAACAAGGAGGAAAGAATGTGGTTGTATGTTCTCTGAGTGGGCATATTGTCTTTGGATTCCTGATGCCTGGTTTCTTATTTTTTATTGAATGATATAATTAAAATACAGAAGCTGGGTAATGGTTAAGATTTTCCTTTCTAGGAAAATACCTACTGACTGGGTTACGAAATCTATCGCCTCAGGAGTCTTGCATTCTTTCTTATGCACGTGGACATCTGGTACCAAAAGTTTGACTCACACCAGAAAAAGAAAGGCTCTTGTCAAGTCTTCTATATTTTACATGTATACTGCTCTACTCATAAGGCATTTTTATGAACAAGTTGTGATACTCATTTTATCAGGCCTATTTTAAAAGGCAAAGAGTTGCACTGCACTTTTCTATCCATTTCCTATCAGTGGGTCAACATTATATGAGTAAGAGTGAAAAGCATCTGCTTGACGTACATGTATTGAATTAGGTACCTAAACCCTGGAGAAGGCTGAAAGTTCAAAGACAACCTCATTTTGAGTGTTTCATATTTGGTAGATCATTGGAATTTGGTATTTGAAATACTCTAGCAAGTGTGATGATTTGGGGTTCACCCTTCTAAAAATTTTTGTAGTTAAGAGAGAACTAGAGAGATTATACAGATAAATTTAGTACTTCAGTGTGCATATTTGGAAACAAAACAAAACAAAAATTAGCCCTCATCTCAAACAATATTTTTAGGAGCTCAATTACTTATTCTTTTTCATGTTAAAAATATTTTCTTTCCTCAGTATTGTTATAATTCCCCTAAACACTCTTCAAAACAGGATACAGCAGTTTACATCTGAATTCTGCCCTAGGAATATCTGCAGTGCTCAGGCAGGATGACCACTTTAATTACACAGAAATGGTATTGAGGCAAGATATTATTTCAAAGCACATACACCAAACAAAAATCTATATAATTTCCATTTTCAAGCCACTAAAATTTGTCTTAGGATCCTTAAGAAGATAAAGTACAACTATTAGAAACTTCTTTTGATAACAAGTGCCTTAGTTCACCAACTTTAATCCTACTGCTGCGTTGGACATAGGTCACAATATTTTACCTGTTTCATACCTCTTTCCTACCCTCGAAAAGCTAGATTCCTAATGAATAGGTAATTAACAAATTCTATGCGTTAGCCAATTTTACCAAGTAATATAATCCTCTAATTTTTGTGTTTGCTTTCTGTTCATTTTTAATGTTTTAAATTCCCTCCATTCCTTAGGTGGAAAACATTTTTATTGTGTTAATATGAGAACTTTCAAAGATATTTTTGATTTATAAAAAATTCTCAAGGGATTTGACTTCAGTGCTGGGAAAATGCAGGAAGTACTTCATAACTGGATATCTTTGAGTAGGAGTTTAAAGCATTTACTTCTTTTTATTTTAATTTTGTAAAATTTTTACTTTTCTATCTAAAAACAAATTGTATCTATGAGTCCAACACTACTATTACCAACCAAAAGGATGAATTCTGACTGTTTAACATGGTGCCACATCTGAAAATATTAAAGCAATTTAAGCATACATATGTAGAGAAAAGGCCTATAATAATATCTTAGCAGATTTTTTTTTTTTAGCAAGACAGTCCACTGCTTAGTCTTTCTTAGTCATACATTATTATTCATTACACAAAGATCTTGTCCTGAGGCAAAACCCTGACTCAGTTGAGTCAGTAACAAAACTACCACCTACTTCAATGAGATGGAGATAACATCTCTGGAGCCTTGTTCATTAAATTATTTTTTTCAAGCATAATCATTATTTTTTTCTCTGTGAAATTCACCCCCAGAAGGCAGTTAATTGCTTTACTCAGTAGTGGGATTTTAAGTTTTAAGGCTGTGTATCATACAAAAACTTGAAACTTCGACGTGAAATAAGTGATTACATAGTTTGGCATAATTGCAATATGTCACAAAAAGACAAGCTGTTAAAAACCGCATTAGAGCTGGCAAAGTGAACACCTCTGAAGTACAACCAAAATGGTGTCATGCTTGCAACAGCAACACATATGTTCCAGAACATAGATTGCATCAGAAAAAAAATAAATGGAGTTTCTTTGTCAAAGAAAGAAATCATCTGCTATTCTACCCAAACACAGCAAAAACTGTCTTTATTTATTACTGGGTAGTGTATTTGTGTTAACTACATTTAGGACAGGAGAGTTTGTGGTGACACAGAGCTCAAAAGGAAAAAGAAAGAAACAGTAGGAAGCAGTAACATTGGACATAAAACTGGTTTTGTACAGCAGTTGCTGTTACCACTGCTTGATGATTAGTGTGGCTGGATGATTAGTGTGGCTGGTAGCTGTGTACTTCTCCCACTTAAAAAAAATAATCTCAGCCTCTGAGCAATGTTGTCCTGAATGGTTGTCATTGGGCAACTTCTGCTTCCATTGGTGTCCTTGAGCTCCTGATCTTATTATTACCTTTAATTATGTAACCTTCACTAAACAAACCTTCACTTCATTAAGTATGACCTTCACTAAACAAAATTAACCTTAATTAGTCTTTTCTGAAGCTATGACACCAACAACTCTATATTGAATTCTCAAAGTTTTTCATGATCAGATCACAAAACTCATGTAGTCAGATCAATGACTACTCTTGAGTTTGTATTCTCTACATATCAGTATTTACCAGTTTAGTCTCTCAGTGAAGAAGGTTGTTTAAATTCATTCTCTGCATTTTCAGGCAGCATGTGTGTAGTAATTACATGTCCTGTTCCATGACATGGAAGATCCATGCTTTCAAAAGTATTACAGGAGACCTTGTAGCCTTTCAGATTTGATTTTGGATAATATCTAGACATGTCTACAGAAAGTCACATCTAGACCTCTCATTTCCTTGTTAGCAATTTCTATCTATACTGTCCAGAGTGCTCAGAAGCAACCTGCAATGCACATTGAAGAAATCTGGTTATTAGCCAGCACGTTCAGACATCCATGTGCCAATTCTGGTTACTGTAAATAACACATAATTATTATAGCATTTCAGATAACACACCATATTGGCTTACTTTTTTTTTTACTTTACATATTGGTTTACGACTGGGAAACAGCATGACAGGGAACAGTTGCAACATGCCTCGTACGCTACAGCTAGTCTTAAATGGACTTTGACAATTTGCAGGGCCAGGGCACTTGAAGAGGGCGAAGGTTTTTCATTCATCAGACCAGACTACAAAGACAGCAGAGCATTGTCTCACACAGAAAAGATGGACCAGCTTCTTTCTTCTTTCCTCCCCAGCTCCTTTTCCTTGTAGTTTAACTTACAGATCTCAAAAGCTGTAATTCCCAGCAGTTGGTCTTAGAACCTTTCCTCAAACAAGTTCACTTGAGACTAAGCTTGCAAAATACAGACAAGGAGTAAAAAATTCACATTCTTTAAAGCCTATTGCCTTGTTTTATTTATTTATTTATTATTTGTGTGTGTGTGTGTGTGTGTGTGTACACAATCACTTCTTGAGAGGGAAGAACAATCTGCTGTAAATATGCTACCTAGGCAGTGAAATTTTGCCTACAGGATCTGTCTTATTTTCCTTTGTGGCTTGTCTTAGTCTATTTTGTTCTATTTGACTGTGTATTTACTGGTTTTGTTTTGGTTTGTTTTGTTTTGGTTTGGTTTGGTTGTTTTTTGTGTGTGTGTAGTTTTTTTCCTCCCCAGAGGTATTTGATAGTACACATCAAAACAGCTTGCTGCTTCACTACCCAGGACTTTACAGAAGATGTCACCATAAAGATCATAGGCTTTCCTATTGAACACATATACACACAAGCTCACAGATCATGGTAGAGGAGTGTGGGTTCCCTTTATTAGCAAGTATGTTAGTCCACATTCTACAGAAATTACAATTAAATAAATAAATCTCTCTAGAGTGGTTGTTTGCAGTCTGTGGTCTTCAGCTGACCAGTCATCTATGAAGTAGATACTCTGAAGCAATTTAGAATATCCCCAGTCACCAACCTGACAATATGGTTTGTACACAAAGAAGAAATACATCTCAAGAAATACATCTCTATTGCTCAAAAAGGTTTCCTACATTTTGCTGTATAGCATGTCCACAGATCTTAAAGAGTCATTTGTAAATTTTTACACTGTATATTTATTTTTTATCTAATGAAGTCACATTCAAGCCTTAAGTTGAATTAATGCTAATTTAGTAATCAACTGGGATGAATTAATTCAATTGAACAGTGTTTTTTTAGAAAAATCATTCACATAAGGACAAACCACATCTTCTGAAGTTAAGACCTGAAACTTTTAAAAACAAGACACAGATCTTGCCAGGAGTGTTACTTCGGATAAGAAAAGAAAGTTCAAATAATAGTTGCAGCTTCCAGGTTCAAGAAGTCATCTGTCATTTCTACTATACATTTCAGAATTTCTTCTTCCCAGCTTGGGAAGAATTGCTGCTTCCCAGAGTGGTAATTCTTCTCTGCTAGAACCTAGTACTAGATTGCTAAAAAATAAAAATAAATAAATAAAAAAAATCCATCTCAGTGCAAAGGCATTTGATGGTGAGGAAAAAAGCCTACACAATCCCACAGCTTTTAAATAATACTAATCTTTTGCTGTCATGTTTGCCCCCTGCATACTGTTAGACCATCAACCACTGCTTGCTTATAATGGAAACAATTTGGACAAGTGCTTATCATTATCAAACAAGCACTTATCATTATTAATTTAGATTAAATGCTTAGAAGCAATATGCTATAAACATGTCTGTGATTATGTGTTCTCATTTTTGATTTATTGCACTAATTTACCAATTTCACATTTATTTACTTCAGAAGTAAGTAGAATTATAGATCTATGCATTCAGCAGGTACAGAGGAAGAATTCAAGCCTTTGAGGTGGCTTGTTCAGGGAATGACTGTTCTGGATTTTTTCACAGGTACTTCAAACATTACAGGTAGTGCTATAATCACGTGTAGGTGTAAGGATCCTGTGTAAGGATCCTTATGCAATATTCTTATGAGCAGAAGTCTCAGTGGTTTGCAGCAGTAGGCGTCAATAGTTCAAAAGGTATGGCATCTGCACTGTTCAATGTAGAAACAACAGAAGTGACATCTTTAATTTTTTTTTTTAGAAGGAAAATAGGCCTAACTGTGGAATATTTGGGAAAGTACACCTCATACCAATTCACCTAGACATTTCGTCATCCTTTCACTTTCACTTTGATGCACATAACCACATAACCATTTAGATTAAAAAAAAAAAAAAAAGTTTACAATATAAAATCCAAAGGTAAAAATACTGTGTGTGCTTAGTCAAGGCATTTCCAAATTCATAATGTTTATGTCCTATCACATTCAATATCCTAAAGAATTGCAAAGTATGCTAGCCCATGCATTTCCATATCAATTAACAACATAGAACTTTGGCCTCATACTTTAGATAGTAGAAATTATAAATTGCTAATACAGGTAACAGAGTATAATTGGAACACTCCTTGGTGTGAAATGGTGATGTCTTCTTTTTTAGTCCCTTGTACCTGTAAATCATTCCAGATAACACATCTTAAAACTGAAGTGACAGGACTGACGAACGATTTCACACAGACTTAGTGTAACTCTTCACACTATATTCCATTGAGTGTTGCAATATATGTCAATTAATATTGTTTCTTTACCTTACAATAGTTTGAACACATTTTGTTCCTTCCAAATTATTTTCAGAATTGTCATTTAATAAAAATAAAAATCTGAGAAAATCAATTGTCTCTTATGTCTTTAGCATCAGATAGCAACTTACTAAGGTGTCATTTCTGAGATTTTTCAAAATGGTATTTCTATAATAAGTATGATAAAAAGGACAGGTTGGTTCATGCTAATTTTTCAAGAAGTCTATTGTAGCACTTAAAAGGACTTGTTTTTCTTTTCTCTTAGTATATGTTTAAGTATTTTATATAATCCTTTCAATTTTTTTTTTTTTAACTTCAAACTGATATTCACTAACTGCTGTAAAAGCATTGGTAATTCATGCTTTGCTAATCTGAACGCTCCATAATTGGCACATAAAAATTCTCAGCAAAGGCTTAATAGCTGAGGGTTGCAATGAGGTCTCTTCTTACCCAGATTCCCTTCTCTTAAAAGATAAATGACAAGAACAGCTATTCTGAAAAGCAGGATTCTAAAAAATATAATTCATGTTATTAAATAACAGTTACCCACTGAAATTAAATGACATTTTATAATGTATTATTTATTTACTTGCTAATTTGCAAGACTCATACATTTTCTCCTCATTTTCACAGCCTAAAAGAACAGGCCAGTATGAGACAGGCAGAATATTTAAACTCTATGTAAGACCTTTAAACAGTACTGAAGTAGAACAGTGTCTTCTGATAACTCTGTAAGAGTTATCATAACTCTGTAAGAATTATCAGAAGAGTAACTAGTAAGTTAACTTCACTAGAAATACATATGAGTTACATTTCATGCCATGTAATTACTTGTTCTTAAGATCATCTCAGGTATTCTCTCCAGTTGTTCTTTTTGAAAACTGAATTTAGGATCCCATATATTTGTGTCAGAAAAAGTCACATTATGTAACGCTTAGTTATTAGAAGTGAATTCTAAGGGCAGCTAGGTAAATGATAAAAAAAAAAAAAAAAGAGAGAGTGAGAGAGAGAGAAGTGGATTGAATCAGAATAGATTCCAGGAATATTTTAAGTGAGGATATTTAGATATTCCCGGACTACAGTAACAAAAAGAAAATCAGGAGCAAAGGTTTGGACTGAGCACCACCTTCAAAAGAAAACAGTAGAACTCTAACTCAAGCTATTGGCAGAATCTATGGAATTTAATATGCAGCATCAATCCTTGAGGCATATGGTCCGCATATTAAGTTTCACCATCTTCTCTGTCCATACTGTTACAGTGCATTTTGAGATGCTCAGAAGGTGCATTTGGCTTACGAATTAAACCACAGTGGCATAATAAATAACAACATAGAGGAAAACCAGCACATTAATTACATAATACAATTTAACAAATGAATATATCATAAAAGAGCGCTGATAAGATTTCTATATTAGCTCATTTGAAAATATATTTAACAGGTAATGAATAGGTATCAGTTCTTATTTTGCTGTTTCTACATTTTTTATTATTTAAAGCATTAAATATTCAAAAATGAGCACATATATATATATATATTTTGTGATGAGCAATTGACTGACTTCATAAATCATAAATTATGAAATGTCATTTCCTATTTTTTCTACTTACAAGCTTGGTTAGCACTGCTTATATGTTTATATAAAAATAACATTTCTTTGAACAAAAATACTATTAATTCTATTGACTTACCATTTTTGCAGCTGTCAATGACACTGACTTGCACTACAGCTTTGATTTTTCAGGCTCTCACATTTCTAATGATAACCAGAGGGACTAATTTGAGTAACACTTTTAAATCAAAGGAAACATACATTGCTAAGTAAGCAATTAATAGATATACTCTCTTCCTATAATACAAAGGACAAATATAGTGGTAGCTATTCTAAAACATGAAGAAATAACAGATATTATGGTATTTAAATAGTTTTAGCAAGTATTTTAAAATGTATTTTTCTGCAATTGTGGCACAAATAGTAAAAGTTTGAATAATTATTTAAAGAGAAAATGTTACAACACTAAAATAATATGATAATAATGAATATAGATATAATATTAAATGTTAATGTACATTATTTTCATAAAAACACATGTTGCATAAAATAAAATTTTATATTCATCTCATCTTAATCCTTGATATAATTTCAACATCTCTCTATATCTGTGTCTTTTTTAACACAAACTCTGAAAACTAAGAAAATGAAAAGCTAAATTCTTAGTATTGTTTTCGTTGTTTTATTTCATGTGGAAGTACACATTTTCTGTACAGATTTTATTTCCTCCCTAGTCAGGAGTAGATGATTGTTAATGTTTTATTGCAAGTATCTGTGCACAGGAGGGTTGCTATTGCTAAGGGGTCAGTGGAAAGCTGGAATCCCTTGAACAACAGAATTAAGGGTGCAGAAAGTTCCATAATACCTTTAATTTTGATGACAGATGAGTCCTTATCCTATCAAGTCCATACAACACTGACAATATGGGCTAATATCTATTTCTGGTATCCAATTAACCACAGAACTGTAAGAACCGTAAGAGAGAACATTATATTTACAATGATAGCTGTTTAATTCCATCTTAGAACAGCTCAATATTTGGTCTTGAGAGTGCTGCCAATCAAATATAAAAAAGGCTGCCTTCAAGACAGCTGGGTACCATTTCTAAAGAGACTAAAAGAAAACACCGTAAATACTGTTATCAAAATAGACGACTATGCTCTACTCCCTGTGAGAAGAAAATTTTGACGGAATAATCTTTGTCACAGCTCTTGGCTGAGACTGGAAGAAGAGTCACTATGTTTGGTCCATAAAATTTAGTGCTTAGTGGGATGCAGAAATCACCTGTTCTTAAAATTACAGAGCTTTGACCAAGGTTCCTCTGATTTGCTAAGAAGGTGTGGTTGTTCCTCAGCAGCAGCTCACAGAGGCCCCTGTCTGTAAATAGGCAGCATTTGCACTCTCTTCTACCCTGTGTTTTCCCAAACAAGCTTGTTTGGGGTAGGAAGGCACTTAAACCATCTTCCAGGGCTTCCAAGAAAGGAGGTGGAGACTTTTAATTGTATTCAAAATGTACCAGTCAAGCTGAAGGTATAGTATAAAAATCCCAAGTTTCTCATCACAAACGCAGAATACATCTTGTTATTAATCTGAATATAAACAAATATTTCTGAGATGATTGTTGTTAGAGACAGCAATCTGTAAGGGAGATGACTGTGAATATGCTGCCTGACCCACACAAAAATTCTGTGTGAAAACTACAGAACTCTATCTGGTTTGTCTGAAATGAAGAGATGTCTATGTAATTGCCATTGCCTTCTTTTAAAGTCTTTGAAATGGAAACATACAAATCCTTAATTTTTACAAATGACGTTTCTTTTCATAAAGCACAATATTAATATTTTCATTTTTTTCCACTCATTACCTCCTCCCAAATATTTTCCACCTTGAAATTTTGTTCAAGTTATACACTTTTAAATTACAAGCAATTTTTATGTACTTAATCTTCCATATTAAACAAGTGGAATTTAAATTCTCGTTTCCTTGATGTTCTGTTTTATGTTAAACAAATTGAGGATTATGCATTGATGGTATAAATATACATATAATCACTTCTTTAATTATGCATATGATTGCTGCCTAACTTCGTAATACATTCCTACAGAATACATTCCTGTAGAACTAAAAGATTTTAATTTTCAAAATGTTTTTCACAATATTAATTTTCTTTAATTTCAGAGCATTATATTAAGCATATTTAAGAAAAGCTCTTTAATGGCCTTGACATTTACTTATCTACATATTTATTATTTTTTCTGTTTTCTTTAATGTTCTTATAATGACAGTTTTTTAAAGCTGTTTGAAGGATAGAAATGTAATCTAGAAATAGTATTTAACATGCAGTTCATCTTCTGTAACTACTGGAAAAGGGAACTTGCAGGGATATCATGATTGTTTCTTCATATCACAATAAAAAGATTTAATACTTCAGCACTGTGATCCTGAGCAGGCTAAGGTTTACGTTACAAAATCAGTTCTCACTTGTGTTGTATCCCAACAGTATTTCTTCAAGATAATGGTTTATGAATGTGTTTGGCAAAACATGTAATAGTAAATAAAACTGGGTTAAACCCAAATGTACACATATATGCATATATAAGATTAAACAGATATTCTGTTCAAAAAAAATTAACAGTCTCCATTTGATCCTAGAAGCACAGAAAAGCACCCTCAGCTTTTCACATGTGACAAAGGCCACTGCCAGTGGGCATGCTACATTTCTGCTCAGTGCAGCTGTGAACTGAACTCAGCTGTTTTCTGCCTGGGAAGCTCACGCGACCCAGTAACATGGGGCAATGTGTGTTTCCAGTTTCTGAGTGTTATGTGGAAGGGCTGTGCCTTGGCAGGACAGCACCTGCTGCCAGGTGCAGCAGGAGGGCAGGAGCGGAGTCCTGTGGAAGCCCGCAGTAAGGGAAGGTCTTTGGGCCTCCTGCTGCAGTGAGCTGGAGGCTCTGGAAAGGAAGCAGGCCCTGAGGAGGAGGATTTGGTTATGGAGCTGCAGAGACTACTGATATTAAGGTAGGCTTGACAGCCTGGGTGCTAAGCTGACTTTACAGTGGGGAGCGGTTTTTAATCCGAAGCTTTCATGGAACGGGGAAAACCTTGAAAAGAGAAATGGTGAATCTTAACTGACCCCGTCTCAGTTAAGGTATATTGGACAATAAATATGAGCCTGCTGTGACTTGCAGGTACTAAGCTCTGCTGCAGGACACTGTTAGCACCAGAAGGAAGACATGGGCAGGCAGGACTGGAAGACAGAGCTGGCAGCTGGCAGTATGTTGGCCAGGGTGCTGGGAGGTGAGGTGCCTGGCTGAGCTGCCTGCTGGCTGCTGCTGCATGGGCAGCCCTGTTTCCTCCCCTTCTCCTGGCTGTGCGCTTCCCCTGCTTCTGCCTTGTTGGTGCTTCTCAGACCTCTCTGAGCCAATTCAGTTAATTAAACCATTGGCAAACTAAACCAACCAAAAAAGCAAATAGCTTTCCACTGGATTAGTGGGTCAGTTTACTAAGGGGTCAGGTACGTGCCAGAGCTGGAATGCAAGGAAGAGGAGAATGGGACTGCTCCTTTCAGCATCAGAAAGCTGTTAAGTCTGCTCAGTTGCTCCTGAAGCACAGGACAAACGTCCCTTTGGACGCTGGTGTGACAATGCAGATAAGGCAATCAAAAGGCTAACCCCTGCTGAAAGGGATGTTCCTACTTCCTTCCTCCCAAGCTTTGCATTGTGCTTCTTCTGGTGCTAATGCGTATTTAATCCTACCACCAACTAGTTTAGGGGAGATTATTGCATTCTTTTGTTTGTTGGGGTGGCTTTCTAACCTGCTTGCTATGGGGTCAGATGGTGGTAGGGAAGCAGTGGGAATGCATGGCTGGACTTCCTCATACCATGTCAGTTAGCCTTTGAATTGTCTTAACTGCTTTGTTAGGCTGCACTCGGTGGTTCTGTTGGCTAATTATTGGGAGCAGTTGAACCCTGGAGAAACATGAAAGCAAAGCGCACAGGCCCTGCAGGCTTAAAGAGGCTGTTAGTGGGTAGGTGCTGACAACTGATTAAGACTTAGATGGTTCTCCAGCCAAACTGAGGAGTTTCAGGTGAGAAAAACTCATCTGGGTGACTGAATACTAGAAGAAAGAGGTCACACAGTAGTAGTGACATCTGCTGTAGTGGATAAGACTGGCTTCACTGCTAGCCAGCAGTTGCATGGTAGCAATAGCTCACTTAAGAATTAACAGGTGTTATGGAAGTATGATTGGGAAAACAGCATAGTAAAAATGTGTTACACCTGCATATGAGCCCACTAGAAACCCAATGACAGGAGTCCCAAACCTCAGTGCATTTCAGCAATAATGAAACTTGCAAACAAGGGTTATCAGTGAAATTATCATATGTTTTACCTATGTTGAAGTGATTGTGGAAATACAGCACAATAGCTGGGAATATCTTTCGGATTTAGAGCTAATTCCAGAGTGCTCTTCAGTCAAGACATCTATGTTTGAATTATTTGACTATAAAAGAAGAAAAGCCGCAGGCATTTTGAATTTATTGCATTCAGAGATTCAAGGGGGACATGAATAGTGTTGAGCTTATGTTTACTCAAGTTCTGGTTGGGGGTTATTTTTTGTTGTTGTTTTGTTTTTAACCAGAAAAAAACAGTTTGTTGTGACAGGCTCACACCTTGTCTCACAAAACCAGGGATAAATTCATAAAACTTTATGGACTAGTCTTTCTCAGACACATATTCCGCTTCTAAGAGGACCTTACTTATTTTCTGTGAGGACTTTTCTCCTTTGATCTTCTACTGCAGCATATCCCTGGAAGCTTCTGTCAGTAAGTGACCTTGTTGTCCGTAAACTGTTGTGTCTTTGATGGACTGAGTACATTCAGTTACTCATCCTGACCATGCAATAATGGGCAAACTTACAGAATCGGATGTATATAACACATGGAATAAATGTGATCTTGAGTGTCTTTTTATCAGAGCATCAGAGAAGCCTCTGCCACTTGCTTATAAAACACTCTTATGAGTGATTCTAATGGTGGATGACATTTCAGAAAATGTCATGTAAGGCTATAGATTACAATATGCAAATTTTTCACTTGATAAGTTACTATGGGACTGAGTGGCTCTCCATGTCTAATTTGTGACAGTGAACCCTTAGCAATATAGCTAACATTAGAAATAGAAGGATTACAGAAACACAAGGTACAGAAATTTCAAGTCTTTCCAAAACTACTGTGACAATGCAGGCTGTGAAATAAGTTACTGGAGAGCATGGTGATTGCCCGTGGTTCAGCAAAGATTTGGCTATTAAAACATATCAAATGACTTAAAATATGCACCTAGGACTTCCATCTGATGACTATCAGCACTTTCTTTCATTCAGACCTAAAATATATTAGTATTTCATGGATAGATGTTATGTTTGGTCACTTATTTAAGCACAGTTTGGTTTACCTTTTAAATATATTTGCCACAAAATAAAGCTGATTTCTTTCAAAAAAAAAAAAAAGAGAGAAAAAATGTCATTGCTATTTTCATGGTAGTAAAGTGTTTGCATACATTATCTCTGAATCACTAGGGAAATCCTAGGTGAAATAATTCACATGCTGGAAGTTAGAAAACAGTAAGGCTGCTGTGGAGAGGGAAGCAAAAAAAGAGAACCATAAGGTTTCAAATGAAAGTATTGGATGAAAAATAAATGCATCTTGGAAGATGAATATATGGTTTTTGGACTTCATATTCAAATTATGTGAATCATTGTTTTTCAGGTTAACATTCAAAAATTCAAATTCAATGATTATATAAGTATATGGTATATGATTAGAATTTTCTTACACACACACACACACACACAAAGTGTTTTGGAAAAGAGTTGACTATTTATTAAGACTTCCAGAATGTTTTGTTTCTGAGCGCTTGCAGCATAACCAGAATGAAGGACTTGATTCTGTTGCAGGAAGAGATACTTCCTCTTCTGCTTGGTAGCCCAGTAATGCTATCACTTCCGAAATGAAGAATGTCTGATAAAATTCCTCTAAGAGGATACTAGCTGTAGTTCTTGAAAGTGATAGAGACTTGGATTCTCATTTCAGGGCCAGCAAATGTCTGTCTACACAACTTCCCAAAGAAAAGATTGACAGGTATTCAGGACACCTCTCTGGTCTGATAACTTAGGTAGTCTGTCCCCTGAGGCCTGTTGTCTTTCAGACTTACCACTCTGAACAGTGGTCTGTTTAACTGTGTGTTTTCCATTTCTAAAGAGAGAACTTGGCTGGGAAGGGGAGAAGGTTTGGAGGGAGGAGTGTGAATATGAGGAAGCTCTTCTGTCTTTTGTGGTGAAGCCGTACTCTTTTTTGAAAGCACATGTTGAAGCTGGGCCTAGAATCTAGAATAGCCATTTCAACTTCTTTCTTAACAGCTTATGACAGTAGGGGAAAAAGTCATTTTCCATGTCTCTTGGTTTTCAGTCTAGGCCCTAATTTCTAGGCCCTAAAGTAGTGAATCAGACCATTGCAATACGATTTCTCACTGTTATTCTGGATGAAGCTATTAATAAACCACATGGAGCTTTGTCTCACTACCATAAAACAGTCCCATGGTGTAATTGACACTCGATATTTCAACAAAATCATAGTGCTATACATCAGTAAACAGTCTATAAGCTGAGCTACCAATTTTGGTGGGTGCCCTAGAAAGGCTGATGTCCAGTAAGTTCAGCTGTTTCCCTGTGAAGAGTTGTTGGCTCTTTCTGGGACCAAAGCTTACACTAAAATTGAATGGCAGAGAGCCTTCTGTTAATTTAATTACAAGTTGCTATGGAGTATCTATGGATTGTCTTTTTGAGTAGGTGGTCATACTAAAAATGGTGTTATTTGTATGCATTTCTTTTAAATGCAAACCTACCTATGAATGAATGCTTTCCTCAGTCTGACAATTTGAATATTTCAACAAGACTTCTAGTTTGAAATGGAATAAACTTATACACTTTGTTCTATCATATTCAGAATACCTTGCCTGTAATTTTTCTTAAAAGTCATAGAATGGTTTGGGTTTGAAAGGACCCTTAAGGATCATCTAATTCCAACCCACCTGCCATAGGTCAGGGACACCGCACACCAGACCAGGCTGACCAAAGCCCCATCCAGCCTGGCCTAGAACACTTCCAGGGATGGGGCATCCCCAACCTTTCTGGGCAACCTGTTCCAGTGGCTCACCACCTTCTGAGTGAAGAATTTTGCCCTAACATGTAAACTAAATCTAACCTCTTTTAGTTTAAAACAATTCTCTCTTGTCCTATCACTATCTGCACATGTAAAAAGTTGCTCTTCTCCTTTAAGTACTGAAAGGCTACCATAAGGTCTCTGTGGAACCTTGTCTTCTTCAAGCTAAACAGCCCCAGTTCTCTCAGCCTTTCTTCACAGGAGATGTGCTCCAGCCCTCTGATCAGATTCATGGCCCTCCTCTGGACCCGCTCTAACAGATCGACATCCTTCTTTTGCAGGGAGCCCCAGACCCAGATCACAGAATTTCTAGGTTGGAAGAGACCTCAAGATCATCGAGTCCAACCTCTGACCTAACGCTAACAGTCCCCACTAAACCATATCCCTAAGCTCTACATCTAAACGTCTTTTAAAGACTTCCAGGGATGGTGACTCCACCACTTCCCTGGGCAGCCTGTTCCAATGTCTAACAACCCTTTTGGTAAAGAAGTTCTTCCTAAGATCCAGCCTAAAACTCCTCTGGTGCAACTTAAGCCCATTCCCCCTCGTCCTGTCAGCAGGCACGTGGGAGAACAGACCAACCTCCACCTCTCTACAGCCTCCTTTAAGGTACCTGTAGAGAGCAATAAGGTCGCCCCGAGCCTCCTTTTCTCCAGGCTGAACAAGCCCAGCTCCCTCATCCGCTCCTTGTAGGACTTGTTCTCCAGACCCCTCACCAGCTTCGTCACCCTTCTCTGGACTCGTTCAAGCACCTCCATGTCCTTCTTGTAGCGAGGGGCCCAAAACTGAACACAGTACTCGAGGTGCGGCCTCACCAGAGCCGAGTACAGGGGGACAATCACCTCCCTAGCCCTGCTGGCCACACTGTTTCTTATGCAAGCCAGGATGCTGTTGGCCTTCTTGGCCACCTGAGCACACTGCTGGCTCATATTCAGCCGACTGTCCACCATCACTCCCAGGTCCTTCTCTGCCTGGCAGCTCTCCAACCACTCATCTCCCAGCCTGTAGCTCCGCTTGGGGTTATTGTGCCCCAGGTGCAGGACCCAGCACTTAGATGCAGCACTCCAGGTGGGGCCTCACAAGGGCAGCGCAGAGGGGGACTCCATTGCCCTGCTGGACACCCATCTGTTGATGCAGGCCAGGATGCAGTTGACTGCCTGGGCTGCAAGCACGCGCTGCAAGCTCACGTCAAGCTTTTTGTCCACCAGAGCCCCCAAGTCCTTCTCCACAGGGCTGTTCTCAATGAGTTCTTCTCCCAGTCTGTGCTCATGTCGGGCACTGCCCTGATTCAGGTGCAGCACCTTGCATTTGGCCTTGTTGAACCTCATTAGGTTCATGTGGGCCCACTTACCAAGCTTGTCCAGGTCCCTTAGGATGGTATCCCTTACTTTTGTTGTATCAACTGCACCACTCAGCTTGGTGTAATCTACAAATAAAGTTTTTAAAAGTTGTCTAAGAGAATCAAGCTTTTCAAAAGGCATTTTGATGTTTTGGGGGTGAAGTGACTGTGGCAGCCAAATAATTTTCACTATCTGTACCTGAATGATTGATATGGACAGTCATGGAAAACACCTACCTCAGTGAATTTTTATCAGAAAATTAATTATTGGGGAAAAAAACCACCAGTTTATTTCCCATTTTCGTTATATAAAAAGCCAGATTCCTATGTGTTCATTATGCTCGTATGTATATTTCATTTTTATAGTTCAATTTTTGTTCCGATGTGTCATTACTGGGAAAAATATTTGGCTAATTAAGAGTACCCTATAGGGTAATTTTTCATCAGGTGGATACTTTATTTGTTATAATTATTGTGCTGGATGCATTTGTTGTACTAAAATTAGGTGTACATATTACTTATGTATATTTCATTTTAAGATAGGACATGATTGCAATTTGTTTAGGTTTCATAAATGTTTTATATGCAGTAGTACTTGTAAATGCTTCCACTCTCTTAGGATGTTTTCTCTTGTCCTAGAAATCGCAGCAACTTGTCAATTGCTTGCAAAAATCATGTTGAAGTTCACTTGTAATTAAATTTTTTACTATAATTCTGCAAAATAGTGAGGTGTTAACTTATATTTGCGTTCTCAAGTCAGTTTTTATTTGCTTGTATGAAGGAGAAATTACTCTTGTCTATGAATGAATTTACTTCAAGTAGCCACTTACATGTGTAAACTTAATTGTTTTGTACATAGAAAGCAGTGAAGAATGCCAGCCTTCATACTTGAATGGCAGTGCTAAAACTGTTTGACATTGAAGTGGTCACTTAAACTGAGCATAAAAAGCTGTATGGAGGTGTCAATTCAGTCAAACAATCAACCACTTGCTTAACTTCCAGCAAGTATTAGTAATTTTCTCTGTTCAGTAAATATGAGCTTACTGGAAGATTTTAATAGGATTGAAGATTAGTTATGCTCTAAATAGTCTACAAGGAGAAGCAGATCAGAAATGTACTTACTTGCATGATGAGTTTGTCTATGGAAAGATTCTCATATCAGTAGATGATAGTTTTGTAAATGTTATAAAAATACACATATTATAAATGAATATAATAATGAAATGAGTTAAATAATTGAATGATGGAATGGAAAGTGAATGTTAAGATACATGGAGAAATGTTTATACAGCCCATACTTAATGCAGTTGTATAAGTCACACTAATTGACTGTCTTGTAAGAGATCACAATGAATATCCTTAAAAGAGCTTTAACCCTTTTCTAAAGGCCTGAAGTACTTGAACACTGTTCCATCCCATGCCATATGCATCCCTAAAACTCCCAAACCACAGCTCGATATTTTGGCTTACAAATGAAGGCAGCCTACTGCAGTGGTTTCTTGAGCCAATAGGCAATCTCATGCCTCTGCCAGACCCTTCTGTCCCATTCTCCACAGCTGTATAACCTCTTGATTTCTGGATCGGATCGAGCAATGGAGGCAGCATAGGGAAGATGAAGTGTGTACCTCTTTCAATGACCAAAATGAATTAAAAACAAACCCACCACCATTAGAGCAGCTAATAAAAGTACCAGAAGATGTCCAAATCATGACTTTTAAGGCTTGGGAAAACAACATCAGTTGACTACCTCATGTTTGAAGCCTTTGTGCTCTCTTGCTGCAGAGCTCAGTCTGCAAACTGCAGGGTTGCATGGCTGTATGATGCTTCAGACTCTGGAAGCATTAAGATGTATTATAGATCAGAAATCCCAGCTTTTCAGATGAGTCTGGAAATGATAATGTTGACATCTTAAAATAAGGCAGAGGATTTTAGGGCTCTCCCTGAAGACTGAGAGAGCAAGCTTCTCCTCTTTTACAGAAAAACTAAGCATAAACACTTTCATTTCTCTTAAATGGAAGGTTTTAAGAACGAACTTTCTGCAGGGAATTCCAAAATGTTTTTCTGATTTGTAATGAAAAGATGTTTAGATTTTCTCAGCAACAATGATCCTAGGTCTGTGTGTTGTCTGTGGCCGTATCTATCTCAACTCCAAATGTGGAACAGTGCCAGGCACAAAGCTGCTCCTCCAGGCATGAAGCTGCTCCTCTGAGTTTTACCATCCCTTTTTCCCCCATAGTCTGGTTTGCAATGGAACCTCTAGTCTTGTGAGCCAACTTTGAGCTCAGTCTCTCCATATTTACTGCTAAAAAAAAGAGACTTGACAGAACAAATCTGAAGACAACAGTGTATGAGAATTTTCTAATGCTTAAACTAAATGCTTCTCCACCTCTTGAATAGAAAAGTTTACACAGCTAGTATTCTTTGAGATACTAGAAAATGTTAAAGAAAGCTTGAGGTCCAGAGGTCTGAGAAATGCTATTCCATTGAAAGTAGTAAAAATATGTGTTAAATGAAGTTTCTGCTATTATAAAACACTTTATAAGAATGCAACCCTGAGTATATCTTAACTCTAGTGTTTGACTTTAAATTCCACTTTGTGCCATTATTACTATTTTTTGTACTTGCTAGGAAAATCTGTTTATATTACTTCTGTAGCCTCAATTGTATTTTAAGGAAAGGTTCTAAATTTAAAATGAACAATCAGTTGAGTCTGTATTAAAAAAATTGCAAATGTGCTACTGTATGTCCACCTGCAAACTGCTCTTTCTCAATACACTAAAATCTAGGGGCCTAAATTATTGCCATCATATTGTCAAATGCCATCATCGTTTGTACTGGAGAAGCTTTTTGTCTGATGAACCTAGCAGTGTAATGGTTTGCATAAGACTGTTGTTGTTGAAATGTAGTAGGCTTGATTATGTTTCAGGTGTAAGCTCTCTGTGCCAAGAAAGTGTACAAGTGAATCTGTCAGTTCTGTCTGTTGCCTTGGAGCTATTTAGAAGATTCAGTTGCGTATACCCTTGAGTGCCATTTCTATGAATATGAAAACAGTTAATGTCAGTAGATGGTGCTCAAGAGTACAGAGCGTAGTTTCTAGGTTTTTGTGAAGCTGGTTTAGCTTTTGCTCTGGGCAGAAAATGGCTTCCTTTGCACAGTACTCTTAGAAAAGTCCCCACACTTCATTTACTTAAAATTCTTTCTGTGAATATTTCTGCTTTCAAGGGGGCTTGCTGAATGCTTTTAGTCTAATTGGGTTGTAAGTCCAGTTTGTTTGTTGTGTACATGTATTGCGCCCCAAATGGAACCCTATATTTGGAGATGCAGCATAATACTAAAGCAAAGCTAGCTTTACTGAATTTAATTAGGTGATACGTGTTGACAAAAATTAATTTTCCATTGAAAAACCAGTAGGTAGAGGTCTAAGTGCAGGTGGTTTGTTTTCCTCCCATGCCTTGAGGTCTCCTATTAAATTGTGGTCAGCGGTACCTAATCTAACAATTTACTACACTTCAGAAATATATTTCCACAATAATGGAGATAAATATAGTATGAGAATCCAAAGAAGAATATTCCTATGGTGTACTAATGTACTAAAAATGAGGGTTAGGGGCTGGATGAGGAAACAGCATGTAAAATTTATAAGTAGTTTCCTTTTGAGACTTATGAAGAAAGGTAAAACAATGGAGCTTGGCTTTAGTATTTTCCAGAATACGAACTGATTTTTTTTTTTTTTTTTGCCAGAACCTATGACAGTAAAATGTAAATAATGCAGGTAATTACAGATCTCAAATAAGTTTATGTTCTTTGTCCAGCTGATAAAGTATAGACCTGGCAGGGTCCATGATTGAATATTCATGTTTGTTAACAAAGCAGATTGTTTGGATCACATATTCCGTTTCTGAAAATGACTCAAATTTTTGACTGCAGAGAAGCCAGTCCTCTAAGTTTAGATTACATTACTTCCTACTTATCTTAAAACTCTCCAGGGTATTTTGGGAAAAAAGTGGTGTTTCTCTGTCTAGATTCATATTAGGTGTTAGTCTTAGTCTTACTCATCTTAGGTATTTATTTAGAACAATAACACAAAACTAGGAAGTCTTCATGTTGCACATGGAAGTTAGTGTATTTTCAGTTTGGAGAGAATATTTAAAATTCTATCTTTCTTAATGTCCAACGCTGTAATTTTAAGGGGTTCTCTTTTCCTCACTTTTGACAATGGTTTTTCTTTAAGAGGCATTAAGGTTAGTTTCTTTTGCTTGAGATATTAACAGTTTACACCCTTCTGCCACAATAGAGAAAGCAGGATCTGTCCTTCAGTCTGTTCTTGGCATAGTTTAAAAAAAAAAAAAAAAAAAAAAAGTATAAACACTGAATTCCTGAGCTTGCTTTGAGATGGAAGGTCATTAACAGGGCACTTGAGCAGATTGGTATTACAGTCAATTGAGACGCTGAAACATCCTAAATGGCCTAATGCAGCAACTAAGTGCTTCTTAAATTCCAGAACTTTTACTTGAGCAGAGCATTCATGACCAAAGTGAATTTCCATTTCCTTTAGTAAATGCTGTTTTTATATAGTCGTAGTTGAAGAGGCAACACAGTGTAAACACAGCAGTTTGATTCTATCTCCACAGCAGCAATAAACTAATTTGTCAAGTTATAAACATGAAATCTGAGCCTCAGCTAAATATATATGGTTACAGGTTGAATTAATAGAAGTGGCAGGAGTATGTGTGTTTATATATGTGTATACAAACATACACACACAGAGCCAATGTAGCACTGTCAGACTGATCAGCATGCGAATTAGGAACGTTTCATCCTTTGAGAAGCTAATTTTTGCCCATGTTCAGTTCAGCATTATGGAAAGGATAAATTTGATTTCATTTCTTTGTTCTAAAGTAAATTTCTGTCAGGAAAGAAGGAATGGATGGAAATACATTGTATTTGATTTTGTGTGTAGCTGTTCTACTAATAAAGTACCTTTAGATCTAGCACTGTTTTTCCCAGTTGTTTAGGTAACCACTAAAGTTTTGTCCTTCTCATTAAAAGATTGTGAGAACATGGTTTGACAGGGAGAATAAAGAAAACATCTGCCCATGTGTAAATTCCTAGATGAAAGGTGATACAGGTATGGTTCATACTATATGTAAGGGCCTCCTGTGGTTTGAATTGTGAAGAGACTATGGATGGTAGAAAAGGGCAGCTAATCTTGGAATTTAGCTAAAATCTAGCCACTTTAGCAAGGTTTTATGGACAGATAAGACCAAGCACTGAGACTGAGTGAGAAGTATTGAAAAGTAGTGAAGTCCGAAGTGATTCAGACTGTATATACTGTATATTCAGTATATGCACCCTGGCAATGCTGTATGGTGGTGCATAGGAGTCATATATTTCCATCAATTAAAAATATGGCCTTCTAGAAGTTTAAAGAGTTTCTGAAGCACTTTGAAAAAACATTTTGAAGTAGGTCTTGGCAGATGATGTTTGCTGAATTGTCGTAGTTTTTTACTTGTTATCTCATCCCTCTGTCCCACCTTTGTAACAGAGGACATGTGGCTGTGCCCTGCTGCTCCAGTTTACTATCCAGTACTTTCACTTTGACACCTTTTGAGACTGGGCATGTGTTAAGATGCCAGGCTGTGATGTGGAGTTGCTGAGCGAGCAGCATATGTGCCCTTTTGCTGACTGTGTGTTCAACAGCTATCTCAGTGGAGGGCTAGCTGTGAAACATCAGAGAAAGAGGAGGAAGGCAGGTGAATCTGGGTGTCAGTTTGCCTGCTTCAGTGAGTCGTGACTCTCATTCAATGTATGATGAATTACCTCTTGCATGTCTAACAGATTTCCACGTCGCACTTTGTGAGATAAAGGTGGGCTTTAGTGAGTGAGGGCAAATTTGATCTGTTCTTCCCTTCCAAGTGAATCTTTGACAACTTTTTCCCAATTTCAACAAGCAAGTTCTAAATTAAGTGAGCTTCCCTTTTGTGTGTCTGCCTTGCCAAAGGCTGCTGCTGATATAGTCTTGACAAGCATGGCTTAAAGAGTCTGAAAGATGAAAAGCTCTTGTGCTTTAGAGACCAAAGCACAAATCCAGCAATGCACTCAGGTGTGTCAAGGTCACTCACTAGTATATCCAGAGATGGTGTTTTAGTGTGGACTTCTCAGTAAGACCCTGCTCAAATGCATCACTCTTATCTGAAGCCATATGTTGCACTAAGTTATGTAAAGGCCAAGACCAGGGCAAAGCAAGTTGGTGTTAATAGCTTTCCCTTTTTGTCTTTGTTTGCAGTAGTACTTCCTCACCTGGGGAAGGCAGAGAAGGGGAGTAAGGAAGAATATCTGTCTAAATATTTAAGTGAAGCAATGGAAAGAAAAGAAACAATAACATGTTGGAATGATGAGATTTTGGGAAAGGGATTGGAAAAAAGAAGAAACACCTACGTATGCACAAAATTATCTCTTACAATCTGAATTATTCTTAAAGCCCCTTTTCTAGTTTTCAGTTTTGCACCTGTTTCTATATGTTTGTTTACTACAAATTTTGGTCTCAGTTAGACTGATAGACTAGCCATCGTTTGACCTTTCTGAAACATTGTTTCTTTTTTTCTGGGAAGTCAGACAGAATGTGTTTGTACACATGGTGAGTCCAGGATATCCTGGTCTTAGGGCACAAAAATGGGCCAGCCATATGTGCAGTGAATCTACATCAGAGGTGCATCAGTTCTACTGTGTCTTTAAAACAGAATTAATTGATGCATGCCCAGAGATTACTTGCTCTGCTTTTTGGACTCCTGAAAATCTGACCAGGGCAGTTTTGACACTTGGCAGGAAGTGGAATATTGGAAATATTCGGCTGAATATGAGCCAGCAGTGTGCTCAGGTGGCCAAGAAGGCCAACGGCATCCTGGCTTGTATCAGAAACACTGTGACCAGCAGGGCTAGGGAGGTGATCGTCCCCCTGTACTCGGCTCTGGTGAGGCCGCACCTCGAGTACTGTGTTCAGTTCTGGGCCCCTCGCTACAAGAAGGACATCGAGGTGCTTGAGCGGGTCCAGAGAAGGGCGACGAAGCTGGTGAGGGGCCTGGAGAGCAAGTCCTATGAGGAGCGGCTGAAGGAGCTGGGCTTGTTCAGCCTAGAGAAAAGGAGGCTCAGGGGTGACCTTATCACTCTGTATAAGTATATTAAAGGAGGCTCTAGCGAGATGGGGGTTGGCCTGTTCTCCCATGTGCCTGGTGACAGGACGAGGGGGAATGGGCTAAAGTTGCGTCAGGGGAGTTTTAGGTTAGATGTTAGGAAGAATTTCTTTACTGAAAGGGTTGTTAGACATTGGAACAGGCTGCCCAGGGAGGTGGTTGAGTCACCATCCCTGGAAGTCTTCAAAAGACGTTTAGATGTAGAACTTAGGGATATGGTTTAGTGGGGACTGTTAGTGTTAGGTCAGAGGTTGGACTCGATGATCTTGAGGTCTCTTCCAACCTAGAGATTCTGTGATTCTGTGAAATACGAAACAAACATACAAAAAGCAAGCATGTGGTAAATGACATCTGAAAAATATAAATTCAGGCTCTATTTTTGTCATTCAACCCCTTGTATGAGATTGATTTAACAGATAAAACCAGAATCCTGCTTAAAGTGTTTGTGATTGTGCCTGTGTAAACTGGTGGACACTAATTAATTTTTTATTTTTATTTTTTGAAATAAGTGTATTTTTGTCTGTTCACTGAAAGCTGAGGGAAGAAAGACAGATATCCAGAGTCAGCAGTGCTCTATGCGGTGACATTACTCCTTATTGTATTTATTTTGCCCACTTTTAACAGTGGGAGGAAGTCTGTGGAGGGAGAGTTGTTTTATGAGACATCTGTAAAAAAAAGGATACCTTTATTTGCTGTTTGTCAGCATTTTGAAGATTGTGTATCTGGAGTCTAATCCTATGGTAAAGTTGGTCTCAAGTCACACAGGATTAGTTGTTTATTATGGCACAAGATTCATTTCTCAGGGGATCTCATTTCAACTATCACATAACATCCTGCTTATCTACTGATCTCTTGAACTTTCAGGTCTCTGTGTTTGTTCCTCTAATGTGGCTTTGTAGTCAGCTATTAAAGCTGTAATAGTTTACTGCTGATAGTAGTTTGGTATCTTCAGTAGTAGATGATATGCCTTAAAGAAACATTATGTTTCTTGACTATTTTACTTCTGAAGTTTCTTCAACTCTTAAAGAGTTTCTTTAAGAAGTCCTAGGTACTGGAAATCAGTTGAAAGAACCAAGAGGTACTGCCCATGGCTTTGGTTAAATTTTGTTTTAATAAACATTTCGGGAGTTGAAAAAAAAATAAAATGTGTATGAATTTTGAGTATGAATTCACATCAATGGAAGTATTCCCAGTAGCATTAAAATCTGGTTCCTGAATCACTAATTAGCTGCTACATGACAGTAAAATTTACACAAAACCAAAAAAGCTGATGAAATAAACTGAATAAACTTTCAAGATAGATTATATATAAACATTTTAAAGGATTATTAAATGCCTTGACTATGGCCTAGTAATTAAAATGCACAAGTAATTAAAATAAACAATTCATGCTTAATATCTGTAATACAGATTAGTGTAAAATTTTGCAATAAATAATAGCAATGTTCTTATTTAATTAAGTCTAGGATGAAAAATCTGCCCTCAGGGTTGTCTAGTAGATCTCAGTCTTTCATTGTTTGATCTAGTTACTGAATTTGGGGGGGGGGGGAATTTCAGTGTTATTAATTTTATCTCTTTAGAACATGCAAAAAATATATTTTTATTTATTTGATTTTTATCTATTAATTTAATTTAATTTAATTTCTTACCAAAAGCTTCCTGGAATATAGTCCTTCTCTTTTTACAATCCCTTTGTAGAAAGTATCCTTTCCCCATATTTATGAAATACAGATTATAGTTACAAATCTAGTGTGATAAAAAAAATATATTTTTTAATGCTGCTCATCAAAAATAAACACCATGCAATTGACCAAGCAGGATACTAGTCCTGCCATAGCATCCCTGAAATCAGACTGAAGTCATCAGATTCAAGCTTTTGGGCACTGGCGCCCTGAAGTCAAGGACATCAATTCTGTCTTCATCTAGCTCTCTGTTGGACTTTTAGAAAGTGATTTCATTGGCTGGTTGAGGGCTAAAAAAGAGTAAATCTTTTTTTTTTTTTTAAATGTACATGTGAAAATATTTAAGTAGGATATACACAGAGCAAACTGTTCCTGAGTGAATTATTAATTTAGTAAATTTTTCTTACTCCCAAGCCCACATAGATCCTGCCAGGAACATCCATGAATAGATTTCAAATACTTCATTATTTTTAATTTAATTTCAATACTTGCAAGGGTGTCATGTGCATAGATCAGACTGCTACAAATTTGCAGACTGCTTGGAATGTGGAAGCCTCTGGCTGTCTCCTAGAGGTTAAGACATTTTTGTGTTCTTCCAGACTTGTTCTGCTTCAGAGGCTAGAGACTTGTCATCTTAGCAGTCCAGATGGAAGGCTCGTCTTGAAGGTAAAAGCCTGACTTTGTCTATCTTGACTATTTAAAATCTGTCTTAAATGTGGGGTAAGCTAGTGCAGCCTTGGGGCTTTAAATCTAAGTCCTGGGCTCCTCTTGGAGAAACTTCTGCCTGGGCTCCCTCCCCCTTCATTCTTCCTCTCTATCCATATATTTTCCTCACTCCAGGGTTTGAGAAGTATTGCCTGGGAGTTTTTGTCACTGACAATCTTCTCTTGGCCAGTCAGTTTTTCATGTTCCGTTAAGGGTTCCCACTTTCTTACAGAGCAGATATAGGGTCCTAATGTTAGACCTTTACCTATTTGCAATTATGAAATAGGTAGTAATTACTCATTTCATCTCTGGGGTACTGTTTTTCCTGTTCACACTACTAAAATATGTATGAAAGAAGAATAAAATTTGGCTTTCAGGATGGTTGGGGAGTACAAGCTGTCACCCACATGGAAGTATGATTATTAAAGAGCTTGCTTGCCTTCAATATTTGTAGCTGAAAACCCAAATCCTTTCCTGCATGTTTGCTGAACAATTACTTGGAGTAACAAACACCATAAATGTAAAACTGTGGCTAGAAACTGCAGAACTTATCGAAGTCTGCTGTCAAGCAGGGTAAGGCAGTGAGATGGAAATAAGGTCTATAGTTTTACAGGGACTCAGAAGAAAAAAATCCCTTCTATGTTATTATTTCTCAAAATGGTTGTATATTCTCACAGCTTCTTGAAAGGTAATGTTCTCCCCTTTAACACCTTTCTTTAAAAACAAAGGAAAGAAATGATGGGAGGGGGGGAATGCTGGTGAGAAGTTGTGAAATCTTTTTTGTGGTGAAGTACATTGTTGGATAAACCCCTGTGATTGTGGTATTGTTATAGTGCTTATTATTTATTCTATAGAAAGTAGCAGCTCTATATTTACTGAATATATAGTTATGGACTTTAGAACATTTATTTACTTGGATGTCCATAATGGATCTGAATAAACTGCTGTGTAAGCACACATTCAAGCATTTTAAAAAAGTGCATATTGTTTACTTGATTGACCATATACAAAACCATGATAGAAGCACTATTGTTTAGCCAATACTGTTTTGAGGCCATGCCAGACTAATAAGTGAATAGGTATTCATAAGTGTTTCTAAAACATATATCATTTACCTGGTATTAGGAGTGTAGCTTTTCAGAAGTGCTTTAAAGTGTACCTTACTAATGTATTTTCCCAATAGTGATTACAGTTAAACACTTGGGATTTTTTTTATCTTTAAGAAAAGTACCCCTGAAAGTGCCTTGAAAATTTTAAAGGTTTACTGTGAATACAAAAATAGGAACTGCTATATCCAATAAGATGAATGTTGTTGTTATTACTATTAAGAGCAATAGTACAGTAGTGTTTAGAGGCTGCAGGTGATATTAGGGCCCACTCTGTTATGCACTGTGCAAATATACAGTTGCAGTTTTTGAGCTGATCTTTACAAATCCTGTTTAGTTAACTGGGTTTCGTAGCACCAAAAAGTTCAGCCTATCTGCTTACATTCACAACTGAAAATAAAATTTTACATTAAATAGTTCTTAAATATTTCTAAGAATGTTTCACACATGCTAACTTAATTTCTGATGTAGGTCTGCATTACTAATTTTGCAATAATATATGTAAAGATGAACATAATTTCTGCTCAAGAAACTAATCTTCCCTGAAGAAGAAAAATAATTACAGTATATTCATACTTTGACATACTAAAATAGCTTCATATTTACTGAAATTAATTAAGTGCTGATCAGACGGTGGCATTTTCTCATGTTTTCTTATCACCAGATCCTTCAATCTAAATGTTTTTCTGCTCTGGCCCAATACGAGCATACTGGAATATTGATGTTTGGACTTACACATCTCTTCCAATCTTCAGAAAGTTGTATTAGGAATCCCATTGCATATCTTTTCTTCCTTTTTCTGGTCATAATTCTTCCTGATGTACCTTAGACTCTGTTTTTATTAGTCACCTCACATTTTTTTCTTCAGTGTTGCCATCCAGAGTATAAGAAAATGATCCCTGCTCTTGCAACGACATACATAAACAGCATATTTTAGTCTTTGTTTCAAAATCTCTAGCTGGCCATTTAATTTGGAGAATATAATTTGCCCAATCCTTTCAAGTATTTGGCTTTTACTGGTGCACTATTTCTTGTATTCTGTACTTGGATTTCATAAATTTTTGTCTAGAGACAACTGCAAATATGACAAACTTGACTTTATCTCCCTTTGTAAGGGTGTGTCTATGGCTTGTATTAGTTCTGTTAGAGATACGCCGTTGATGGTTATCAGCTTTAAGATGATTATAGGTTTTTGGGGCTCATTGTCTCATTTTGTGTGAGAGTATATATATTTCTATTTTCAACCCTTATGTTCAATGTCACAACAACAAAGCAGGTACAAAATGTCAATGGATTCATAGCTTATTCTATATAAAAATCATTTTTGCTTAGCTTTGTTTGTGTAAGTTAGAGATAGTCATAGATGTAGACAGGACTCTTCTGTAAATGGAAGTTGCAATGTGGTATTTCCTGATTCTGAAGGTTTTTTTGATAGTGACAGTATTACTTGTACTGGTGTTCTGTATTTCATCAGAGGTGATCATGCACAGAAGCTGTCATTTGTTGCAGGGACTTTGCTGCATATACAGCTACTGCCTTTCGTTTGGACTAGCATTCCTTTATTGTTTAAGAAATTAAACGGTCAGATTAAAGGTATGATCATCTTCACGCATCCTTTAATTAGTGCTACACACTATTTATACCAGTGCTTACCTAGTGTCTTGGAGATTGAGAGGACTAAGATCCTTGAAAGTCATTATCTCCTGGCTACTGTCTATATTTCATGACTTGAAATTTTTTCATTTTCTAATACTTTTATCAGAGGAATGCCCTGGTATAGTTTCACATTAATGGAAGACAATAAAATAAGCACAGGAAAGTGGCAAGTAAGGTACTCTTATCAGCATGACAAACATTCTTGGATGCTTGTTTGTATTTTTTATTTAATATTTATCACCATAGATTGTTAAACAAACCAAGCTTGTGAACAAAAGGGAACAGGTACATTAATCATTCAGTTTTATCCTTACTGGAAAATAACTTATTCATACCAAATTGTTTATTTTCTGAAAGTCCAGGATAAAACATCAAGGGAAAATTCGTATTAGTTCTACTGGATGCATTTAATCTAATTTTATGCCTCAGATTAGAAAAGATTTTAGTGTACAAACAGAGAAACACATGTAGCTTTATTTTATACTGACAGCCATTTTTTTTGTATGACAATTGCTGATTTGTATCTTTGCTTGTTGAACAATAAGAACTTCTAAAGGTGCAAAATCCAAAACATAAACCTACTTTATGACTTGATTGGGTGTTTTTTTAAAAGGTTGTTGGTCTAGAAGTAAATTTGTTAATTATCCTTGGGGATGGTGAACTTGCCTTATGGGAGGCTTGAGTGATGGCAGAGAGCTTATTGGGGGTGTCTTGAGAGCCACTTCCTTGACTTCTCCTGTCTTTCTCCTAAGACATCTTGGCAGTGATGAAATACTGGCAGTTTGTGATGATAGTCTTATGAAATGAAGTTATAGTACACACAGTATGGTTCCCTAGTGTTTTGTTGCTAAGTAGTGCTTGTGCATGTTTAATCCCTTCCTTGAAAATTCCAAAATAGAAAATAGACACCTGGAGGGAAGGAAAACTATTCATCTCCGACCTGAAATATGTTTTCTTACATTGCTAAATAAAGGACTACACAAATTCCCTTATTTACACACCCACATTATGCCAACGTACATGTTAACCTTTACAGTTGGCAGAAATTGGGAGACTGGCTGCCAGTTTCTGTTTTGTATAGATTGAAGTAATCAAGCATGGCACTACAGTATGAAATATGTAACAAACGATGTTAGAGTGTATATCACAAGACTGCAGTGCAGCATGAAAGTAATGTTTCAAAAAGAGAAAGCAGAGAGCTTATCTTGCACCTTGCTTTGTCTTGTGCACTGGGGATGAATTTGGGCCTGTGATTTTGTTTCTGTAGTGACAGAAGTGTCTGCAAGTAATCTGCAAATACAAATTTTAAATGTGGAGAAGTATAAAGGAAAAAAACTTAAAATGTGGGGAAAAAAGAGCTCACATCATGTGTAGATGTGTATTATACTGGTAGAACTAAAGTAAGGGTGAAGTTCTGCTCCTGCTAGAACCAGTGGGACAAAATACCACTCAGATGCCTTTAATGGGATGCAGGTGTAAAGACAATTTTCTTGAAGACACTTTATACCCATTCTAGTATTCTCACTGCCAGCTTTACTCCAGAGTGCAGATAACTTTTCAGATCTGTCCTTAACACAAGATATTTGAGACAGCCTCTCTTACTAACCTGCTGTAGTGGTGCTAAATTCCAGAGCAAAAGAATCAGCAATCAGTTTAACAAGGTGCTGGCATAAGCACAGTTTCCAGAGCAGAGTAGAAGGAAAGGGAAAAGATACTCCTTGAAAGAAGAAAGGTGTAGAAATTGGCTTAAAAAGCTTGCTTTGTGCTACTGAATTTCCTTTTGCCAGTGAAAATTATTTTACAATACGGGGAAAAGGAAAAATAAAAATTGAGGAGAGGTGGGTATTTCTACCCAGTAAAGAGAACAGAAAAAGCAAAGTTTGGTGCTTAAAACAAAAACAAAAAACAAACATAGAAACGAAGATTGCATTTACAGTAATGTAATGGCTGAATGAGGAGTCTTTGAGACTGTAAAAATGTACCTTGGAGCTTTTCAACTCTGATAGTCTCATCTAAGGTTGTACATCCAAAATGTTTTGTCCAGCACCCAATGATCATATTCTCAAATCTGATGCAAATGTGGAAGTTGATATTTAAGAGTGTTTGGATTTAAAGATGATCTTATTTGAAACATTTTTTTAACTCCCATTTGTCATTTTGCTGTTTTCTGGTATGTGAGAGGGACTTCCAAGTATGTTTTACCCAGTGTAGTTTTGTTTCCAATAATGTTCATTCTTCCTTGCACGAAGATTTGATTCAAATATAAGGATGGAAAAGTGAGCTTTAGACTTCAAATGTCAATTTTCCTCTACGGTGTAAAATTGTCATAGTGTAAATAGTAAGCTTTAGTTGACTGTTACTCCCAGTTCAGTTTGCGGCTCAGTTACCCTCAGAGGTTTAGGTTTTTCATTTATTCGGTGCTCCTAAAATAGTCATGTTCTGTGACTTCAGCTGTTTCCGGAAAAGACGGATTCCTTTCTTTCCCTAAGATGTCTCGTGAAGCGTAAGCCCGAAGGAGCAAGCAGAAGACAACAGGCTTTTGCAATCCATTTTAGAGAGTAGTTGAAATATCTTCCCTGAAATTGGCAGCTATGTGCCGGCCCCTTCCATCTGCAGGCACTGGTACAGTTGGCAGTTTCCACCCTGCAAAATCAATCATGCCCCTTCCAGATTAAAGACCTAAATAATGTTCATGCATTTTAAGAGCATTTTTTAATTTCCTGATATTTATAACAACACTTGGGGAAACTTGACACCGAAATCTGTTTCCCAACTGCATTTGTTTTTCCCTCATGTATGCACACTGATTCGTTATTGCAAGATTGCTCATCAGTGCTGGGCTTTTTTCTGTTTTGGGGTTTTGTTTAGTTTTTAAGACAGAGAATTAAAGCACTCATTATCAAAACAAATATATATTTATATATATAAACCCCTTAGTTTTTAGAGGCTCTGAATTAGTGCTAATGACTTCTTTGAGCTTTCCAATACTATGTTTTCAAAAGTCCCTTAAAATGCTAACTCTAGATCATCTTTTGTTACACATGGTGAGTGAAAAATGAAACTGAAGAAGAAGATTTTGTGCTGACCTTAGACACATCTGCCAGAGCAGTCACCTCATATAAGCAACACCATGCTCATAGTTGAAAACGCTTTGGAAAGAAAAGAGCTAAACTGACTCTAGCCCATAGGAGACTAAACTGACTCATAGCCCATTTTTTTTTCTTTTTTTTTTTCCTCATTGTTATGATTTGTATACTTTTGCATCAGCAATGTAGCACAGGTTTTTGGGATGGGATTAACTTGACCAAGAGAGGAAAATATCTATCTTCCTGTGAAGTGCTTGATCTTCCCCCTGTTTCCCAACATATAATCTCTAGGCTGCTTTTGGAAGTGTGTCTTATCACCTCTTTGCTGTATCTCTGATTCCCTCCCATGTGAATACATTCTCATGTTTCCTTCAATGTCAAATTGTGTTAAGTGATGGTGCACCTAGGTGCTCAAAATAAGAAGCTTTCTCCTAGCTGAATGTGGAATTCACATATTGTAATAGGAAAGTAGAAGTGAGGCCAGATGATTTTACTGTGTAGACAATTCTGTTAATTTTAAATAAAAAACTTACTAACTATGCTATTTATCTTGCTGAAACAATGTTAAATATTGAGGAGTTCAGGACAAGATTCCTATTTATGTATATTGAAAAGCCCCCATTCTGGGACTGTTGTAGCTCAAGCTTTAATAATGTGTCAGATATCCAAATTGCTCAAGAATAACCAAAGTTCTAATCTGTCTAATCTAAAATAGGTGTATGTAAATACAGGGAGACATAGATGTTTTCCAGATTCATTATACCAACTGTGCATGCACTATGTTAGCTACTTGCCAAACTGAATAATTTTGCTTCAGTCAAGAACACTTCTACAATATTTCTACAACAA
This sequence comes from Anas platyrhynchos, assembly GCF_047663525.1. Lineage (NCBI taxonomy): Eukaryota > Metazoa > Chordata > Aves > Anseriformes > Anatidae > Anas > Anas platyrhynchos. The sequence continues at coordinate 43,427,405 of NC_092591.1, forward strand.
ATACATTTCAGGAGTGGAATTGTCTGTAGCTCCTGTTTGGACCAGCTCTTTGAGCAGTAATTTCACATAATAATGCTGAACATAATTCTTGGAGGGCTTGAACCATATATTCAGAAAAGTTGTATATGTGGTGTCTCTGGAAAGCATTTATTATATGATTTTTTAAGAAACAGTAGAAGATACTCTAGGCTAGGTGAAATTTTATTGTCAGGTTATTAAACTGTAGGAAGGTATCTTTGTTTCTATGTACACTTAAGTAAAAGCTGAATAGTGTTGTGAGAGAACAATGAAGTTTTTTTTTGGTCTGAATTCCATGATTTTTCATTTATTTTTAGGCTTGTTTGATTATTAGGCTTTCTTTTTCCTCTAGGATTCTGAGCACGTCTGATACAGCTGAAATAAGGCATCTACTTTGATCAAGTGAACACCATTTGAAAGATCACACAACAGATAGGAGAAAATTATGCAGAATAACTGGAAATAATTGACAGGTAGATTCATTTTGCTCCATACGTGTTTATACTTTCACTTTTATGATCATAATAAACTTCCTGGGTTGTCTAGTTGTTCCCTGCTGATAAAGAAATCTTACCCAAAACTTTTATAAGCTTACCTAAGGTGAAAAGTATGACAGAAAAAAGCTGAGATTGTTTCACTAGTCACAGCTTCATAAGTATTTGGTATTAGAGGCATGAACCATCACATCTAGCAAATTATTTCTAATTACTACATATTTAGTTATAAAGCATGGCCCAGAGTCTGAAATGAGATCTGACCTGAGTCTTTATGTACTGATTCTCATCCCCCTGGATGGCAACATAATTTCTACTGGAGCAATGACAGTAACATGGTAAATTTAGTTTCTAAAGACAAGCATCACGATTTAAATGTTTAAATTTTAAATAAAATGGTCTAATTGTAAATAGAGACAATCATGATGCTAATGAAACCAAATAGGAATGAAGTGCTGCAGAAACGGTCATTTAAAAAAATAATTATGATTAGACTTGGGAGTATATAGACCAGGCCTGTTATGATTAATCCATCCATAGGGTTTTTGGTTGTCCTCAAATCTTTGCTTACCTGGTCCCCCTGCTTATCATAAGTGGTTGCATCTGACTGGACCAAAGGTTTCTTGTACCAATGAACTTGTCTTCGATATTGATGGCTAGGGAATATGGCAAGAGACTGAATGATATTTCTACTAAGTAGCATCCTGTAATCTGTGAGATAGGGATTTACTGAGTCACGTGTATGTTTGAAGATTTGATAGCCCTTAGAGGGGTTTTCTTCTACCTATTTGTCCAGCCATTATTTAACTAGATGTACATTTCTAGGAAATTTTATAATGTCCTTTGTCTTCCGTGTTCAAGCTGTCTCTTCTCATTATTTTCTCTGGTACTTTCTGTACCTTTTTTTTCAGAACAGTTTTTCATGTTTCATTCCATCTGAACTTTAAGGTTTCCCTTCTACTAATCTGTATCTCAAAGTCTGTCTTGCAATGTTGCTGATAAGGATCTTGCCAAGGTTTTAAAAAAAAGCATCCATGTAATTTATTCCATCTATATGTTTTTAGGGCTTTTTTTTTTACTTTTCTTGGTCCTTTAGCTCCTTAAGACAAATATCTTCTTGAATGTTGCTACTTATGGGTGACAAAAAAGGCAATAAAATAACATGCTTTTTATTTTTATTTTATTTTTGAGGATATTTCCAAACTTTGTTTAAAGCTCCCTAATGGACTGGAAGTTTCTACCTAGCACTTATTTCTTTGGCTTTAACACAAGACAATGAAATACAGGAAGCAAATGGGGCAGGGGTGAGAGAGAATTGAAGTACCAATTTGTAAATGGTCTTATTTCTGACAGAAATGTTGATAGGTCTTTTGCCAGGCTTGAGAGCCAGTTGTTGTGGTGGCTGCAGTTGTCTTGCCTGTGCACTTACGAGTGTCTGTCAGTCACTAAGATGATACATTTCTTTATCATGTGTGTGATTATAAACCATTATTTTGTGAGAGAGGCCCTATGCTTTTCCTAGTGTCTCAGCTGCTCTTTGTAAAAGTTCTTCTGTCAAGGAATTCTTCAGACTTGTACAATAATGTATCAAGGTGGCAAACTCTGACAGCTTCAAAAGCTGGGTTTCATTTCATAGGGGCTTTTAAGCTGTCTTGGATATATACCTGGCAGACATTTCAGTCACTGTCTCTGCACTGTTTTCCTCTTGTTTCTTTCCCACATGCCATGAAAATATTTTCCTTAAAGTATTTACATAGTAAGAGTCTTCCATGTGATTTTTTTTCTTAGAAACAGCATTTTAATGGATAATTGAGAAGGAACACTTCCTTTCTCATTAGACACAGAATAATTTGATCTCTGGCTAATGTATTTGAAAAATAATGTTTCAGTGTGTTATGATAATAATAAAGCAGATTTTTTTCCTTCCACAAGGTTACATCTGTTTACACTATTTTACTATCTCTTGAGTGGTATGATATGAAGTCTTTTTATTGCAGTTTTGTTTAAGAAGAGCTGAGCATGTGATGGAACTGTCAATCAGCATTTAGTCATACAGTATCTATTTCTGTCCCTGTTCCTCTTAACACAGAGGGCTATTATAGTCTACATTACGGGATAGGTACTTGGGATAAAGATATCCTTGAGGGGCAGGATTTATTATGAAAGGAAATTCAACATAACATGAGACATAGTTTAAACAGCTGAATTTACTTGCAAATTCTAAAAGTTAAATAAAGCAGAAGTTGCTTTTATACATTTGGATTTTCTGTTTGAACCAGAAGGGTGTTAGTATAATTGAATTTGCAACAAAGAAACTTCAAACAAGGCTATCAGGTTTTTCATAACTGAAGTTATTTGCCCTAAGTTTGATGTATTCTTTGTCTCAAAGGCTAGGACTTCCAGGGTTGTTTACATACTCCGGTGGGCACAAATTGCTTTCCAGTGGTCATATAGCTAGCTCACGCACATCAGTGATACTCAGAGTGACTGGAAGCCTGCTCCTGACACAACTCCCCCCTTTTGTCCTCCATTACAAGTCTTGCATAAAGTAAGCACCTACTGCATCCTTTAGAAAAAATAAACTGAGTAAGACTTACATCTGGCTAAGACAACTAAAACAAAAGGTATAAAAGGAATTACATTTCTGAAAAATGGAATAGATTAGTATGATGTCTGCATTCTTGTATGTATATAAACTCATATGTGTGGAGACTTATTTTGGCTAGATAAACTGGAAAGGGTCTCATGAGGTAGAATTACTACTAAAGAATTTGGTTGAGTCCAAACCAATTTAGTGTACATTACCCTGTCAGGGAACCTAATTTCTGAAAAGGAAAATCTTTTCAAAAGTTGTGTTATAAACTGCAGCTTAAAAGGAACAAGTGAAATCTGCATGACCTCTTCATTCTGTTATTGAAATGTATGAATTAATTCTTGAGGTCTTAATCTTCTTATAATGCTGCCAAAAGACATGTCGCACCATGTGGGACATGGAAGTTGAGAAATGCTGAAGGAAATGTCTGTTTTTTAACTATGAATTTTCTTGTCTTGTATAGCCTTTAAGCTTTCTTGAATGTAGATCACCTTGCATTTTGCAGTTTTAGGGGGTTGAAGTAAATAACTACTAGTTTTATAAGGCATTACCACATCTTGTTTAAGCCTGGTACTTTCAGTCAAGTATTGCTGTAAATTTGTTCTTTAAGTATTATCAAAATACCATATATTATTTAATGTAATTAAACGTTTGTCCAATAATAGTGTATCAATCTCTGCTGCTATGTAGAATTGTAAAGGGGTTGGCCTGTTGTCTTAACAATTAAAAATAACTTAATCTTATTAATAGAATATTAAATTGATACTAACTGTTCTAAAAATGTTGATGGCTTCATATCATTTAACAACTTCAGATGTAGGATTATAATAGTACCCAAAATGCAGCCAGTACTACACAAATATAGTAAATTAAAAATGTTTTTACCATATTTATCAACTATTCCAATAAGATTTTCTCTTGTAATATAGAATGAAAATAAATGTGAACCAGTCTCTATTGTGCTTGCTCTTTGGAAAAAAAAAAAAAAGTCCCTACATTTCTGATACAAGTAAATAATTAAGTGTTATTTTAGAGAAGTAGGAATTTGACCTGGATAACTTCAGATGATATGGATTTTTCCTGGAGTACTGAAAATTCACAGACAAGTCACGTGAGTTTGCCTTCCTGTACTGAGTCAGGGGAGGAGAAAAAATACTTATGCATGTTTTCAGTAATAAATCACTTAAAGAATATGCGTTTGCAGAAGACTGCTTTGATTTTGGAGTGCACAAATATTATCATCAATTCAGTTAATGTATGGTGTTGATCTTAAGGAGTGGATATTCCTTGAGCTTAATGGCTTAATCCATTCCAAAATGGAGTTACTTTGGTAGAGGTGGATAAATTTATTCTCAACTACAAAATACTTTCTGCCTTGTGTAGTACATGCAATATTAGTTACATTGGATCACAGGAGTCATTGGATCACAGGAGTTTTTCAGGTTCACATTTGGAAGGGGAAGATGCATACTTTATGAGAAGGCAAAATATTACTTTTAGGAGAAAGGTTTTAGCCTAGGAGAAATAGCCCTTGTAAGTTCTGTTCCTGGGACCATTTTCTAAAAGTGAGGTGGTGTTTCTTCTTTTATAAGTTTTATACGTCATACCTGTGTATAGTTCCACTTACCAAATGCTATTTGAGACTGTAAACACAACTATAACACAAAATGCTTAATTGTAATAATGATAGATATAAACTTTTAGTCTGACTGTGTCAGCAGTTATGTACAGGCAGTGTATTGTACGATCAATTTTTTAAAAAATAAAAAATATTTCTGTATTTTTTACAAAAACAAACAAACAAAAACAAAACAAACAAAAAAGGAATTACAGTGTATTCACACCAGCTAATTCTTAGTTACCATAGCAGCTTGTGGAAGAAGACTGGGGGAGAGTAATACTACATTTCTGTAGTGAATGCTGACAATAGCAGGAAAGTTTCCTGAGAGTTGAATTCCATGATATATAACTCTTAGATTTACATGAGAAAGTCAATAATTTAATCAGAGCATTCTAGTAAGAAAGAGGAATTTCTGCTGTGATTATTAAAAAAAAAAATAATTAGATTTCTGCATTCATTTCACATGCAACAAGATAAAGTTAGCAGAGTATGGTCTGAAGTGTTGTAACGTTTGTGCTCAGCAGGAAGAGAGTTCTTAATGGATATCTCAGTGCTTAGGAATTAAATGGTTATTTAGTCTTAGGAAAAGCAAGGTTATATATATATATATATATATTATTTTTTTTGATAGGAAGTAAATGAAAGAACACACACATCAGCTGGTACGAGGCGATTTTCAACAGATGATAGCTTTGTGCTGGAAATGTGGCTTCCATCAAATTCTGATATGTTGTTCAAGCATTTCTTTTCTGCTACCCACTCTTTCCCAACAAAGCAACACACAACAAAACTAATGAAACTTCAACACTTTTTCAAACTGAGAAATGCTTTTTTCTCAGGTCAGTATAACCCTCTGGTCTGCTCAGAGACTACCGTAGTGCTTAAATGATTGAGATAAGTTTGAAGAAACGGCCAGGCTCTTCAGAATAAGTGGCAGAGCTGTATGGAAGTAAATCTGGAAGTCTCTATTTGGTTTTCTAAAGTTGACTAGGAAGGTAGCTATTCTTGTAGCATAAATGATGTGCTATTTGACATTTGTTATTGTGGCAGATACTCATGATCCCAAGGATGGTGAAAGTCTGTTTTCCTGGGTTTGTATCAGTTCAGAAAGGCCTGGGATGGGTCATCTCACTTCTGAGTTCACATTTTTTCCTCTAAGATTGGATCCAACTTTCTGTACTGGTACTGACAAATTGCCTTTGTTTTCCTGATCTGGATCTATATCCAAAATTCAAATTCTCCTGTTGCTTTCTGAATTCCTGTAAAAAACAATTGCCTCAAGCCTAGACAAACTAGCACAGAGGTCTTAATTCCTCCAGTCTCTCACTTCTTTTTGCTAACTGTGAAATACTGCTGTCCTGCTTGTCACTGTACCATAGGCTCCACTTTTGTTTTTCTAGAACAAATTTAATGTTTTATGTGACAATAGCAGTCAATGGAGTCCTTTATTCTAATCTGTCTTGTTAACCTTTTGAACAAGTATATTTCCTTCTCCTGTTTTTCCACCAAGTTCACAAAAAACTCCTTCCTTCTTTGACTCTTCCTTCCCTGTCCCCTATTCATTTATACTGCATTAAAAAAATAATAAATAAAATTGAAAGTACATTGTGATGACCAGCATTATTCAGTTACCATTCTGTTAATGTATCTACCTACATGCACATTGCTTCTCATTTTCATAAACCTTTGGGATATTGTCAGCTCCACATGCCAGCAGGGTAGCAACTATTTATATTACAATGCCTGGCTGGTGCTCAGATCTGTTTTCTGCTCCAGACTAATTCCAGTGCCTTGCAGTTTTGCATTCATGTCCTGGGGTGACTCCTGCCATAGTTTCTGAATCTGTTCTGACATAGCTTCCTTCCTTCAGTTCTACTCAGTTGCAGTTTCTGTTTGACTAGACCATTGTACCTATTTATGTTGGCCTTTAATCTTAGCTCTTGGGATTCATGATCATTATAACAAGAAAAGACTTTGGGATTAGTTTTTTTTTTTTCCTACCAGAGAAGGGTATTCTTCTGCAACTTGACTCCTAAGTGTTGCTATAACTCATATTAATTATTTTAATAAACACAAAATGTGAAATAACTTTTGTTAAGTCATTAGTGGTCCTCTTATTACTCTTCTTGAGTGGATGGGTCCACTAGTACGTTCTGCTTATATACAAATAGCAGTAACTGTATCATATATTGAAGCTACACACTAAATAAGAGGTCACCAGGTAAAAGCATTTTTCTTTTTCTCTTTTCCCATCCTGCAGCTAGGTCTAAGCTAAGGAAGGAGGAGAGCTGCGAGGGATTTACATGTTGTATGCACATGCACAATGTTTAAGTGGAATAACCTCTCAGAAGCTCTGTTTAAACTGAGCACACTTACAAACTGGTCCTTCGTGCCTCCTCTTGTGAGTGGGGAGGAGAGGGTTTGCAAAATAAATTAACAAAATGGTTTTCCTGTGGCCTCTGATTGGTATGCTTCTTAGTAGATTATATAAAAACGGTGTCAAATTTACTGCTGCTGAAAATTTCACCTTTGAGGGTATTTTCTTCCCTGTTGGAAAAGAGATTGGATTTGATAATGTCTCTGTACCTTGAATGACTGGAAATGTCTCACTGTTTGTCCAAACAGCTAAAATGCATAAGACAATTGAAAATGAAGTTCTTATTGATTTGCTGCTTATTTGGTTGACTCTCTTGAGAACTGGTTGGTAGAAAAGCATATATCATCACTCTTACAAGTAGTTTTGGAATTTTACGAAAGTGACAGGTGCTTGCAAAACGGCTTTACTAATCAGACCTGCACAATAAGAGCAACTAAAATGCACCATGCCTTTCAGTAGAACAGGCTTTTTCTGAACAACTGTTTGTGTGAATCAATTCATGTCTGGAGACTTGTGAGAGCTGGAGAAATCTTGCTGGAATCTCTGAAGAAGCAACAAGCTAAAAAGAAGGGATTTTAATGTTTCTCAGGAGTTGTATGGGACTTGATTCTCAACAGAAATGCTACTTATGTAGTTTATGGGAATGTGGGCTTACAAGAGCTATGACCAAGAGTAGTGTAGAGAAGAGGAGGCTCAGGGGTGACCTTATTGCTCTGTATAAGTACATTAAAGGAGGCTGTAGAGAGGTGGGGGTTGGCCTGTTCTCCCATGTGCCTGGTGACAGGACGAGGGGGAATGGGCTAAAGTTATGCCAGGGGAGTTTTAGGTTAGATGTTAGGAAGAATTTCTTTACTGAAAGGGTTGTGAGGCACTGGAACGGGCTGCCCAGGGAGGTGGTGGAGTCACCATCCCTGGAAGTCTTCAAAAGACGTTTAGATGTAGAGCTTAGGGATATGGTTTAGTGGGGACTGTTAGTGTTAGGTTAGAGGTTGGACTCGATGATCTTGAGGTCTCTTCCAACCTAGAAATTCTGTGTGATTCTGTGTGATTCTGTGTGTGACAGTATGAACCAGATTACCAGAAGAGAAAACTAAGAGTAGATCGAGATCCATAGGACTACACCTATGTATTTCCTTAGTTTGCATGTTGCTCTTGCTTAACTGGCTGCTCACCCTCCCTTACAAATGAAGATAAAGAATACAACTCTTTAAAAAATGTCTTTCATCTTCTTAAAAAATACGAAAAGGCACATTCAAAATGTGTGTTTTTTTTTTTTTTTTTTTCTGAAAAAAAGAATAAATATTTGAAAATAATATTGCAGTTATTATACTTGTCCATCTTCTCTTCTGTTCCTAACATTAAAAGGAAAAAAAGGGGAATAGGGATCTCTAGATGTCCCTTGCAAGTAAAGAGGAATGTTTTTCAAAGCAGAAATTCCATTTTTATTCTGAAATTCTGATTACTGAGAAAAAAAGAAAAATATTTAAGAAAAAAAAAATAAGACCTTAATTTTAACAGACTAAGCTTCTCATAAGTTCTTTAAGAAGTCCTTTTACTTTGACTAGATCTGCACACAGTGCATAAATAAGCTATAGTTTTGTTGGGAAGAGTAAAATGCAGACGGTGGTAGCATATTCCTTGTTCATGTCAGTACATCTCACCTAACAGAATTTAAAGATGTAGATGCATTGTTTATGTGCTCCATCCTAACCTCTCTTGACTTAGGACTGTGCACTGACCTGAGTTTTCTCATGCCTTTCAGTAACAAAATCCTTCCCTCCACTTCCTTCTGGCCTAAAGACAAAACACACATTAGACACTTTTCCTTTCTGGGCACAGAACAAAGCTGCTGCAAGTCTTGCCTGGTTACCATAATGACACGTAATTGCAGTCCTTCACTTTTAAAGTTTACCCTGTCTCAAGGGTAATGGCAGTGACAGGAGGGGGGATTTTATACTGTAAAAAAGCCAAACTATGAAACTGTTGTGAACTATTTTAAGAAAATTCCTTTAGTCACCAGTACCTTAGAGGAGGGTGTAATATTTTGACTCCATTGTGCTTTCAATTGATTCTGGAAGGACCAGGCTTTCCCCTGCAGGAGCTGACCTTGTGCCAGTGACATCAGTGGAAACATTGCTATAGACTTTATTGGGAATTGGATCCGATGCGCAGTTTGCACCAGTTGTGTGATAGCCCTAGATAAAGTCTTTTTCTTTATCACATTAGTAGCTTCTATCATAATGTACATGTTAAGACTTCATTTAACTTCGTGTTGAGGATATGGCTAATATTGAAACATGATGAGCAATAATTTTCTTTCTTTGAAAAAGTTATTTTCCATACTTTTCCACTTGGAAATGATATTTTGTCCACGAAGAAAGAAAACAGTCACATTTTCAGACCTACCCCTGGAAAACTTTAATAGAATCCAATTCTCCTTCTGTCATTAGAAAAACTCTGAGAAGAAGAAAATATTTAACTTTCACTGTCCAGCAAGGATTCATTTGTATTTTTCATCCAGTCTTCCGTGCTTACCCTGTTCATTTTAGGAGTGGTTTCATGGTGGCAAAAAGGAACCACATTAACAATATTTCAGTTGGGAATATTATGAATTTTGTAGTGAACACATGGACTGAATACTAGTCTTAAAAGTCAATTAACAAGTTCTCCCACTTACTGGTGGAAGAATAAGTGAGTTTGGATATTCTTTTCATGGGCAATATACCTGTTTTGCTAAAGTAAATTCTTAATTCATTGCTTACTATATACTACATTTACTATATACTTCCATACAGTAGAAATATTTCTACATTTTAGATGAAGATGCTGTAACTGTATTTTAATGAAATCTAGCATTACTTAGACTACATTACTTTTGCCGAATGCACTGTTGAACATTTACAAGTATACTATGAAGTACTATCATAACAAAATTATACTTGTCAAACAAATGAATAAAGTGCATTTTAAGGCACATTACTTTGTTTTTAATTGTATTTGTTCACTTACTTGGTACATTAGATCATAAAACGCAGTAATTTGTGATGGAACTTCCAGCCAGTGTAAATTATTACATTCTTACTGTACACGTTTTATGGGATTTTGTTTTTTAAACTTATCACCCAAGTCTTTAGTGGCTAGGCAGCTATCAGGAGAAATAAATTAACATTAAAGTTTGTTATAGACTACAGTTTAGTTTGATTTTTAATCATGGACCATATGGTGCCATATTTTGTCATATCTGATAACCCATCTTGATCAATTCAGTACTGTGGATCTCTAGTGTCTCACAGAGAGTGCAATAATGAATGTATGACATGAATAATAGTCTATAATGCTAACACTGTCAGGTAGAAGGAACGATCTGGTTTGCAAGATTATTACTTTGTGATTTTATTTTATTTTATTTTTTGTCACGGGCCCTCATGATTATAAAATAACAAGCTAGCAACTATTGAACACAAAGCATGGGTCAAATGCTCTCTGTTTCTCATAAGCAATTTGTGATGATTTTAAGTATGATTCCTGTAAGTATACATGAGAATGTAATTAATTTCTTGCAGAATTGGGAGAAAAATGCACCAACAAAAATTAATGAGCAGATAGATTTTTGTTCAGAGAAATAGACACGTTAACAAAATACTCTGGTACATAATGTTTTCTTCACGTGGAAAATATCAATGTATACAATTTTATTCTTTGGTTATTTTTATATACAGAATAATGTATGTTATTGTTTAAAGAAATGAGGGAACACCAACCAAGGTTTTTAAGGTTTTATATATATATATGCAGATATATATATAAATTTTAAAAAGGAGGGAAGATTGGTAGCTAGTTGTGTACATAAGGTTAAATAATGTTTCCCAGAATTTGAAAATGTCACATTTTTCTACAGCGTATAGACGGAACATAACTAATTCAATAAAAACATGATTTGAAATTTTAAGTTAAGGTTTGCAATTCACAGAATTAGATTATGACCAATGCAAAATGATTCAGCTGGAACTCCTCAGTCCCAGTATGAAAATCTACAAGGATCCTGAATGGAACACTAACAAAAGGAAAATAATGCATTGGCTGGAAATTCATCTTCAAAGCTCTTAACCAGCTTTTGGCCCATGGTCTTTCCACTCCCTAAATAGCGTTTTTGTTTAAAAACTCTGAATTTTCATGTTGGTAACTCAGTGCAGCCAATTTGCCACATGTATGTGAAAGTTCCCTTGTATAGGACAGAACATAAAATAGGTGGTTTTGTATCTATGAAATGGCACATTGCTCTGTGCAATGTAAACAACAGATGATTGTGAGAAGCTAATTGTGATCCATAGTGATGCTGTTCTTACTAGCCAGAGACAAGCATATTCATTAACCTTGACAAAGCACTGCTAAATGACATCTTGAATTTGTCTGCCAATATGGGCTACAATTATCAAATCAATTGGCTTTGCAGAAAATCAGTTCCTATTCTTCTACATGGCTCTTTTCTGTTGGCACTACCTGTGCAATTTTGGCCTTGCCAAACCCTTCTTTGATGGAGGAGCTCCCTAGATTTTATTAAGAAGCCAGTATTTTCAGAAATACGTCTCAAAAAGAAAGATCTCAAAATAAAGGAAACACTACTACAGAATAAAAACTAAGTTCAATATTTAAATGGGCAATTCCGAGCATCAGTTATTTTGTACATTTAATGCATATGAAGTCTGCATATGAAGAGTGAAAACTTCATTCCTGACTGCGAAAATAATGAGGTTGATTTTCTCCTCCTAAACAATCCAATTACACTTTTTCTTAGAAAGATAATTTTATATTTTTTGATAGGATGTATAAATCTGAATTTAATTAAACATGCCACTGTAGACATGCCTACAATTATTACAAATTAAATTTTGCACTTATTTTACATGTAAGCTAATTAATAGACAATGAAAGTGAATAATAATCACTGTCTCACAGCAATGGAAAGCACTACAGTTCTTCATGGAAATTGGTTATAATCTGTGAAATCATTACTGAAGTTACATGTTGCTGTAAACATTCCTCCTTGTTTAAGAGCTCTTAAACAGTTGTAGTAATGTTTACTTAATCTCTATTCAGTTCATTGTGGAATATTTAAAATCTTATTTGGCATACAATATTGAAAAGACAATCATTATGCATGTTGGTTTTTTATTCATTGTCAGTGGAGAATGTTCATCTCCCAGTAAGCGGCAATAAAATTCTTTTATTTTGTTCTGTAAGTGCCATTCTCAGGTTAATTATTTTATTGCACTTTTGATGAGCATATTTTTTCTTCCTGATTAATCTTTGGAAAACTTTTTAAATGGCATTTAACACTCATATAGAATTTTTTTCCACTTTCCTTGACTGCTATCAGCAGTCTGCCTGCCCTCCATGGCGCACAGTCAGCATCTTCAGATTCAGCACTTTCTGTCATTGATTGATAGAAGACACTTCTTTCCCAGTTCCTGAGTCAGACGCATCAGGGAGAGACAGACAGGCTGCAGGGGAAAATTTAATCAAGCAAAAGGAATTTGGAACCAGAATTCAATACTAAAATCTGCTATAAAGTATATAAAATTTCTAAATATTGCTTAGTTGATAACGGACATTTAATGAAAAAAAATTAACTTAGTATTCTAAAGCACACCTATTTAATGACACAGTGTAAAAGACAACGCAGTGAATCTCAGGGGCTGGATTTATTATGTTCAAAAGTACTTTTCACTTAACCATATTGTAACCAAGTATGCCCACAGTGAATTTGGTACACAGTATGCACTCTTCTCACTGATGATTCAATTAACGTGTAGTGGCTTTTAATAAACGTGTTAGTCAACTCCATCCAGGTTCTAGCAGAAGCATGTTTCATAGAACTGTTATTAAAACAATACATTACAACACAAACATTTAGCTAGAGCCTGTGCTAAAATGGCTTTCTCATTCTAATGGAACCATTTCATTAAAAAGTGAGTTTAAAGTTAGCACCTAACTCCATACAGAAGGGAAGAGAGAAAGAAAAGAAGACAATGACCACTTCAATCAAATTCTTAATGCTGAGCTACTACAGTTCTTTTAATCTAACTAAAATTTTGGTTCAGTATGGTCAATAAAGGCTTCCCACAATTGGTTTGGTCCAAATATTTAGTTGTTCTGAGCTGGCTGCTGGCAGTGCATTCTTTTGTTCTGCGAGCACCATCCATTAACTGAACATTGGAACATTTTCTGAAAGTCAATCCCAAACCCAAAGTTAGTCTATGTTCTGAAAACTGAGGAAACGTGGGGAAAAGCCAGAAGACTGTTAAGAAAAAATAATAATTTTCTCTCAAACATACACTTGGGAAAGGATGCTGCCCAGTCCCATCTATCTCAGTTCATAGCATTTTCTTAATGTATCTCAGTCCATAATATTTTCTTAAGTACAAGAACAGTGCATCACATTCTTCAGAGCCATTGAGCAACTTTTCTATGCCTTTTAACATAAAGGAAAACATTGAGAGAGCAAGAGTTAGAAACAGTTTACCTTTCTATGCAAATCCAGGAAAAACTAGGTCTTCCTGGTTTAGGAGGCAAGCAGTAATGATAAAATTTTTAAAGTTATTTTTGTTTTTCCATTTTCTCTTTATCCAAAACAAAATCAACTTTGTTACTGTACTAGTTTTGTTAATATTCCTGCTGTATGTTCTTGGGTTCACAAGGAAAGCACTTTTTGGGAAAAAATATCATGGCTAATAATCCAGATTTGCTTAACTGTGGTTAGATTTAAGTTTGGCTGTATGTAGGTCGACAGCTGGCTTTAGGATAATGTTTTCACTTTTCAGAAAGCTGTCAGCAGATATATGCATGTAGGTCTGCCATAGGATATATAGTTGTATGGGTTTATGTTAGCAATGTGATTCGTGATTACTTTTAAAATGTCAATTACAGGGTTATTTCCCAAAGTCTATGGGAAATTATTTATGGGAAAATGTATTATCCATCTTCAAGGTAGTGCCTTCATGTAGACTGCACACTGTTGTAGATATTATCTGCCTGTCCCAGAAGGATTAGCCTTTTTTTGTTCCTTTAAAAATCCATATTAATTATGACTGCTACTAAAATGAAAGTTGATGCTCAATGGAAACAAGCAGAGAAAAGTTAGATATCTTTTAAAATGATAGGCAAAAAGAAGTTTATGCTAAATTACCATATTTTTGGTTTTCCCAAATACTGCAATCTGCAAGTTTCCACATGAATGCAGAGGTCTGTCATCACTAAGTAGTTTCCAGGAGCAGAATTTAAGATTGCAAAATGGGTCAGACTCTAGTCTACTCTCTGACTTAGTCTTGGTACTTTTTAAAATCCATGCAGTTTGTTTACTAGCCATACGCATTGATGAGAATGATCAAAGGACTATTTACATTTATACAATCTGTCTGTACTGGTATATTATTTAGATACCCTGAAGTACATTCATCAACCAGTATAATCTTGTCACTTAGCCAAGTGTGATACAGAGGTCCATTTGGCAGCAGAGTAGATTTGAGATACAAAGTTTTTAAGGGAAAGAAAACAAAACCCCAAAAAATTCACAGTAATACAGAATCATTTCTTACAAACACATTTGCATTAAAATGCACAATAAAACCAAACCACAATAGGCACAAAATGCAACAAAATACTCAGCAACAAAATCAATAATAACAAACAAGCTGAGCAACAAAATGAGTAAACAACAATTAGAGCATTTAACAAGCAGGCAGAGAGAGTCTGAGTTCCTATGCTTTATATTAGGCAATGATAATTTGAGCTTTAGAATGCTTTCTTCTTCCTGCCACTTCCAATCTTGTTGTTGAATTGTATGTGACATTCAAATTTATCTAGTGAGATAGCACTCCCAATGCAAAGGTTTTCAAAATACAATCGTATAAAACCTTATTTTTGCTCTTTGATTATTTTTCTTACCATGTAGGTGGACCAAAATCATGTCTATCTAACCAATCTAGATGATATTGTTCAAATTTCTATGCAACCTCTTGTTCAAATCAACTCTACTGTCCCCCCTACTTCTTATTAAATGTAGATTTGTAAATTTGTAAATTTTACAAATTTAGATTTTGTAGATTTGTACATATTTGTAAATATGTACATTTTTCATATTTGTTAGAAGCAAAGCAAACTTCATAGGACAGTATTTTCCAAATGTTTGGAATCAGGGATTTTTTTGCTTTAGATTAAGCCGGACCATATAAACCTGGTCTTTCTGAGTGGCCCTAACCCTGGACACTAGCCCTAGCAGTGTTAGCTGCTGGTTTTATATCACAGTATCCTGTCCCTCCACTTCATAGAGCTGTATGCTCCTGCCAGTTTCTTGACATTTTTCTAAAAGCAGATCTGTAAAGCACTTAGGTCTCCACTGCTATTCTAGAATATTTTTACTGCTTTTTGGCACTCAAATGTAATTTGGTACAAGCTTTGACTGTCAATGGTATTGAACGTTTTTCTTTCTACTTCTTACATATTTAAGGCTTTGTGTTTATATCAATACTTTATTTCTTAAACAGGCTAAATCAATCATCTAAATATTCAGGATATCCAGATTACTCTTTTCAGAGAGGTTAATTTCCTGTGTAATGAAAGTAGACAAGGTCTTACAATATTGCATTTCATAATTTAAAATTTATGCTGATGCATTCTGTCTAAATTGTCAGCTCTGTAAGACTGATACTAGCAACTGTAGGCAAAAGATGATGTAGGTTGTTGATGAACACCTATTTCTTTTTATTGATGTAATAAGATTTCATTACTGTTGTAGTAAATTAGTAATAGGAATTTTGGCAAGTCCAAAACAGTAAGTGTATGTAATGCATGTTGTGATGACTTTTTTAGATTCTGAATTCTTTTTAAAATTGTTACTTTGAAATAAAGATTATAGATCAAGAGTTAAATTGTAAAGAATATATCAGGTGAACCACACAGCTTGATAATATATATATATATTTTTTTTTTTTTCTCTTAAGACTACTGTTTTTATCAAAACACGCTACATTTTCTAGGGCCAAATTGCACAACATCATTTACACATGAAGTGGTCTGAAAAACTCAAAATGCAAGATTCTCAGATATTTTCCTCAAATAGCAATTACTTTGAATAAAAATAGTCCTCAAATAAAGACTTTCTTGCTAATCACTCAATTCAGTAAATATCCAGCTTAATATTGCACATTATTTTTGCTTTTAGTTATGCACAAGGTTGCATACTATTTTTCAAATGAAATACTTTATACTTACCCTGCAGTGCTATATGCAAATAAGGAAAGTCTTACATTAATTTTTTATTCTTTCTGCTTTATACATAATTTCATTGCAATTATGCTCTCACAAGTGCTATTTTCCCCATTTTTAAAAGCTGTAGAATTCAATACTTAATTTTTGTATCAATATAATGTACTAATTTCCTTAAAATCACAGTAAGCGATAAGGCAGTAAATAGTTTATTTATTGGAAAAATTTAATGGCATAATGTTGCTCTTTATTGTGTATTTTCTCACTATCACTTCAATTAGATATAGAGTTTATAATTATACTATACATAAAACAGCATACATGATTCCTGTTTATCAGATATACATACAGAGATGCACAGCCTGACTGAAGCACCAAGGAAAATTTTATGAATCTCAGTAAGCATGTGAAGTCTGAAATATATGTTGCGATAAGTATCATTCCATTTCCTAGAAGAAACAGGAGGAATATCAATATCAGCATATTAGCTGGCAGGGAGTCCTGGACTGTTCTTACAGGTCTGAAATTCTAGATGAAATGGACAACATGATACAGCAATATTTAATAGCTGTGGTGATAAAACGCGTAGGCATTTTAGGTCACATAAGAAGTTTCATATGCTACTTTATCTTCATGCTATGTCATTAATTAAATGATTTTGAGACATAAATAAAGCTTGCATGAATAATTTTAATCTACCCATGATGAATTGATAAGAAGTACAGCGCTTGGAACCATGAAAGGCAGTGGACATCTGAAGGTGTCAGACTTTTCCATTTTCTATATTTAAAAGTTTTGCTAAAAATTCAATAAAACTTAGTCCATTCACATATATGCTTTGTGTTTTGCTGGTCTTACATCTCTTGTGATATCTCCTGTGCACTCACAAAATTCTGTTTATATACTGTTGCGACTATGACAGACTTATAAGGTCTTATGAAATTATTCATGTAAGACCATTATACATGATCTGTAAGTGACCTGATCTTTGAACTCATTACCATAAAAATAAAACAAAAATAAAAACACTTTGATGAATGTCAGTGTATATCCTGATGTGTGTTTCACATGATATTGTGCTGTGGAGTGTCTCTTGCAGAGAAAACAAGAACCAGCACTAAAAATTTGCTTAGATACCTTTGTAATATCTTTTATATTTTATTTTTATTATATTTTATGTAATATCTTTTATATTTTATTGCACCAGCAAACTTAATGAGGGTGCACTCTATTCCATCGTCCAGGTTGTTGATGAATAAATTGAACAACACTGGACCCAGTATTGACCCCTGGAGGACACTGCTTGCTACCAGCCTCCCAACTAGACTCCTCAGCACTGAGCACATCCTTCTGAGTTCTGCCATGCAGCCAATTATTAATCCACCTCACCATCCACTCATCTACGCCACACTTCCTGAGCTTGTTTATGAGGATGTTATGGGAGACAGTGTTGAAAGCCTTGCTGAAGTCAAGGTAGACCGCATCCACCACTCTCCCCTCATCTACCTAGCCAGTCATCTCATCATAAAAGGATATCAGATTAGTTAAACATGATTTCCCCTTGGTGATTCAATGCTGACTATTCCTGATCACCTTCCACATCCTCCACATTCTTGGAGATGACCTCCAGGATGAGCTATTCCATCACCTTTCCTGGGCTTGAGGTGAGGCTGCCTGGCCTGTAGTTGCCTGGGTCCTCCTTCTTGTCCTGTTTGAAGATTGGCATGGCATTGGCGTTCTTCCAGTCTTCAGGCACCTCTCCTGTTCTCCACGACCTTTCAAAGATGATGGAGAGTGGTCTAGCAATAACATTGGCCAGCTTCTTCAGCACCCATGGGTACATTCTATCAGGGCCCATGGATCTGTGGATGTCAGGTTTGCTTAGATGATCTCTGACCTGGTCCTCTGATCAAGGGAAAATCCTCCTTTCTCTGGACTTCCTTTCCTGTCTCCAGGGTCTGAAATTCCTGAGGGCTTATCTTAGCAGTAAAGACTGAAGCAAGATAATTCAAATAATCAAGAAAAATAAATTAAAGTGACTAACTTGCGACTAACTTGCTTAGAAATATGGGGCTGTGTGTTTAGTATAGAAGTAGGTTATTTGGCGTTTACCTGGTATTATATATAAAGGATGTTTCTTATTTCATGTTGCTTTATATACAAGTATCTAAGCTGTGAAATTCATGCCAGTAATGATAAACAAGCCACTTCAAGGTGCTATATACAGCTGAGTTGGTGATAGTTTTCCCCTGCCACTGTTGGTGATAACACCAAGCAACATTAAATTTGAACTTTTAGTGCACAGCATGAGTTAGATAATATAAATTGAAAAAGAAAAAAATCCTAAGCATACAAAGTTAGGTCCACTGGTTATGGAACCAAGTAATTTTTGCTGATCTGGCTTGTGTGTGACTGTAACACTTTATATGTAACAGTATTGCATGCCTTTATTCAGACAGTTCAGTGGTCTGTATAGCTATTCCCTTGTATGTTGGCTGTCAGACTTATATTTTGTAAGTGGATGTTATACTTTATTTGTTAAGATGTCTTGGAAGTACTAAACTTAAGGCACTCTGCTTTTACTTCATACTTAATAAATTATCCTTCTTCTCCGTATAGAGGTACTAAGATATTAATTAATAATAATGAGTATTTTCCAAAATATTATAGTTAAGGGATGACATAACATCCCAAATAGCTGAGTGCACAGTAATTATTGATTTGGTTCTTCAGCACATCTGGCGTAAACTATTAAAACTATTCCTCCTGTAGATGGAGGAAGGGAAGGTATACAGTCAAAAGGAGTTCTTGAACCACAGTTATATCTTTCTGCATGAGTTTACAAGACTGGATGATTATATGTAACACAGGCTCTCATCTGTGCTTCTGCACTCACCTCTAGAAGAGGCTCTAACCACATGCAGTTTAAAGTAAATAAAAGGAAACTTTTACAAACAGGAAAATCTTAAGACTTCATGTGCTTATATGGTCTCACAATGGAAATACTTTTTTCCAGTGCAGAGAAATTAACATGTGTTTATGACTGCAAATACTGTGGCAGAGAAATAATATTAAACTATTTTCAGAAGTTCAGTGGAAAAGTCATGTATTAACTAGGTATTACTTACATCTTTGGTTTATGCAGGTTTTAAAATGTTTGAATAACAAAATAATGATACAGTTTGCCTTAAATTCATTTAATAAGTCTTTTATTGATACTTGTATGTTTCATTAAGCAGGAAACTGCCAAAATGAGAACAGCAGTTTGTGTCTTTTCACAAAAGTGACATAGTTTAGGCAAAAATTGTCATCTTAAAAATTAAGAATGCTTTTACTCTCTCTGTGTTTCACAAAACTTTACCTCTAGTACTGCAGATTTGGATTAAAAACATTTTTATGAAATTGACAGTGTAGTTTGGGGAATTTTTGTACATAATTTTCTTGTCATGTTTCTTGTTCAGTAGTAGCTAGCATCACAAGCATATAAAGTAAAGTAAGATCTACATAAAAATCTCTTAGAGTATTTATTGACACTGCTGCTGAGCTGGGGTCTATATTTTTCCAAGCAGCGCTGTTCTGAAGTAGAATTTTAAATGTCATCTCCATCTGTAAAATAATAACGGGATTTTGTAAAGGCTACCTTAATATTATAAACAGTGATCAGAAAACAAATTTTTTAAAAAGTCACATTTCATGTGGAAATAGATCGTCTCAGGTTTAAAACTGGCCAGTAAGAAAAGACTGGCTAGCAATGGAAGTTACATGAAGCATTTACCTGTCACTTTTTTTTCTTTTTTTTTTTCCATTGAATTACATGGGGTATGCTCAGTAAATAGCAGCTCTTTCCTGATATGTAGTACAACTCAATGTGTTACTACTTGAAACTTGCTTTTTCTTAGACAAACTTGTAGTTTTTGTTGTGTTTAGTTCAGAAGACAGTAGACAATACTGACAAGGAGATAAAAGGAGATGCCCTCCTAATAATTATAATTGTTCATCATTGTTCTAGGCAGACTCAAGTAATATTCAGTGAATCTAGCATGAAACCATGTTGAAGTAATAAGAACATTAAGGTACAACATTACTGAAAGTAAAAAAAAAAGAGTGCCTGCATGACTCATTGCCTTGCTTAAAAGCAGTTTAACCCAGATGTGAGTTCAGAAGTTGTAAAATGCCTGTATTAAATAAGGCCTCAGAAATATTTAACAGAAATTAAAAAAATAATAATAAAATGGCTTGAGGAAGCTTACAAGAACTTGAGCTAAATAGTAGTTTTATTCTCAAAACAGTCAGATTTTCATAATCAGATCCATTATTAAACAACAAACAAACAGACAAACAGAAACACAACAAAATCCTGCACTCAAAAAAACTTTAGCTGGAGTCACTCTTGTGGGCCCATAATACATACTTGGTTAATGTATTTTGTCATAAAGGAATTGCAGTTGCCAATATTTTCGATTGAATGTTTAATGGTCAATATTCCTTACTTGATTCCAAGTTACAAAGCAAAATTTTGTGGCAATATAGCTATTAATTAGATGGTAATTAATAATTTCAGCCACGTAACGTTTATAAAACAAGTAGGCAAAGCATTACTGACCAGCCTGCATTCTAGTGAAAATTAACCTTTGTTACATTCAGCAGTAATTCTTGTAGGACCATAAACCTCTGAAAAACTGGCCAGAGATTCCAAGTGAAAGTTTTCAGGTTTATGCCTATTTCAATATTTCATCTTAAGAAATTATCCTTGCATTGGATAAAATTGTAATTATCCATAATCTTTTGAAGCTAATCTCAAATCCTTAAAATAGACCACTTTAAATTAGACCACTTTAGGTCTAATTTAAAGAAAAACTTAGATTAACAATCTGTATTTCAAGAAAAAAAAAAGTGAAGCCTCACACTGAATTTATACTTTGTTTAAGTGTATATATTTTTGGAGTGATTAATTGTGGATATATTCTTGTCATATCATAAAGACATGACATTTTATATTCAGAATTATATTTGAAACATTTCATACAGAATATAGGTATCAACATTTTAAACCACTGTGGAGTGCCATCATAAGTTTGCTATCACCTGCCAGAGTAATCTTTTCAGGTAAGGAAGAACTTTATCCTCCTTTACATGTATAGAGGCTTTAAAATACTTTGGGGAATTTTTCTGTACCTACAAGTAGTGAAAATAAAAATATTTCCTTGTGGCATAAATCTGCTGATGCCCATATTGTCACTTCTACAATTAAAATTTTTAAATTTTCCCTTCTAATTTTCACATTTTTATACCTTCCAGTGTTCTGACACTAGGTCTAAAACACAGCTACTTACTGTACCTTAGTTTCTAATCACATCAGACCCACTCTCATTATCATTGTGAGCAGTTCTTTCTAGTCCTTTAAGGGTTCCCTTACAACGTGAGTGGAGTGGAGTGCATTGCACTGAATGAACACCTTAATCTTTCAGAGTGTCTTAGAAGGCACACTTAATGCAAGTCACAAACTTGCACTGAATTATTCAAACAGTTGTTTTTGTTTTACTGGCATACTGCACTGCACAGCATTGAGACACCTATAAAAATGTGATTATTCTGTTGCTTTGCAAACGTTAGTTATCAGTGTCAAGATCTGGTAAATAAGCTCAGTATATCTGCAATTTTATATCAGTGTTTAAAATCCTTGTTCTCTTCAGCATGATTTAAGCTTTGAAAACTCAGTAGGTGCAATCATTTTATTTCACCAAGTAGTACCTATTGTTGTTGAAGATACACAGCACAGATCCTTATGCATGCTGTATCCTTATGTGCATGTCTTAGAAAGTTAATCTAACCAATCCATCGTTTGTGCTTGCCCTAAATACTGTATTTTTAAAAAAATTTTAAAAATAAACCTGTTACATTTTTTCCCCAATGTATGTAAATTATGTAAAATTATGTAAAAAAAATGTATGTAAAATTACCTAAGGACACTGGAACCATTCAGAATTATCATATGAAAAATGTTTCTAAAACTGTGGAAGCAAAAGAAAAAAGTTAAAAAGGAAAAAAAAAAAAAGTAAAACATATCTGCCTATGTCCCAGATTGTGATTCTGAGAAGTCTTACTTGATGTTGCTGAACATGGTTATAAATGCTCTTCTGAACATTTTCTATAACCTTTTTCTGAATTCTTACATAAATGCTGATGGGAAAAGGCCTTCTCTGATATACAAGTCTTGTCTTCAGTACTTGAATAAAATAAAGAGTTTGAAATTAAAATAACACATTAGAAAGTCTTTTGTTTGTTTGTTTGTTCATTCGTTTTTACATGTTCTGTATTTCTTGATGTCAAGCATTCACCAAACCATGATGCCTTTGTTGCTGATAAATAAGTCAGCCACCCTTATGGTCAACAAAAAGTCAATACAATTAAGCAATCAGTGTCACCTGGTTTCAAGGTTTGAAGTTCTTATGATGTAGCATTAAGAGGATAGAGTACTAGCTGGAAAAATTGATACCACTTTTTGGTCAACTGTGCGTATGTTATCAGTAAGCATATGAGAATCCAGCCTAACCCTGCTTAGATGCAAGATTATTTTATGTTTATAAAATAATGCAAGTTAGAACCATAAAAACTACTGATCTTTGACTCAAACATTTAATAAAGATAGTACTTATCATTATGAAAAATAATGATGGATATAATAATGAACTCCTGGCCTGAAAAATGGCAAATCCATTTTGATCTGATGACATAGTTAAGGAGGTGCAACTGTTAAAATAGACATTAAAATTTTTTCTAATTAAAAAAAAAAAAAAAAAGGAAAAATTCCTCTGAGAATTTGAGTGGCTGTGGGAGAATTCTTAATGGAAAAATGCTTTAGTGCATCAAAAATCTAAGCTTTTTTTTTTTTTTTTCCTATGGTATAGAGTTATTTTTGTTGAAAAAAATAATCTTAACTGAACTTTCTCTTTAAATTGCCTTAAGAGTTTTACTTAAAATTCTTTCATTTATCTTTAATTCATGAAAGGGTTGGTAATACTTATAGGAGGACATTTGTATGTGAAGAAGCCTCCAAGTATGTACTTACATACTTGTAGTTACATACTTTTTCATGCAGTATGTTTGATATAATGGATAACTGTGTATGCATACAGAGCTGAATCGACTTGCATGACAAAGTCATTGGGAATAAATACGTGAATGTATAAACATTGTACAGTTCAGGTACTTGCAGCTTTCCCTCTACTTTTAAAACAAAGATTGCTTTCAATTATAAGTGAAATATGTAATAGTATTGCCAAAGTTTGGATGAATTGGTGAGACCGTGTCGTTGTATGGTAACTGTATTTACAAATGGACTGATACAGAATTTAAGAATTTGTTTAGCAGAACTGCAAGTATTTTGTTTTTCGTATACATTTTGTCTTTTAAATTCCTTGGTCTGTCTTATATTGACATCCCACTTTAGGGGGGTTAGGTTTGTTTGTCTTTTCACTAAAATTAATTGAAGCACTGAAAAAAAACCTTAGCCTGCCTTTTTATTTTTTTCTTCGTTTTCTAATGACTTTGAATCCCCAGAAAATGGTTGCTTTGCACCAAGAAAGATGCACAGTGCAGCAGCATTATTATGAGTCTAATTTCAGAATACTTTTATGAGGGAAAAATAAAATGCAATCACTTGTGAGTCCTAAAAAAGATAACTATGAAAAAATATTCAGACAGCTAATACTGTTCTCAGAGTATTGAAGTATAGCACTGTCCTTTGCTATGCTTTGTTTTTGTTTTATTTTTCAAATAGTGTTGAGCTGACAAATGCCAAAGGAATACAGTATAAATTCCCTAATGTGTATTCTGCCTTCTTCAAAGTTAGAGAAGGGGGAGGGAGGAAAAGCTTTTTTGTTTGTTTGTTTGTTTGTTTTTGTTTTGTTTTGTTTGTTTTGTTGTGGCTATTGGATTCTCTCAAGTGTGTGAAACAGTGAAGCAATTGCTATGCAAATGCATTCAACAACAAAAACAAAATATATTCTTGAAGTTATAAATATATATGGGACTTAGAAACTTAAATATTTTTTTATTCTCAATGTTAGTAGGACTAAGCGCACAAAAGAAGTCTTTATGCTACATGGTCTGTGAAGATTGTGTAAGTGACTTTGTTCAAACAAAGCAAGCAAATTTGTTAAAGCAAACTAAGCCCAAAAGAATTGAGCAAATGTGTTCCCTGTAATTCTTGTTAATTCTTCAGTGTTAAGAAACCATACTTTTTTTGTACAGTTTGCACAGTGCATGATGAAAAGGGATCCTCATCTATGTCTTAACTAACATGAATTAGTTAACAGTGATAAGAATTTCTGGACATGGTATTTGTTAAGCAGAATTTTTATTCATAGTGCATTAAAGAAAAACAGTCTGTAATCCTATGAGTTTCATACTCAGAACGAGGTGGGGGGAAACAGCAAAAAAAAAAAAAAGTTAAATAAAGCAAGTGACCTTACTTTACTGAAATGTAATTAAATAGAGAATTAATTAAATAAAGAAGAGTAAATTAAGAATTGTTATTGAGAATAGAGATTACCTGTTGAGCGCTGCTTCTGTTCCATACAATGTACAGTATTTTCTGAGTTCTGTCTGAAATAATCCTGACAGATTCTCTCAAAATTATTTTATGTCTCTTCTAATGTTGCATTATCACATGCCTCATTTTTATTTTTTTTCTTTTCATACCTGTTTCTATTACTTATAGTTGAGGTTTTACATGCTACATCTTATTTATAAATATACATTTATATATATACATAACTAAGTTATGATTAAAGACCTTTTGTCATTATTACATGTTAGATCAGGCAATAATTTGCAACTTTGAAAGCTGTTTAGGTACCATGGAAAGAAATCAGTTAAACAGAATTGAACAGAGAACAATGCTTTTTCCTGAGTATTTATCTTACCAGTTAAGGAAGTGATGTTCTATACACATAGCTCAGTGGAAGACTTACAGTACTGAAAAAAAAAAAAAAAAAGATTTTACTGTAGTGCAAACGTATCCCATGAAATGGAGATAGCATGAGAGGTTTTCTTAAATCAGCCTATATATTCATTTATTATATACACGCTGTTAAAATCATAAGAATAGATATTCAGATAGACCAATTTATCAAAGCTCATTGTCATGGGATATTGATCTTAAGGAGCAGTGTAACTCAGTTAGTTTTCTGAAATTTTATGCTAATCTCATTTAATAATTTGATCTTCTTTCTCTCAAATTTTAAGTGAAATCTGAGTTTTCAGAGTAGACATTTGTTCTTAGCTGTGCAGTTGCTATGAAAATGAAAACAGTAAAATTCTGGATCAGAAGTCATAATCCAAATAACACTGTAAGGATATCTTAAGGTGTGTATTGGTGCCACAGGATAAACCAAGCTCCTACCCTGTGAGCCTGTATCGGGCAATGGAGTCTCCAGTCTAACATTAGACAAATTTGCTGCCTTTGAGGAAACTCACTAAATACGTAAGTACATATGCTTAAATACTTTACTATCTTGGGATAACAATAACAACAAAAGTTTTTGCCTCAGAAATAAAGAAAATATCTGTCCAGAATTTCCTGACCAGAATCTATCACACCCAAGTCACATCCCAGTGATCCTGTTTATCCTTTAAGGGTCTGATTTAGTAAGTGTACCTCAGTAACACTCACCTCACTCCTTTAGGAGCTGACTCCATACCAAATGCACTAGCTGGTGCAAAAATCACTAAACTGTAGAAGTAATGTCCCTCTTTTTAAAAATTAACTCTTTGGAGTTACAGGAAAAAAAAAAAGAAAAGGTGATTCCTCTTGGTGGTTTTCATATAACAGTCTTTTGTGCCTTGGTAATATTTATCTAGTCTTTGTATATTAACATATTAGAAAAATATTGAAACAGAAGATTGATTAATAAGGTAGGGCTAAGTGATGGAGAGGAACATCGCTCATGGCACATGCATCTCTTCTCAGAGATTCCACACTGTTGTAGGCAGCTCCCTAATCAACACGGTTAACCAACTTTTTAGTTTGGACTTATGTCTAGTGCCATAAGCTCTTCAGTGATTTTCAACCTTTAGCTCAGGATTCCATAATCCTCCGCAAGTCTTAGCTGCCTAAATGCTAGGCATGGTCATATACGACACTGCAGTGCCTGTCTACACACAAAAAAATACCTTCTTTTGCTTATATAAAAAAAATAGGCTTTTTTCCTATTCCAATTAATAAACAGGCTACACACATAAAACAATAATTTAGAAGAAAATTACCGCATTGAAAGGTTATGACTAAGGCAACTTATTAGGTTACAGAACTTATTAGAATAGGAGTAATATATGCACATACCACTGGCTATGCTAAAAATGAAAGTTCCCAAACTAGCTCTTTGTGCTTCTGATAATTATATTTTGCATAAGCAAGTGGATCAATCAGCTCCCACAAGAGAATCATCTAACATAACTGTTGAAAAACAAATGCAGTATTTAATTGTATGAATGCAGTACTGCCCAAAAATATGGTAAGTCAAGCATGCTAAAGCTATTTCCAATATGATAACTAGCAATTTTTAGTATTAATCAGCTGGAGGTGAACATAGGCCCTTGACCTGCCAGGGACAGGCCAATTTTAGAGTGTTACAGACATTCTAAAAAAAGATAAATATTTCCATATAAATAAATATGCAAATAGTCTACAAAATATCATGACATTATGAATTTATATAGTACTATTCATCTTAAAATGTGCAAAAGATTTACTAAAACATTTAAGTATATGGATAATGCTAAAGTTCAAGTCATAGCTATAATAAAGAATATAATTTGACTCTTCTATAGTTTCACTTCAGAGTTTGTGTAAACTTATAATTAAGCAAGTGCTTAAGCGCTTTGCTGGATCTTGGCCTAAGAGCTTAATGATTATTTTACAGTATAATGACATGTCCAGTATGAAGGGAAACAAAACCTCTGTCTGTAGAACTTATTTGCTATGAAAAAGTCTATCGGTATGTTGCATGATAATCAGTTCAATTCAATGTACAGTAAATTGGATCATTGTTATTAATTTTCTCATCTCCCAAGCAATTCATGAACCATTTTTAGAATTTCAAAAAAACAGTTCATGAATCAGACAAAAAAAATTAAATAAAAACTCAACCCACAATGAGATGATGAGTCAGAGTTCTTTTCTGTAGCAGTGTCGACCAAAGTACATCTGAAATCTAATGAGGATTGGCACTGATGCAGAAAAGGCCATGATGAGCATGAAACAATATGTTGAATTTACATGTTAAGACTTTTTGTTGGTTTTGGCAATTTCACTGAAGATTAACTAAAAATCCATAAACATCTGGATGAGAAGAGAGAGTGGGGGGTGTCACTTTATACTAAAATGATGGAGTTTATATTGGGATACAATACTATAAATGGAAGAGGAAAGTAGTTTCTTGCACAGCTGTTTCCAATTTTGTTAATCTATATTTCAGGCCAAATTCACCATGGAATTAAACCACACATTTACATTGATGTGTATGTGTCTGAATTAAAGATATGGGGAAAAAACTTTTGAAGATCACTAAATCTCAATAATACTTTGGAGGTATTTAGTCAGCTTTATTTTCAGAAGACAAAATTAGCACGTACAGCTGCTATTTGCAGGGCTGTAGTTTTTGAAAGTGAAGGACTAAGTTTTCAAAAGGACATTTGCACATTTTTAGGCCCTGAAAAATGGGTGCAATAAAGGCTGTTCAGAGTTAGAGCTTACATTTCAGTCTGATAAAATATTTTTGTTCGAAAGGTTCTATGTAAACATTTGAACTTGAAGTTGCTGAGTATCTTCGAATCTCAACAGTAGTTTTTAACAACAGGTGCGTATGCATATAAAAGCTAGGATCCAGCAGTGATTCTTATGGTGTATTCTGAAAACATGAGAGTATGTCCCTTTGCATTTATTTGTAAAACATTAATTATGCATACCCAAAGGTTTTCCTGTCCTTATGAAAGAAACTGAACTCGTAGTCAAAAACTATATGTTTGCCTCAGTAAAAAGAAAGTAATAAACATATCTATGAGGTGGAGAATAGGTTTTCAATAATGATGATGATGAGGCTCATAAAATTATTTTGTGCGTACTGAGATTGATGCTAAGATTTGCTTTTTAGCATGTATTAGTAAGGGTATTACTGAGATCTGTATCTTATAATAAAAATAATTTGAGATAAAGTGCACATACTGATTTATGTTAATAAATTGTTTTTCCATACAATATGGTAAACATTTTGATGGTGTCATTGGTTTTGCAGCACTCAAAGGCAGTACATCTTGTTTAGACTGAAAAGTATATTTGAAAGAATAGGTGTAGTTTCATATAATTAAAAAACTAAAGCAAAACAAAACATAAACAAATCAAACTATCTTCTTTCTTTTAACAAGTAGCTTTAAAATTGTAAGCAAGTATTATTCCTTTCTGGAGATCTTTAATCTAAAACTTCACGTGAAAAATAACAGAGAAAGCTTTATGGTTGTTGTAGTTTATGCAAGTGCTTTAGTCACAGAATCACAGAATCACAGAATTGTCTAGGTTGGAAGAGACCTCAAGGTCATCGAGTCCAACCTCTGACCTAACACTAACAAACCCAGCTCCCTCATCCGCTCCTTGTAGGACTTGTTCTCCAGACCCCTCACCAGCTTCCTTGCCCTTCTCTGGACTCTTTTGAGCACCTCCATGCCCTTCTTGTAGCGAGGAGCCCAAAACTGAACACAGTACTCGAGGTGTGGCCTCACCAGAGCCAAGTACAGGGGGACAATCACCTCCCTAGCCCTGCTGGCCACACTGTTTCTTATGCAAGCCAGGATGCCGTTGGCCTTCTTGGCCACCTGAGCACACTGCTGGCTCATATTCAGCCGACTATCCACCAATACTCTTAGGTCATTCTCTGCCTGGCAGCTTTCCAACCACTCATCTCCCAGTCTGTAGCTCTGCTTGGGGTTATTGCGCCCCAGGTGCAAGACCCGGCACTTGGCCTTGTTGAACTTCATGCAGTTGACTTCAGCCCATCGGTGCAGCCTATCCAGATCCTCCTGCAGAGCCTTCCTACTCTCGAGCAGATCGACACAAGCACCTAACTTGGTGTCATCTGTGAACTTACTGAGGGTGCACTCGATCCCCTCATCCAGATAATCGATAAAGATATTAAAGAGGACTGGCCCCAGTACCAAGCCCTGGGGAACGGCTCTAGTGACTGGCCTCTAGCTGGATTTGACTCCATTCACCATGACTCTTTGGGCCTGGCTATCCAGCCAGTTTTTAACCCAACGAAGCATACGCCAGTCCAAGCCACGAGCAGAAAGTTTTTTGAGGAGAATGCTGTGGGAAATGGTGTCAAAAACCTCCCCCGATAGCACAGGCTGTTGATAAATGATAGTAAGCAGCTTAGCCAGCTCCTCTGCCAGTTCTCTCAGTGTCCTCGGGTGGATCCCATCTGGCCCCATCAACTT
The DNA here is from genome assembly GCF_047663525.1 of Anas platyrhynchos. Classification (NCBI taxonomy): domain Eukaryota; kingdom Metazoa; phylum Chordata; class Aves; order Anseriformes; family Anatidae; genus Anas; species Anas platyrhynchos. The sequence continues at coordinate 43,457,263 of NC_092591.1, forward strand.
GTGTACATCCAAGTGCCGTAGCAGGTCACCAACCATTTCCTCACGGATAGTGAGGGTCACATTCTGCTCCCCATCCCCTTCCACCAGTTCAGGGTACTGGCTATCCAGGGAGCAACTGGTTTTGCTGCTAAAGACTGAGGCAAAGAAGGCATTAAGCACCTCTGCCTTTTCCTCATCTTTTGTAACTAGGTTTCCCCCTGCATCCAGTAAAGACTGGAGATTCTAGTATTACAGTTAACTGTATATCACTTGTCAATATTATTCTGTGTGGGTCTAATCCAGAGCTTCATATATAAGAAGTCCTTCAGACTTTGGCAGACCACGTTGAAGCTTTGTTAGAACATGTGTACAGCATGGCATAGTGAAAGGAATTGAGTCAGGCCAGTTATTAGAACTACTCTATATACAAAGTATTAAGTAAGTATCAAACACTGAGTGGTGGTACTGATTATTGTGCATTATTGCTTTTAACAGACATTTATGAAGTATTGCTTTCTGCTGATGTTTTGGTTCCAAAAAGAAATACTCATATAAGCATAGCAATTGATTTCAGAGAGTCTTGAGATTTTTAGATCAGGGTTAGTTTGCTTCTTTTAATTCCATGGCTAATGAGTTCATAATTTCATTATATTTTTTTCCCCTGTTGTTGCACACTTGAACCTGTTGATCACTGCCGAAGTTGGACATTGGTTGATACAATCTTATCTCTTTTCCTTGAAGAAGAGATTTGGAGAGAAGATACCACAATGTTAGCACAACTAATAAGTTTTGAAGATTATATAAAATGATTTACTCTGCTGTTCAATAAAAAATAAATCGTTACTATAGAAACTACAAAATCACATGATTTATGTGCTACTTGGAAGAGATAGGCTTTTCTTTACAGAGAGATACTTGCCGGTGTGTCATTTGGGCTGTAGAGTTGATATGTTTAAATCACTAAAAACAGAATGTTAACAACAGATTACCATGGATTTTAAGAAAAGGACATTGTTTACTTGATGAAAATAATGGCAAGATATTTTTCAAGCTGTAGATTATCATGTTTTTCTTTAAAGCTCTAAGATTCTTTACATTTATAGTAGAAACTTTTTGTTCTAATAGATTGTACATTAGTGCCTAAGCTTTTTTAAAAAAGAAAAAAAAAAAGAAATGAAGAAAAATAACTGCTTTTTGTTGTTTGTGTTCCTAATGAGTTCTTTGTAGCTGTGTGGTTTTGAACTTTAAAAGGGAATGACTGAAAAAAAAAGGAGTTAGAAGGAAAAAGTAATGAAATAAGAATCATTTCCTGAATGCAAGATACTTCTGAAACAATTGAACTGTCATAGCACTAAATATCAAGAAGTCAGGAAGGGAAGTTTAAAAAATATGTAGAGAAGTTCAAAAGTTTATTCAAGCAAAAGTATTTCTCAAGCTGGGAATTCAACCCAAGAGAATTTAATGCAAGGTATGAAAGTGATAGGGGTGAGATGCATAAGGGGTGATCAGGACACCTAACAAGATTTGCTGTCTGATTAGAATTCTTCTGAATTCTAGACATTGTTGACAGACAGCTGACACCTTTTTAAAAAAAAAAAAAAGAAAAGTGATTCGTATATATGGTTATCGTTATTCGTATATATGGTTATATCGTTAAATATGATTCAGTTCTTGAGGGAGAGATTTAGGATCCCAGATCTGTGTATACATCTTAACTCAGATTTGGACCAGATGTGGTCATCTGTTCTGTCCCCTCTTTCTTTTTAACTTTTTGTGTGAATCAAGGTTTCAGATGACTGGGGAGTGGTATGTTGGCTCTTGTCCCAGAATTTAAATATAGCCTAAGTGAATTACTATATAGACAAGTGAACTGCGGAACTCCTTGCTAACAGGTTGTGATTACAAGACAAAAATCTAAGATAAGACTAGGGAAGTACTCAAAAGACAGCTGTATGAATTTCTCAGCAACAAGTTGTGTAAGTATTTTTACTCATCACTAGGTCACACACTATGATCATGTAAATGTCATGTAATGGAACTGCAACACGATGTCCATTCGCATGTTTGTGTGTGCACCTCTGAGATTCTGGCTAATGGTTGTGATGTTGCTAGTGTAGAGGTGGTCTCTTTGCTTGTAATAAATGAGGAGGTTTGTGGTCAGAGCAGCAGGCTAAATGTGAACCACCCTTTTGACTTACTGAGGAAAAAAAATCCAAGTTTCATTCTGCCTTTCTCCTTGCAAAGGTATTACAGTCTTTATAATACTTCGAGGTTGGAGCTCTATTGGTGTGATTGTTCAGTCATATCCTTCACTTATTCATGGACTATTAGCTCTTATTTAATTTTCTAGGTGTTTTGGAAGTTGAATTTTGTAAGAAGTTGCTTTTTTGAGTAAATCTTTTGATTAAGCCTTCTGAATGGAATTGACTGAATAAATATATAGCATTTTGAACTCATGCACATCCAGTTTGTTGATTGGAGACTATTGCAATAAATCACCTTTTAAATACAAAACCAACATACCATCATTAGATTACAATAATTTTGTAGAATGACATTTAACTCAGTTTTTCATTAAAACTACTTTTTAATTATTTTATTTCTTTTAAACAAAATGGAAAAAAAAAAAAGCTGTTCCATCTGTTGTTCTTATCTATTTGCTTTTTCCTTTCAAACAATTTTGCCCTTCTGTTTTTCCAAAAATAGTTGTACTTAGCTAGCTAAAGAATGAAGCTACTGTGCAACTTGCCACATCTCTCATAAAATTGTTACTGTTCTCTCTATTGTTTTATTATCAAGCCAGAAAGGAAACATTTAAGCTTAGTGTTTCCTGCAGTCCTACTGTAGGTGCTGTTTTGTACATTTCAGGTATGATGGTTAATATAAACAGCACAGAAAATCACATCACACAAAATATTATCTTACTTATCATTACTAAAAGCTGTATTCATGGTTTTAAAGAGTTTCATTACTATTTAATCTTTTATTTGAAACTGAGCTGCCTGCAATGGTCAGAGTCAATCTCCATGGTAATGGAATATTTGCTAAAGGGTAAAACTTAGAAATCTCATTCCTAAATTCAATGTGATTTTTTTTTTCTTAAATGTAATCAAGACTGAGATCAAAGACTTACAAAAGCAATTGCAAAACAAAAAGTATAACTCTTAGTTGCATTTGTTACTGAATATCTATTTCCAAAACCCCATGCAATTTCCTTTATTAAAACAAAGAATTTTAAGCAATGATAGACATAATGAATCTTGACAAAGTGAAGGTTTTGTGAATGCGCTAATGACAACCATTAAGAGGCTAATGTATTGTGGCCTGACTGAAACCATGAAAAGGTGATTAAACAAGCATTTGAAAGACTTGCGCAAACAATATTTTTTAAAGGTTAAGCTGTCAAACTCATGAGACAAATTAGGTGGTTTTCCTCATAGAAGGGTCCAGACTCAAGTCCAATTTGATATTTTCATAGATGATTTGAATGATGGGATGGGCAGGATACAAATTTCCAAATGAGACAAAGTCACAAGGAGCTGCTAACCTGTCAGAAGTTAAGATGCAAATTTTAAATTAACATAAACTAAAATGATTTAAACTAAATAATTGCAATTAAATTAGTACAAGTATTTTATTTAGAAAACATCAGTAAGTGCAAAATGAAGATTACTGGTGAACTAATAATTTTGTGGAGGAGGATCTGAGTACAACATCATGCTGTGATGGAAAAAAAACTCATAATAGCTACATAAATAACAATATTTTATTTAAAGACTGTTATATTTTGAAAATATTTTATCTCTTCAGTACAAATGATACCTTGAGCCCAAAAGGAAGAAGACACAGAAAATAAAAATAATCATTAGAGGTCTGGAAAACATGGTATTTAAACAGTCATTTTGAAAGAACATTTTGTCTCTAGCTCAATCTAGAGACAAAATCACAAAGAAATAACAGAAATACCAGGCCACTTAAGTGTTCAGAGGAAAACTGAGTGGGGTAAGAACTCTTCGTTATGTTCATTGTGGGTGAGATTGGTTTTAAGTAGACAAAGCATAAAAGTTATATATGAAGAAAAAATACTTTAGGAAAGCATGAAATATGATTATTTGGCAAAAAAAAAAAAAAAAAAAAGTGAAATACTTCATTGGACGTTTTAGAAAACAAATAGGATATGTGGGGAATGATTGATGCATTTTGCTGCATGCAAATGGACAAGAAAATCTATTCAAGGTCCTTTCCTCTGTTTGAGGAGAAGAGACAAAAAGCTAAATAATTTAAAACAGCTCAGGAAACTTGCAAAGGAGTAGGAAAATGCAAAATTGAATTACAAGGGGGACCAGGTGCCCTTGTGTAGTTTACTTCCAACCACATGTGACCGTGGTGTTTAACTAAGGCTTAGTATAAAAGCAAGTGCTCTCCAGCACCCTTTGTGCAGAGCAACCATGAAAGTGAAATCAACCTCTGGATCCTGGATAATTTTTGTTACATTGAAGGGTGGAATTGACAATATCTACTTGTGTTATCCTGAGAAATTAATTTTTATATGCATTTTACATGCACTTACCTAGAAGTGCAATTTTGGTGCCAAAATATAAGGGTATAAAATTACTAGAGTGTGTCCAAAGGAGGACAAAAAAAGGTGGTGAAATGTCTACAAGAGCACCTGAGCTCACTTTGTTTAGCCCAAAGAGAAGACTGAGGCTCCCCATGAGGCATGTAGGCCTCATGGTGGCCTACAGCTTCCTCACGTGGTCAGCAGAGCAGCAGGTGCTGAGCTCTGCTCTCTGGGGACAGCGACAAGACCCAAAGGAACAACATGGAGCAGCAACAAGGGAGGGTCAGGCTGGGTATTAGGAAAAGGTTCTTCACCAGGAGGGTGGTTGGGCGCTGGAACAGGCTCCCCAGGGCTCCAAGCCGTCTGGAGTTGAAGAAGCATTTGAACTCTTAAACCAACTCTTGTTGGTTTGATATTTAATGTTTAGGTAGTCCTGTGTGGAGGCAGGAGTTGGACTTGATGATGCTTGTGGGTCCCTCCCACCTCAGGTTATTCTATGCTAAGAACAATTCTATAATATAAATAGTTGCAATTAACTCGTTTCCACATCCTTGGTGAAAAATGTCTAATTCCTAATTCCTTGGCAACAGAAAGAATTTTACTCCAGCTTTTGATTATTGAAGAACAAGCCAAACTCTATGTTGTGGTTCAATTGCTTTTGTACAAATCTTTCTAAAGTTAGTGCTACAAACTCTTTACAATTGGTGATGGTGCAAAAAGCTGAAAAGTAGAATTTTATTTTCAGTTTCCACATGAAGTCAGAAGTGTTAGAAAGTGTATTGCTTTCAATTATAAATAGAGAAAAAGTATGGGTGGAGTTGAAAAGAAAATAAAGATGGAACCCAACAAATGTCATTTGGTTTTTGACTATAATTGCAATTTAGTTTGGGGACTTGTGCAAGCTAACTAAAACTGAAATAGGCAAGAATACTTATATAGTACTTTTAACTTTCAAGTTATCTTTAAACATAGGGGTTTTCCCTGGAAGGATAGCTCAGAATATTATACAGTGCAAAGAAACTCCGTATTTATGATTACACTTCAGAGTATGGTATGCGATTAATGTGGAGACAGAATTTTTATCAATTAAATTTAGTTGCCATGTGTACAAAGCATGGGAATATCCATAAACATAATCTTTTGTAAAACAAATATTCACTATTTGAAATTCGGACAATGAGTGATTTCATAATCCAACCCCTTTTTCTTTCAAGTTTCTTTAAGATATCTTGATTTCAGAAGTCAGGAACTGCATGTTCGTTAATGTAAAACCAAACCAAACCAAACCAAAAAAACCCCTATCAGCTATACACTTAGTGTGTTTGTGTGCAAGGCCACAAATTGCTGGGCAAAATTTCAGTTTACTACAAGAGACACCAGACTGATTGCAGAGAGGTTTCACGTTCATAGTGTAGACTTCTAAAACTATTTGCAAATGTACCCCAATTTTCGTAATTTTTGTGTTATCACTTTTTTTTTTTTTTTTTTTTTTTAGAAAAGATATTTCACAGTCTGCTCTAAGGGCTCTATATTTCATCAAAGCAGGCGGGGACTGTATGATGTATGTTTATTAGCTTCAGAAGCACATCTGTGAGCTCAGATTGGATGAAAGGTCATAAACACAATGAATGTTGCTAGGTAACAGTGCCTTTTAGTCAATTTAGTTGTGAAAATGAAAGGTTTTTTTGTACAAAGATAGGCTATTTGGATAGTACAATGAACAGTCACTTTATTTTGATCTTCAGTGCTGTAATTTTAAAATAACAAACCGTTTTCCCTTGAGAAAAAAAAAATTCTCTGTTTACTTTACTAGAAAAATTCAAAGTCATAATAAAAATGAAAGCTGAAAGAGAGGAAATTAAGCTTGTACCTGATTAATGAAAGATTCATTTTTGTTACTCGTGGCTTTTAAATTCAAAGTGAGAAATACTAATTGTTAAGGAGATAAGATCTACTGAGATAAAGAGATAAGATCTACTAATTATTAAGGAGATAAGATCTACTCAGATCTTATCAGTAAAACCTATAGCAGTGCAAAGGAATCATAAAACAACAAACATTTTCCTCTTTTAAAACATTTGCTTCCTAAACCAAACAATCTATGTGAAAGCAATCATTGCACTTTTCAGGGGTCTTGACTCTTGTACTCTCTAAAAGGATTAGCCTTAAAGAAAACAAACTTTTACTAAAGCAGTAGGATTCAGAGTATGCATTTGCAAGTTGGATGAGCTATGCAATAGTAGATGGATGTAACTAAGTTCAAAGTTTTTTGTTTGTTTGTTTGTTTTCTTCCTGGTTTTGTCAAAGATTGCATTATTTCTATGGATTTTTAAACCCACATAATATCATATTTGAGATAGAAATTTTATACAATGGCTACTTAATGTTAAAAGAAACCCTGCTCTAAGAAGAGGAGCTTAAGCTCATTAGATTCACTCAAGACTAATGTGAGGTGAAAATTTAATTTATGCTTTATATTTTTGTGCAGACACATATCAGCTTCGCTAGCAGAGAATGGCATAATCAAATTCAAGATAATTTAAATTGTCTGTTTCCTCAGGGTGTTCCTTGGGATGTTCCCTTGGCTTAAAAGATATAAAAGTATAAACCTAAATATATATATTTGAATAGTGTTGTAAAGATTTAACAACAAATCTTGAAGAGGTATATATCTATATGAAGGCAATGTAGTTATACTAATGTATGGATCAGCTTCTTCCTTAATGTAATCGAATATCCTGAAAAAGCTATCACAATTTTAAATTGCAAACAGTAGGATGATGTCTGTTATATCTGTATTGCTGCTTATCTTAGTGGTATACTTGTCATGTGATCTGCCCTCAATTTTAAGGACTTTCACAGAGTTCAGTTCAAGTAGTGGCTACAATTCCCTTTGCTTGTTTTAACAGCTGCTTCTTCAACTGCTGGTTATCATCAGTATCTATTATTGTCTCATGTTTTTAATAAAAATACACCTTTAGGTTTCAAAGGTTAGCTTACTATTTATTTTAATCCTTGTGATATCATTAGGCATTGACATAGACGTAGAAATGTCTGCTCTGTGCATCATCCCAGCCAAGAGTTCTCATAACATCTGTTAGTTTAATTCTAGAGCACATAAATAAATTATGCTTGTCAACTTACTGTGACTTTTTCACCCTATAATAGAGACTTGTAACTGAAGTTGATTCTGTTTAAAATGATTGAACATTTTTTGGGAAAAAAAAAAAAAAAAGAGAGAGAGTTCGTAGAGAAGTAGATATCGTCTACATTATTGGTGATACACAGTGTTACTGTACAGCAGTCTGGTTCGTGGCTAGCCGTTTTGCCCCTCAACCTGCTTGCTCTGCTGAGGTTGATTCTGTCCATTATGCTATCTGTTCATTAGCAGTTCAAGGAAGATATTTCAGGTATTCTAAAAGGTGGGTGATGATGCTGATGCTGAATGCCTCATAGTTGTGCAGTGAAGCTGTATGCATTTCATTATCTTGTTATCAACACATCTGCTGATGCAAGAAAACTTTTCAAAATCAAAACTGATTTGAACAAGGACAAGGCACTAGCTCCAACAAATTATAGTATGATAGTAATCTTGTCTCAGTCCTACTGTTAGCTAGTTTTCCAAATAGTTTTCATGTTATTGATGAATTCTACAATTTGTAGTTACTTACTGAATTCTATTAAATATAAATTTTAATATGCTGTGACATTTATCTGCTTGCCTGAAATTTTAATGCTGCTTAAGTTCTTGCCAGAATAGGTTGCCAGAACAGGTATCTTGGAAGGTAAAGGTAATCTGAATTTCAGTATGACAATAACTTGTTGTTCAGCTAAAGACAGATTCAAGTATAACATAATAACATAATACGTGTGAATTGTTCTATTGGAATTCAGAGTAATATTTAAGCTGATAAAAACCGGTTCACCTGTTCCAATAATGAATTTTATTTTATTTTTTTTTTTTTTTGGTGAGAGCTAGTGCCATGTATCCTCTGGAAACCAGGAACCAGTTTTAGTGTTTAATTTTCCTCAGGATTAAAATGTGAAGATTATCTGCAACTTTTAACAAAACTTTCCGATAAATTTTAGATATTACACTTAGCCTTTTTTTTTTTATTATTTTTTTTTTTTTTAATGTAGTAGTACATTGCTTTGTGCTGCTGGGTACTACATCAATTACCCATTTGTGTTTTCATTAGTCAGATTGGTTCATCTAGATAAATTTAGCTTCATATTTTTTTCACTTATAGTGTTCTAACACAAAAATATAATTCAGAATCTAATTTGCACTATGAAATTTTGTAATAGAAGAGAAATCTTTCATTTGGGCTCTGCAATAAGTCATGGACTCCATGAAAATCATTCAGAAAATAATTGAATAATTTCACTCAGAAAATAATTGAATTAAAAATATTATATAATGTTAACAACAGTATTAAATATTTATCAGAATAGATTAATTTAATGACAAACCAAGGCCAGAAAGAATGTTCTCCATAAATTAATTCTACCCAAAACAAACCATAGTTTCATTCTTGAATTAATTCTAACTGCAAGTGCAGTGACTATGACTTGTGACTTTCAGAAATTATTTTCCTCCTTACCTTAAAATGTGCTGTGCTTGCAAATTAGCTGTTCTAAAGGTTGAGTATCTTCCAGTTACGGCTTTTTTAAATACAGAGCTAACATGATCTAGATGTTTCTATTTTATATTCTTTTCTATATATGTGCAAGTATTATTTTAGCCACTTTAGGTTCCTCTTAGGTATTTGGCAATGTTACTGTTCACATGTTCTAATCTTCCTGCCACTCTTTCTGTCATACCAGGAAAAGTGTTTTGCAGATTTATAGTAATCTGGACTGGGAAACTGATCAGGCAGAAAAGTAGTCAATGGGAAAAAAATGTTGGTAGAAGTGGAAGGAGGATGACAAAGTGGCAAGATAGGGAATGTTTTCCCATTCTGGCATATATTTGAATTAATAGTGAATTAATGGCTGTTTTAACCTCATCATTATGCTACAATACAATGGAAGCTTACTTTCAGATGATTGTTTATTCTGATTTGTGCAACCTTCATAAAACTCAATGCTTTTGAAAGGAAAGGTCATTTCTCATGGAAATGTATCGTGTTGTATGCTGTAGTAGTATTTTAGATAGTAGGGAATCTTAGCCTAGAAAAGCATCGGATTATCAAACAAGTAAACAGAAGATTTGTAAACAACCTCCTAGATTTAAATAATCATGCTCTAAATTTCAAAAGCAGACATTTTTTACAGTGAGATGTGGTTAAGGTTAAATGCAGGAATGCTTCTCTTTTGGCCAATAGGCCATGTTTCAATATTTACTAGATGGGCTTACTTATTCACACAAGTATCCCTGTTCTGCTGTCATGTGATGCACCTAACTGTATCTATAATTGCAGAAAATGAAATGGATTTGATGGGCAATCGGTCTACTTAATGATAGCATGAGTCTAGATTTCTCTGGATGTTTGTCCTTTTTATGTTGGGTTCAGGAAGCATTTACACTGTCTGATCCTGATTCTTATGGTTATGACTATTCTGTTTGTACAGTACATTCCAAGACATTAGTACATAAACAGGATTCTTCATAAAATATTATCATGTAATGTAAACCGTAAAGATTTACTCACTTCCAGTTTCAACACTGCTTCCTAATCCCATCTTTCAGCCAAAG